>NW_024424452.1:90176509-90224135 GCF_017311325.1 Ursus maritimus
ACAAAAAAATCTCAGACATAGGGGAAGACTGTGTTTTATTTTATTTTATTTTATTTTATTTTATTTTATTTTATTTTTAAAGACTGTGTTTTAGAGAAAAACCAGAGCTTAATGTTTCAATTAAATAACTTATTTTTATTGACTTAAAAATTATGGCCAAATAATTATTATTTCAAACCAGTAAGTTTTGAAGTAGTTTGTTTTGCAGTGAAAGATAACTGATAGTTTCCATTTATAGAAAGTTCAAACAAAGGTAAAATTAAATAATATATTGCCTAGAGATAGATAATACAAAGTCAATTTTAAAAACAATTATTTGAAAAGCAAGAGAATGACTAACACAATAATTAAAATATTGCCCAGCATGGGAATGGAATTGGAAAAGAACATATAGAGAATTTCTAAAGTGTCTCCGATACTCTACTTTTGACTTGGGTAGTGGGTACCCATTATTTTGGCTTATTGTTATTATTCTCTAAGAGGTACATATATGCTCACACATCCTTGCAGAAGTATATGTCATGTTTTAAAAAAGAAAGGTAAAACTAACGTAAAGAAATAACAAACAGCAAATTCAATGCCATACATTGATTTTGGGAGACGAACAGGGAATAAACAGAACGGAAAGAAAACCCTCCTCGATTGCTGGAAATGATGTTCAATCTACCAGTAAAGAAATACAACCAAAGATAATCTGGCCCAACAGAAAAAGTTGGTGTGTGGAAGTAAATAAAAAGAATTACCCTTGTCTCTGAACTATTTGTGAATAGCCCCCAACTGGAGAATTACAGGCTTCTGAGAAAGTGATACAGACCTGTTAAACAACTTCAAAACCTTTTGATATTGCCTGAAGTTTCCGGGCAGGTAAAAGACAGGATATTCCAGAAGATCAAACTATGAGCACCAGGAAAATTAAAATAGAAAATGAAAGGAAGCGAAAGTGAAAACACTCCCTATATATTTATCTATTTTGCATACAAGCTGAGTAAAGGAATAACGTATTACCAGCTGGAACTCTGATCTCAAATCTCAGTGCAGGATCCAGAAAAACCAGACAGACCCATCTGGTGAATTATTTTTGCTGAGGCTTACCTGAGCCCAAGGATCTAAAGCAATGGCAGAAAGAGCACTTGGTTTTGTTTTGTGTTGTTGCCTTCCCTAACCTCACAACCGCCTCTTAGACTTCTGGTAAAGAAAATCCTGTCCAGAGCACACACATCATCAAGAGAAGAATTTTGCAGACAGCTCTCAGCCCAAGAGTGGGAAAGCCCCTCCCTTGACTGGCTTGCCCTTGACTGGACTACCACAGAGCATTGAAAGAGTCATTAAGATCCAAAGAAGAAGCCAAAATGAAAGGAGATTGTTGGGCTTTCTCCAGAAAGGGAGGATCTCATATTCCACTCCGATTAGTCTGTGCGCTATGAGAACAAATGAAACAAAGGCAGAGTATCCACCCTTTGGGAGCCTATGTGCTTGAGAACACTAATCAAACTCTAGTAGTATCTACAAGAGAGGAGGCAGGTAGTAATCACAGGAAGTGGCGCTCCCGGCACAGGGAGCCTGGTGTAGAGTGGACATTCATTCCTGGTTGCCTGGGAAAGTTGGGTTTACACCATTGTCCAGGCATAGTTATTAATAGCACTCCACCTCACTCAGGAAAGTATCTCTGTTTTGACAATAAATTACATAATCATCCTACTTATAAGGAAATTCTTTTGAGGAAAGTTCAGGACAATGAAGCTGAAAAGAAGCACCCGTTTGTTTTCATGGTCTCTAGCCTTCATCCATTTTTGATAAGCACCTCTCTTCCGGGACATGATACCCTCTCTCTGCCTCGTTCCCTGTTCCCTCTCACTTCCTCCCTCTCCCCTGTTTCTCCAACAATAGAAATCACATTATCAGTATCTTCATTCCAAATGAATGGACATTTTTAAACATTTTAGGGAGAATGATTCAATGGGTCATAAGGATTATAAGAATCTCAAATTATAGTGTTCCAACTGGGGGTGGGGGGCAGGAGGAAGAAAGGTGGAACTGTGGGGTAAAATAAAATTGGAAAACTCCTACTCTGAATATGTCTTGGTCTTTATTTTAATTCTTTTTTTCCTTGTAAAATACTTGCTGCAATATCAATAGGTACTGTTTTCTATAGTATTAGACACTCTATATTCGCATTTTTCCTCATGAAGTGTGATAAAACACATCTTTAATCCAGCGACTCCCACTTTATTTGCTTATGTTTACTTTCATTTCTCCATGTGTGCTGTGTGTTTTCAGCAGATAGATGAGGTTTTTTTTCTTCTTTCCTAATTTAGAGATTATCTGATTGTCCACTTACAAAATTTATGCACTTGCTACTAAAGATGACTGATGAGTTCAATTATCATTGTATAGAATTAAAAATATCTGAAATGCACAAAATTTATCTCCTAGATCACAACTTTCATTCCTTAATTTTTATTCTTATGTGATTTTCACACTAGGTTTCTAAAAGCTCTTATTTGTGGTTTTTTTTTTTTAAGGTGAGAACTCTACCATCTGTCTCTACAATGATCAATTTTTTCCCTAAAATAAATATAGTACAAAACTCTTATTTTCTGATTTAAAATTTCAGTCTTACTAAGGTAGATGATATTTTACAAATCATTCAAAGGCCAATCATTTGGGAGAGATCCTTGAAGGGAGACAAGAATCAGGTTGTGAGCTGGACATGAGTTAGCGTTTTCATGGTGATTATCTCTCTATGGTAGAAGTGGTAGAAGTTTCCTCTATGTGAATTTTTGCAATCCCTATATTTCATTTTACAATCAGAAAAGTGAATAGAATTTTTGAAATACATAATAAAATGTAAGTACATGGTTTGGATTGCTACATGAAAAATAATATTAACTTTTCTAATGATGTAATTTAATGTTGTAGATGTTTGTGATTTAAAAACAAGTGTTATCACATCACATGCCCTTCTTAATGCCCACTGTGATTTGATGAGCACTGGGTGTTACATGCAACTGATGAATTATGGACCTGTATGTGCTATATGTTGGCTAATTGAATTTAAATTAAAAAAATAAATTAAAAACAAATTATACTTTTTCACAAAAAAGCAAATGAGAGGAGTAGAAAAGCATGACAGTCTCTTTCAAACATAATGGCTGTCATATAAATGGCTTAAAAATTGGGCCCTGAATAAACTTTTTTTTTTTAACTTGGTTTCAAATTCAGGTTTTACATTCGTTGCTTCACATCTGTGGCAAATATCTTTCAGAGTCCTTTTTCATTGTTGCAAAGAGAACCTTTCATTTTCATTTTTTAAACAGAACTAATTTAAAATTTTTTAATATAAATTCTGGTTAGAAAGTGTTCATTTTGAAGTGCAAATGCATCTAAAGTATCTGCAACCCTTTAAATAATTACCTTCCATAGGTTAATTTCCACAGGAATCTTTAGCTCTGGTGACAAAATGAGCTGACATACATTATTCTCATCACTTGAATTTTCCTGTGCAGTAACAGAAAGATTGAAAGAGTTATTACTTGATGCTTACAAGAAGAAAAATAAAAATCTCGTGATGTCTTCCAATGTCCTGGCTTTTAACACTAATCAACCATGGACAGCTTTGAAATTCCCATCTTCCCTGACAACGTGTTTCCAACTGTCTTACTGACATATCCACTTTTTGCCTAAGAAGCATCTTAAACTAAAAAATCCAAAACCAAATTTTTAATCTTTCCTCCCAAAACTCTGTGGCAACTCACACTGCTCTCTATTTCAGCAAATGATTCTTCAGGCACTCAGTTGCTTAGGCCAATTATATTGGAATCATGTTTGACTTCTCTTTCCCCTGCACTTCCAGTCCAATCCACCAGCAAGTTCTGATGGTGAGGCCACTAAAAGGCATCCACATACTGGATGTGTACACTTGGTTGTGAGATCATATTCTCTTTTTTCACCACCTTTTCTCCTTTCTTTCTTTCTTTCTTTTTTTTTTTTTTTTTTTTTTTTTTGGTTTCTGACCTCTTCACATTTGTCTAGTGTGCATTTCCCTTGGGTCATTGTTGATATTTTTTATTTTGTTCTCTTGTTCTTCCATTCTTCTCTGGGCAAAATGACTAGAAGGAGGAATTCACAACAACAACAAAAAAAGTACCAGAGGTAATACTCTCTGCCACAGACCTATTTAATATGCATGTAAGTAAAACATCAGAGCTGAAATTCAAGATAACAACGATAAAGTTACTAGCTGGCCTTGAAAAAAAGCATGAAAGACACTAGAGAATCTCTTAGTGCAGAAATAAAATCTAATCAGTCCAAAACTGGGGCGGACTGTGTGGCTCAGTTGGTTAAGCATCTGCCTTCAGCTCAGGTCATGATCCTGGAGTCCTGGGATTGAGCCCAGCATCAGGGTCCCTGCTCAGTGGAGAGCCTGCTTCTCCCTCTCCCTCTGCTCCTGCCCCCCGCTCATTTTCTCTCACCTTCTCTCTCTCTCTCTCTCCCTCCCTTGCTATCCCAAATAATTAAATAAAATCTTTTTTAAAAAAAAGCTTTTATTAGGCCAACATTGAAAATGCTTTAATGTAGATGCGGTCTAAATTGGATGCTCTAACAGCCGGGGTAAACGAGGCAGGAGAGTCAGTGATATAGAAGACAAGATGATGGAAAGGAAGGAAGCTGAGGAAAAGAGAGAAAAACAACTCATGGACCACAATGGGAGGATTTGAAAAGTCAAGGATACCATAAAGTGAACCAATATTAGAATTGTTGGTGTCCCAAAGGAAGAAGGAAGAGAGGGACAGAAGGCATATTTGAGCAAATCAAAGCTGAGAATTTCCCTTATCTGGGGAAGGAAACAGTCATTTTCAAGTCCAGGAGGTACAGAAAACACCCCCCAAAATCAGTAAAAATAGGTCAACATCCCAACATATAATAGTGAAGCTTGCAAATTTCAGAGATAAAGAGAAAATCTGGAAAACAGCTTGAGACAAGAACTCCTTAACCTACAAAGGTGGGAACATTAGACTGTCAGCAGATCTATCCACAGAACCTGACAGGACAGAAAGGGCTGGCATGATATATTCAGGAAAATAAATGAGAAAAACATGCAGCCAAGAATACTTTATCCAGCAAGGCTGTCATTCAGAATGGAAGGAGAGATAAAGAGCTTCCAGGACAAACAGAAAATAAAGAATTTGTGATCTCTAAACCAGCCCTGCAAGAAATATTAAAGGGGATCCTTTAAACAAAGAGAGAGCCCAAAAGTAGCATAGACCAGAAAGAAAAAGAGACAATCTACAAAAACAGGGACTTTATAGGTAATACAATGGCACTAAATTCATATCTTTCAATAGTTACTCTGAATGTAAATGGGCTTAATGTTCCAATCAAAAGACACAGTGTATTAGATTAGATAAAAAAGCAAGACCCATCTGTATGCTGTCTACAAGAGGCTCATTTTATACCTAAAGTCACCTCCAGATTGAAAGTGAGGGGGTGGAGAACAACGTATCATGCTAACGGACATCAAAAGAAAGCTGGGGTAACTATCCTCATATCAGACAAAGTATATTTTAAACCAAAGACCGTACTAAGGGATGAAGAGGGTCACTATATCATACATAAAGGGTCTATCCAACAAGAAGATCTAACAATTATAAATATTTATGCTCCTAACTTGGGAGCAGCCAATTATATAAACCAATTAATAACCAAATTAAAGAAACACATCCATAATAATACAATAATAGTAGGGGACTTCAACACCCCACTCACAGCAATGGACAGATCATCTAAGCAGAAGATCAACAAGAAAACAAGGACTTTGAATGACACGCTGGACCAGATGGACTTCACAGATATATACAGAGCATTCCACGTTTAAGCAACAGAACACACATTCTTCTCAAGGACACATGGAACATTCTCCAGAATAGATCACATACTGGGTCACAAATCGGGTCTCAACTGGTACCTAAAGATTGGGATTATTCCCTGCATATTTCCAGACCACAATGCTTTGAAAGTTGAGCTCAATCACAAGAGGAAATTTGGAAGGAATTCAAACACTTGGAGGTTAAAGAACATCCTACTAGAGAATGAATGGGTCAACCAGGAAATCAAAGAATTTTAAAAATTCATGGAAACAAGTGAAATGAAAACACGATAGTTCAAAACCTTTGGAATACACCAAAGGTGATCCTAAGAGGGAAGTACAAAATAAGACTTTCTCAAAAATTAGTAAAGTCTCGAATACACAAGTTAACCTTACACCTAAAGAAGCTGGAGAAAGAACAGCAAATAAAGCCTAAACCAAGCAGGAAAAGAGAAATAATAAAGATTAGAGTAGAAATCAATGAAATAGAAACTGAACGAACAGTAGAACAGATCAATGAAACTAGAAGCTGGTTCTTTGAAAGAATTAACAAGATCAAGAAATTTCTTGCCAGACACATCTGCAAAGGCAAGGGAAATTGGAAGAGGAGATTCAAACCTAACCAAACAAAAGGTAAAGAGAGTAAAAATGGAAGAAAAGTTAGCAAACATGGAGGATATAATGAAAAAAATCTAACATACATTTAAAGGGAGCTGAGTAACTATCGGGGGTGGGCAATACATGAGTTACATCGAAAGAAGCCCTGCAATGCCATAACAGAGTTATGAAAGAAACTTGAGAAAAGTTTTCCCAAAATGATGTCCATCTCAACAATTACAGGGCATTACTGTAACAAGTCAGGCAACTGAAGGCAAATTTTTTAAATTATCGATAATAAAAACTGAGCATACTTACAGAAAAGACTCAATTATCTTTCTATTCTCTATTAAAAATTATATAAGTATAGTGAGAAGAGACTTTAAAAAGTATGCAGTCAAAAATGTAGGAAAAAAATATTATACATGAGATCAAGTAGTTAATAATAATAGTTTATGTGATTTTTCCAGGTTTTGTGATTAGGTAGATTTTTTAGTTTTGATTAATTCGTAATTTTTTGTAATTTCTCATTCCTAATAAATATTTGCTTTCATAACTGATTTTGTATTTATAATAGTGTCTTTTTTTGAAGGGCATGGGAGGGTTCTCAAAATCATAATTTTTGGGCTCCACAAAACCTAGATTCATCCTATGCTGAATTTATAGTTATTTTTCACATAATAATTTATTATAAAGCTAACTATATATTTTGCATAATACAGCCACAAACATTGGCAACAAATGTGCCCCTTGAAATGTTACTTATCAATAATTTCAGGTAGCTAATTTCTACTTGGAGATAATCTTGAGATCAAGGTGCCCGTGTTAATCTGCTATTTATTTTTAGATACTTGGGGGAGCAAAACAGTAGAGACAAAACTATGTACCTTTATCCTGCAGAGAATACTCTTCCAATAAGGTAACAAACATCAAACTAGCTTCATCACTTCTTAATTGTTAGAAATCAGGGGAATTAGCCAGGTCACAAGTTAATAAAACTGTGTATAGTCAGATATAGTCTTGGCCAAAGAGGGGGGGAAAGAATTAAGATGAAGAAGACACCAAATGTTCTAAAAATGGGTATATGACAGAGAAAACAAAGACCCAATTCTCTATTATGTAGATCATGTGAAGTCCATGTTTAATTTCAGGTTGGTTTCTCCTCTCTCTTCCAAATATTTCTGGGTTATACTAGCCTCCACTTTCAACTGATATATTTTCAGTGCATACAAGCCAATTTCAAGAACCTAAGGGAAAAAGCTTTAAGAGAAAGTTTTGCAAGAATAAATTATTTAATACAGTCCAGTGCCAAGTATAAATTATTCTGAGCTCAACAGACTCTTCTACGCCTCTACGGAGAGAATAAAGGAGAATGGCTAGGTGTGTGTGTGTGTGTGTGTGTGTGTGTGCTTGCATTTCAGAAGTCAAAATATAACTTAGGGGCGCCTGGGTGGCTCAGTCGTTAAGCGGCTGCCTTCAGCTCAGGGCGTGATCCCAGAGTCCTGGGATCAAGTCCCACTTTGGGCTCTCTGCTCAGCAGGGAGCCTGCTTCTCCCTCTGCCTGCTGCTGCCCCTGCTTATGCTCTCTCTCTCTCTGTCTCACTCAATCTCTAACAAATAAATAAAATCTTAAAAAATTTTTTCTAAAAAAAAAACTCCTTAATATAGACTTAAACTGAATAATCTGACATTCTAAATATGCCAGAACTAATAGAAAGTGTATGCAGATTAACTAGACTTATGTATCATTTATAAAAGAATTGCATCTTCGAGTATTTATCAGCAGACCAAGTACCCCCGTTCTCATTAAAATTTAAAATAATGTTTGTAATAGCTAAATATTAGAATTAATTAAAATAAATATAGCAGAACTAAATATGACTTTACCTGGTTCATTTATTCATTCTACTAACATTTACTAGGAGCTTACTTTTTGCCAGGCTCTGGTTAACTGCTTAATGCTTTGTAGAAAATATTTATTTTATTTATTTATTTTGTTTAATTAACATATAATGTTTTATTAGTTGCAGAGGTACAAGCCTGTGATTTATCAGTCTTATATAATACCCAGTGCTCATTACATCACATGCCCTCTTTAATGTCCATCACCTGAAAGTATTTATTTTAAAAATTAAACCAGGGGTGCCTGGGTGGCTCAGTCATTTTACGTGTCCACCTCAGCTTAGGTCATGATCTCAGGGTCATGAGATCAAGTTCTGGGTCCGGCTCAGCACTGGGCATGGAGCTGCTTAAAATTCTCTCTGTCCCTGTCCCCAATGTGAGAATCATATATTGGTACAACATAAATTTAGTGAGATCCTTACCATACAGGACTCATTGTTTTCATACAAGTCAAAGGTGCCAACCACAAGCATCAGTAATTCTCCACCTGAGGGAATTCCGAAGGTGATCTGGGATGGCCTGAAGTGCTAGGGAGTCAATATCCTCAGAGAAAACCCTCAGTGACAGTTGAGAGTTGGAGAATAGTGCCTTAGCTCCCCTGCTCCTTGGGTTAGATGATTCTGAGGGATTTCATATGCACACCACCTCCCAGAGATCCCACAGGGATTAGGTGCTGGTTGCCCATTGGGGTTACTGCTCATTAAGGTACTCTGAATTGGCATCTTTCCCTTTCTGGTCTCACTTCTAGTCTGTGTTTCCTAGGAACACAGGTCCCAAATAAGCCACTTTTACTTAATTCCTCATGTTAGGATCTCCCTCTGAGGAAACACAGCTGAAGACAATCCCAAATGAGGATCTTTGTCTTCTTCTGTTTCACCAATGAGAATATAGTCTCTAAATAAAAGCGCACTGAAAGGCCAGGAAAAGTGATTATATCAATTTGTTTTGTACGTATATTCTTTTACTAAGAAATCACTACTTGAATTTTCTGGGAGAGATTATTATTTAAGAATGATTTGTGATCAATTTTCCACAATTGCAAAAAATTTCTTCATGGCCCAAGTATATATCTGAAATATTACCAAGTTGATATTTTTACAATTTGACATAAAATATAAGTATGCTGTGGGTATATATTAAGTAGGTGAACTTTTTATTAGGAAATAAGCAAAACAGCATGACAGTAGAAATTTGTCTGGTTCTCCATAAAACTTGCTTCTTTCTCATTGCCTCCTGGCTACAAGCTGAGTCAGGTCTTAACATAGCTTGAGTAGAGAAGTATAAGCCAAAAAAAAAAAAAAAAAAAAAGCTAGCACATCAAAGGAATTGCAGAACCTACAAATATTCCTGGCAGAAACTAGGGAAATATTGAAGTTGATTTTGACAATGCAGAGTGGGATATGGAGCACAAAATACAGGACTAGAAAGGGGAGAATTTACCAATAAGGGGGCACTAACCTTTGACCCAAGATTTAATATTTTGGCAAGAACACATGGAAGACTTCTGTATGGTTTGATAGGGAAGTTCTTTGAAGTGCACACTTGATTATGGCCTACAGTAAATGAAATAGGGGTGATGGGACATCTTGGGCATAGTATTGAAGAAGAAAGTACAAAGCTCAGGAAGGTAGAAATGTTAAAACGGATTCATTGTATATGGTTTGATAACCTCCATCTATATCTTTTCCAGGACAGAGCCTTTTAGGACATTCTTCTCACAAAGACATTTACTATAATTGTTTGAAAAGGGCAGTAGCATGGAACACTACATCAAAAACTAATGATGCACTATATGGTGACTAACATAACGTAACAAAAAATTAAAAAAAAAAAAAGAAAGGGCAGCAGCATCTTTGAGAAATTCTGTTCTGGATGTCCTCTGTAATTTGGAGATGATGGTGTGAATGCTGCATGGATTTGGATTCCTTGTATCAATGGGGATGGTGGGATCCTGGAATGCAGGGGGGAAATGGCAGCACTTAACTGTCAGAGGCAAGAGGGACATAATTGCAATGGGTAGCAAGACTGGAATGGCAACCAAAGTGCTTTACCTCCTACGATCTATGATGATGGCTGATAGATCAGAACCATATTTCTCTTGGGCCACACATCATATCTTGGAATAGGTGAGATGAATACAACTGATATAACTAGATTGGTTCCAGACTGTGAGCTCCTCTATTAAATGGTAAGCTCTGGATGGTCAATTACAGGGTCTTCCTCATTTCTGTTTCCTGTATATAAATACGTGATTGAGTCAATTAGAGAACAATGTAAGACTAAAGTGCCAAAATAAGTAGTATATAATAAATTCCTATGAAACCTAGATAGGGAATATATTCTCATTTCCGACACTGGTTATAGGAAACTTGCCATTGTCACCTTGTCACAACATTACAGTAATATGGAGACAGGACTCCAAAATAAATAAGAACAACTTCAAAAACAGCTCACAAAACTTCTGATTATTTTATAGTTACTCGATGTCCCTTAGAGTCATTTAACATTGATTTACGTTTCCGTATTTCTCATCATTCCCCAAACTCATATTTTCTCTATTTGGAAGATATTTCATGCAGGTATACTCCAAGGAAATTACTTGTTTTTCTTTCATACATTAACATGGACTTTGTCCAGATGGCTATACTCTGAGAAATTGGTAGTATTATTTGAAATACATGAATCTTTTAGTCTCTTTTCCATTTGCAGTTCCAGTTATTCAGTTCCCTGTAGATCACATTGCTTTATCAAAAAAAAAAAATTACAATCAGTTTGTTTTGTAAAAATGATGATATCTCTTTAGTGGGTGAGCATCTAGACCTTCTCTGCCTCTTCTATCTTCTTCAGTTCAATTCTTTAAATACTTTCTGAATGTCAAAATGGAAAATAAATAAAAGCAATTTGATTTTTATTAAAAACCGCCTTATACAATATCTTTCCTCCTCAAAAAAGGATTTTAAAAGTTTCACTAAAAATAAGAGAGAAGAGTATAAAATAAAAATATTATAGAAACAGAAATGGAAAATGAGGATTGAGGAGGGTAAATGGGGCAGGGAAACAACAGAGTAATTGAACTTAGTTATAATTCTCCTGTCAGCCAAAACTAAAAGGGATATCTTATCTGTTATAACTTACAAAGTCAGCAAAGAAGAAACACACAAATTCTTCAAGGTATATAGTGACAGATCCAACAAATCAAATAATTTTCCAAAGTACCTTAAGGTGCAAGTAATACCTTACCATTGCTTTAGCTCAACAACTACTTGTAAGCATGCAAGTATTTACACTAGGCATCGCACTGAATATCAAGATGCAAAAATCTCTAATTCCTGCTTATAGAATATGTATCCCCCAGCTGAACAAACAAGATGTGTACATATAAGGGGAACTGACAATTCAAGACTGTGTATTTTAAAGGTGAAATGAACTGTGCAGCCATTTAGAGCTAGAGGGAGTGGGAAGAAGAAAAGCCTGTTCCAGGCTTGAGAAAAGCGTAAGACAAGCAATTCTAAGAAAATTTGGCCTGGGATTTGTGCACACAGAGCAGAATGTTCTTGGGTGTCCTGAAGGCAAAGATGAAGTCAGAATCCAGGGTATCAAGGCAAACTGAATGACATGAGTTTTCGTGTCCAAGACAACTGACCAGATTTGGCTTTCAGAGATCCCAGCCAGGCAGAAAGGCACAGTGGAGTAAAATCCAAAAATACATTCACTACTACGGTTTCAGTCTTCAAGCCAGCTGTCTAGAAACAAGTGAAGAATGGAGTTCCATCTCAAAGGCTTGAAGCCCTGCCTGCTTTCAAATAGATTCCCTGGAGTGAGTGATTGAGGAACAGGAATGGGTCTAACCAGAGTGAGGCAGTGCTCCCCAAGGGCTGATGTCGGCTCAGAAAACCAACTCTGGGAGTCATGTTCTGAGAACCAGGAACCCTCAAACCAATTCCAGAGCATTCGGAGAACAGCAGAAGATAACAAGGTGTCTGGAAATCATTGCGTGTGAGGACTTGTTAAAATAATCAAGTATCTGGGCTCCCGGGTGGCTCAGTGGGTTGAGTGTTCAACTCTTAATTTCGGCTTAGGTCATGATCTCAGAGTCCTGAGATCAAGCCCTACATCGGGCTCCATGCTCAGCAGGGAGTCTGCTTGGGATTTTCTCTTCCCCTCCTCCCCACTCTCCCTCTCTCTCTCAAAATAAATAAATCTTTAAAAAAATAATCGAGCATCTACATCTTAAAGGTAAAAAGTCTAGGAGGAGTATAATAGTTGTCTTCAGATGTTTTAAAGGGCTGTCATGTACATCTATAAACATAAATTATTTTATGCTACATTTGTGTATTATTTCATGGTTTTAAGCATTAAATATATAGTCTCAATTCAAATCTTTCTTGAATGAATGGTCTACTTTTAAAAGCAAATGAGTTTTCAATTGCAAGAGCTGGAAGTTAGATGCCCCTCTGTCAGGAATGTTATAGATGACATTCTGGCATTGATATAGTGATTATGCAGAAGCACCACTTATAGGTATCTCCAGGTCTGTGGGGTCTTCCAGTTCCAACACTACCTCTCTTCCAACCAAAGAAAGTATTGATCTCTCTATATGCACCAACTTCTCATCATAGATCTGACAGTACTTTACACTGTCAGGAAAAGAATGTATTTCATTAGCACATCCTGGATCCTTCTGGCTTGAGCCCTCCTAATCGCAGAAAACCAAGGTTAAAGCAGGTCAGATTACTTGCACAAAGTGGCTAGCTTAATTAATGGCAAAGCTGCAATTTCAACTCTCCAAAGCCTCATCAATTCTTTTTCCGTTCTGCTGCTCTTCTTCCCCGGTAAGAGGAGGAACCCATGAAAGACGTGTATAGTAAGGCAAGTGCAAGGTCAGAAAGCATATCCTTGTTGAATGAAGCATAGCCAAACCAGTCACCTTTTTGAAATTAGGGTGCTTCCTCAAAGAAGGTTCAGACCTCTCATTTCCTATTTGCCCTGCCCACGTGTAGACAAGCAGAGTCATTTCTAAAACTGGATTCATAGGTCCTAAGTGACACACAAGACAATCCATCAGGGTGAAAGAAGAAAACACTAAAATTTCCATTTATATTAATCTTAAGGCAACCTGTCACTCTTTTTGTATACATTATGTATATACATATAATGCATTATAAAAACATATGCATATAATTCATACATTAATATTATACACATATTGAAGATAATGTTCAAGAAGCAATCAGAAAATTTTAGAGACCACTGGTTTTAAAATAAGCCATCAATGAGATGCAAAGAAACATCTGTAATGTTCACTGCATTCCTGAGTTGCTGTATTCAAATACTTTTACTCTGGGTTATATGAAACAGAAGAAAATACATACCCCTTATAATAATTTCTGACTAGCTACCCTCAAGGAGTCCCAAGGAGCAAAATACATGAGGGATTTCCCCCAAGGCTCAGAACGGTAGAGCAAAAGGTGGGAATCACAGGCAATGGCTCCATTTCCACAGCAGAGACAAAGTCTTGCTGTCAAGGTTGAGCCACTGGCTGAAGTAAAATAACCAGGTAGTTTGTGTCTCCTCAGGGCACAAGCAGCAGATTGCAATTCCTTAAGACTAGACGTCTCTTTTGAGACGAGAAGACCACGTTCACCTCCTGAACTGTATCTACGAAGCAGCAAGAAGCTGTTCATTAGTCAGTATTTTGTCACTCTGCAGAAAATATAAAGGATGTCTCTGAGCAAAAGGGAACCGAAAATACATGTTAAAATAAGTTTTCTCATAAGAATTCATGGCAAAGTATTACCTTACTCAGCCCTGTCTCCCATTGCATTTTATTGGAAGAATTCTAATATGAAGAATGGCAGAGAGTCACCAGTTCTTCCAAGTAATGGCTGCACAGTTGGAGAGGACATAAGTCACCTGGAGCTCACCTCCCCCCTCCCCATTCCCATCTCCCCACCACCCCACCACTTACAAGGTCTGAAACCTAACCCAGTCTGATCCACGCTTCATGTGCCCTGCTTAAGACTACTCATAAATGATTTCTGAATGGGGCACCTGGGCAGCTCAGTCAGTTAAGTGTCCAACTCTTGATTTTGGATCAGGTCCTGATCTCAAGGTCTTGGGGATCAAGCCCTACAGCAGGTTCCACACTCAGTGGGAAGTCTGCTGGAGATTCTCTCTCTCTCTCTCTCTTCCCCTCCCCCTGCTTGCAGTCTCTCTCTCACTCTCAAATAAATAAATAAATCTTTAAAAAATGGTTTCTGAAAAGACATTTTTCAGCTTCTTGGCACCAGAACTTCAACATCGACTAAAAGAATTTCCTCACATGATATAAAGCCAATGACAAGTTCATAAAGTAACAAGATGAACAAAATCAGAGCTCAAAGTAGATATCAGGGACAAGGGAAGCAGCCTGGGTGAGAGGGTGTCATATTCTATCTCTCATGAGCAAACCAGGAAGATGTGTCAACAGAACCAAATATGGCTAGTTGACCAAAAAATCAAATTTTGAAAAAATTTAAAAATATCCCAGGCAGGTCAGAAAACCAGGTTTAAAGGCTATGCTTCATGGCATGATGCCCCCATTATACCATAAATCTCAGCCAGCACCACTGAGCAGAGACCCCACAGTTTGCACCAATGATGCTGGATGTCCATTTTGCTGCCTCTGGGAAATGGCTGCCCCTGCTCCCACCCTCACCAAGCTGCATGCCCACAACAACTTCTTCTTAATGCTGTTCATTTCTGAATTGAAATCTTTCATGATGAGCTTCACTGATGGAGGTTAGGTCTCATACCTGTGCTTTGACCACAAAGGAAAATGGAAAGACCAGTATATGATTTTCACATTTGGGACACAGACCCATTGTAAGCTGGAGAATTTCCCAAACATTAAAGGTGTTCAAAGTTGCATGAGGCTATAGAGTTTCAAATATGCATCACGCTGGGAAAGAACTATGGCATCGCACTACCCTGTACTACCTAACATCTGTGATATGACCCATGGAGACATGGTTTCCCACGTGGTCAGACCAAGCTCTTCTAAGTGGTGATGAATAGTGTGCCTGTATAGAAAGAAAGAAAGGAAGAAAGAAAGAAAGAAAGAAAGAAAGAAAGAAAGAAAGAAAGAAGAAAGAAAGAGAAAAAAAATTGCAATTAACATGAGGCAATAGTGAGTAAACAGAGAAGTTGTCATTGTCACTTGTCCAGTATCAAATTATTAGTCTCTTATTGTGGAAAACACCTGGTTAAGAGCCTAAGCTTAGGTACAGGATCAAAGCAAAGCTTATTCACTGTTGCAGAAATGGGTAGATTCCAATAAGCAGATATTTTGATTTAATAAAGCTGCAGTTTCTTCCCTCAAGTTAAGGTAAGCTTGTGGTGCTACAATTTTTTCTCATTGCATAAATAAATATCAGGCTACACATATGTAAGTATAAATAGAAAGTAAATAGTTCTACATTAGACTCAACAAGCAAACAGTCACAGACAGTTTCCTCAGTCTGATATTTGTTGGGTGAAAACCCATATTATGCCTTTAAGATATATTCCAAGGATTTCGGTTTTATGATGGCAAAATAGATATTTCTGTCCCCTTCTTCTCTGAGAAATTATCTGAAAATAGCATGAAGTAGTGAGAATCAAAACACAAACTTCATCTTTGGTAGAACGAGGAGACAGCTAAACCGCAATAAATGAAAACGAACAGCAAATGGAGAGGAGTGGCAAATAGCTGAGGGTAGAAGAGGGTGAAACATGAGTGCCCATCGACTTGTAACCCTAATGATAAACAATGCTCTTCACCCACAGAGAGCCTGGGAAAGGCTCATGATTCATAAGCATTATGTACAACACAAGGCAGTGGTGAAGCGTTGTGGTGAAAACTCAGAAAGTGGTTGAGGATTGTCTAAGGACCAGTTGGACTGTCTCCCTTCCCCAAACCAGAATACGTTAGAGATAGAAAAAGAACAATCACAAAAGAAAGGAACATTCTTGGAACTTAAAAATTCAGCAGCTAAAATAAATAACTCAGTGGAATAGTTATAGTTATAGTTATCTTTATGAATAGTTATAGTTATCTTTATGAAGATAAAGCCAAGGGATCTCATAGAATGAAATGAGAGGACTAAACGCTGGACAAAAGCAGAAGAGATAAGGGAATTAGAAGATGAATTCAAGAGGTCCAAAACTCTACTAATGGAAATTCCAGAGAGAAAACAATAAAAGATTGGGGAGGGATTGTCAAAGACTACCAGAAATTTTCACTTAACTGAACACAGAAGCCTCCAGATTTAAAGACCCACCCACTATCTAACTCATTGAATAAGAACAGGCCCAACATCAAGCCACATCATTTTGAAATGTGAAATAACGAAATCATAAAAGCTTCCGGAGAGGAAAAAATAAATCACATACAAAAAATCAGAGAAAGAATGACCAGCCGTTGACAATCTTTGAAGAAAGCAATAGAATAAATTCTTCAAATATCTGAAGGAAAATTATTATTTTAAGTCCTAAATTCTACCCCAAGTCAAATTATAAATTAGATGTGAAGGTAGAATCAATACATTTTCACACATGCGATGTCTCATAAATTTATTTCCCACTCACTTTTCTCAAAAACCATGGAAGGACGGGGCTTTACTGAAATAAATGGGGGGAAATGTCAAGAAAGGAATAGACACAAGATATAGGAAGCAGGGAACCCAACAAAGACACTCAAAGATAAATCCCAGGATACCAACTGTGAAACAGACTAAAGAACAACATCCAGACGGAAGCAGAAAGTTGAAAGTCTCCAACAGGGACATATTCAAGGGAAAACAAGAATCTGGTTAATGACCTGATTTATTGGAAACATGGAAAATTACATTGAGAGGCTGTGGAAGATTATGAAAATACTCAGCAATAGGTGCAAAAAAATTGAACAAATGAAAAAATGAGGCAATGTTTAACTGCAGGAAAACAAATGTTTGTTCAAGCAAAGAAATGAAATTATAGTCATAAAAATGTAAACTCTGCACCTTGATTATCCCAAGTTGTGATATAACTATATTGGAAAGACGGAGTGGGAAGACAGAGCTGTAGGTGGAAGGTGGGGAGGCTGGCTGGCAGACCCATGTAAGGGACTAAATCCTAATCTTCCTTTGTCAAAAGTTATAAAACAATGTCTAAAGTTGGCAAACCAAGAGGTAGTGTAAAATACATGAAGATAAATGCAAGAGGAAGCTAGTGAAAGACTACAAGGAATTTACCTTTGGAGAGTAGACCAGAGGTGAGGAACTAAGGGGAAGGATTACTATGCTTCATAAGACTTCTAGCATTTTCAGTATTTGAATCCTTTTTGTATTTCTTGGATCAAAATTTAAATTATTTCAGAAGATATCCCCAGAGCTAGAGCTACCACAGCCTTACAACCCTGAGCCATTGGAAAGGCAGTTTAAATAGAAACAAGGCATTTCATATAAAGCTGGCAGGGTCAACTCAAATTTCTCATCCCAACCCAGTTTCACCCCTGTCTTGGGTATTCTTCCTGGAAGAACATGTGGCTTAGCCTCATGCAGACTCCCTTTGTAAACCTTGCTGTCTGCCTGGGCAATCACATTGAGCTGTGGCTTGAACCTGCACTGTCACATGCTCCCACCACTGTGGCCCAATTGCAGTTTCCAACACCACTGGGAGACACTGAATGCTAAGGAAGATGACTGTGGAAAGCTATAAATCAAAATCTGTGTGGATACTCTCAGAGTCAAAGGGGGGAAATAGTCATCTTAGGGAAATCCAAACAAATTCCTGGCAGCATATTCATTGCTCAAAGCTTTTTAAGAATAACTAAAATTTTGGGGGTGCCTGGGTGGCACAACGGTTAAGCGTCTGCCTTCGGCTCAGGGCGTGATCCCGGCGTTATGGGATCGAGCCCCACATCAGGCTCTTCCGCTATGAGCCTGCTTCTTCCTCTCCCACTCCCCCTGCTTGTGTTCCTTCTCTCGCTGGCTGCCTCTATCTCTGTCGAATAAATAAATAAAATCTTTAAAAATAAATAAATAAAAAGAATAACTAAAATTTTGTGTGCTAACGCCTTCGCTATTATGGCTTAAAGGCTCTTCCTTGGGTGTTTATAAAGCATCTGGTCTCCTGGTCTACCTATCTCAATAACTCTCAAATAGAATTAAGTCACACGCAAGGAAGAATAGTCTGATCTTCACAACAAAAAGCAACTAGAAATTTTTGTTTATCTTATTCAAATTAAACCAGAAGTTCAGGTGATTTGTTTGTTAATGAACTTAATGTCATGCAAATAGGGGCACATTGCCCAGCATTCTTCTTCCAAGGCATGCTGGAGACAGGAACAGTAGCAGATAGGAGGGTGGCGCCCTGATCTGCTGCTTTCTGTGTCGGATCAAGAGCCCTAGAAGGGTTGACTTCGGACCGTGGGAAAGGATCTCAGCTCATGGTGAGTGAGGTCCTTACACTATATGAATAGAGAAGCACCAGCCCTCCTCTGATATGACCAGGTCTGGGATAAAAATGACAATATATTAAGGTATATAATATAACATTGGCTCCAGTCTTATCTGCTAGCTCAGCACTGGCTTGGGGGCGGGGGAGAACAAATCCCACTCCTGTCATGATCAAGGGTCTACAGTCCAAACTGTAGGTTACAGCCATATGATGTACCAAGCAGGTGACAGAATTTATCGGTGGTAGGAAAACACTCTTCCCCCTCATTTTTTCATGCTTGTATCCTCATGCACAGATCTAGGTCTTGTAGTTGACCAGCACTGATTTAGTTCTGGCCCATAGCTGACTTCCGTGGAACTTTGCTGGGGCACAGTCCCTCTCTAGAAGTTTGTGTGTGGGGCCTCAGTCTTAGATGTATTAGCACTTACTTCTCATTTACTAGATTCATGTATTCATTCCACAATGTTTAAGTACTTCAAATGTGAATATAGAGATGAAAACCATATTACATTACACTGTTATCAATGAGCTCGCAGTCGGGGGGGGGGCAGACTTTAAACAACAGGGTATATGTGTGGGTATATGTGTGTCTAACAGAACAATGTGTGGGATAATTAGAGTCAGAGGAGGGGTAAAGAACCTGGGTGGAGAGGGGTCAGAGAAGACTCCCTGAACTGTTGATGTGTTCAAAACTAAATTCTAATCGCTTCTTGGCCTTTGGGCTAAGATCAAGTGTAAAACTAAATTCTAAAGAATTCTAGAGAAAGGGACAGAATGTGAAAAGACAGAAAGGAGGTTATGGACAATTTGAAGATGTGAGAGTAATTTGGGTTGTCCAAAACATGGCACACTGCTGGGAGAGAAAAGATTCAGAGCATGACAGGCTTTTGTACACCATGCTAAGAATCTGGACTTTATCCTATTGGAAACAAGACGTCAAGTAGTTAAGAAAATCAGAATTGCATTCCCAGAATTGCAGATTACTCAAGCATCAGTGTGAAGATCAAGGATAGTACGGGATAGAAGGAGAGATGGGGCTGCAAGCAGGGAGCTGAATTAGGAGGCAGTGCAGGGGATAAAAAGCAGTCTGAGAAAATGACGGTGTGGGCAGGGATGACAGAGAGACTTAAGAGTACATCTAGAGTGGGACTATTTCTCACCCCCTCCACTGCTACCACCTGGGCCAACCTGTTACCATCTCTTGAGTGGATTCTCATGAAAGCCTCCCACTGGTCTCCCCATTTCCCCCCTCACCTCCCCTTCAGACTGTTCCCACTCAGCAACCAGAATGACTCTGCTAGAACTTAGATGTGATGATGTAACTTCCCTGTTCAATCATTTGATGGTCTCCAATCACAAAAACCAAAGCCCTTTCAATGGCCCACAAGGCCACATAGCCTTGTCCCCATCTATGACTCTACGACCTTTATAACTTCTTTTCCTACTACTCGCTCCTAAACACACGAGGCACCCTCTTGATGGAGATTTTTCCCTTATTGGTTCCTTTATCCGGACTGCTGTTCCCCCAAATATTTCTTCCCTTACCTTCTTCAAATCTTTACTCAAATACCACCTTCTGAGCACCTTATAGAATACCCCAACACTCTTTATTTTCTTTCCTTCTTTAATTTCGTTTATGACTCATTGTCTACAAATATACTGCATGACATATTACTTCTTTGCTTTTCATCTATGCCCCACTCCTCAGTCCTGGACTATAAGCTTCAGTGGGTAGGGGGTTTTTGTCTGGTTGTGACCATTACTATATTATCTCCAGTGCCTAGAATGGCACCTGGGGCATAGTAGGCACCCCATAGATATTTATTAAATGAACAAACATCTAAGAAATAAAATCAGTGGTACTTGGTGATTGACTAAACATGAGAATTAGAAAAAGGAAAGAGGGGCGCCTGGGTGGCTCAGTCATTAAGCGTCTGCCTTCGGCTCAGGGCGTGATCCTGGCGTTCCGGGATCGAGCCCCATGTCAGGCTCCTCCGCTGGAAGCCTGCTTCTTCCTCTCTCACTCCCCCTGCCTGTGTTCCCTCTCTCGCTGGCTGTCTCTATCTCTGTTGAATAAATAAATAAAATCTTTAAAAAAAAAGAAAAAAGAAAAAGAAAAAGAAAAAGGAAAGACTCTAGGATGCCTTGCAGGATTCCAGTGTGTACGACTGGGCAGGTGGTGATACCATTCAGTGAGAGAGAAATCAGGGGAAGTGTGACTAGTTTTCCTTTTGGCAGGTTGACTTGGAGGTGCAAGTGGACCATTCATGCCAGTTATCTATTTAGTGTCTCTGAGTCCCCACATCCACCCTTCTTTGCTTGTGTAGTAGAGCCTGACCTATAGACATTGCTCCTTTGCCAGCTGGCTTGACGTTAGGCTTTACCAATAGAGAGCCCTGGAGGAACACTCTGAGGCAGCAGGAAGGACTCCCTTCCTGTTTCCGATTGGCTTTTGTTTGAGTAGGGCAGCTAGTAAATCAACAGGTAGAAGGCGTAGGGGTGTTCACCTCAGAAACCCTTCTCAGACCAGCTGTGCCCTCTGGCAAGTTTTTCCCTAGAGGACTCTTCAAAATTCTGAATTTCTTATATTTTCAGACTTCCACAGCCCTAGAGGTACCAGTTGCTTTCTGTATTTATTGTTTTTATACCCTTAGGGTCTTCTTCTGTTGCTCCTTTTAGTAGTTAATCACCTTTTACTAGTTAACACTTCTTCATAGTAAATGTTCTCTATTTAAATTACTTCTGTATTTTCTACCTCCTAACTTGACCCTCACCCCTACAACACTGAAGTCAAGATGCATGTTAAGGAGCTGTGAATGTAACTTTAAAGAGAGATTTAAAATAGGAGAGTCAGGGCGCCTGGGTGGCACAGCGGTTAAGCGTCTGCCTTCGGCTCAGGGTGTGATCCCGGTGTTCTGGGATCGAGCCCCACATCAGGCTCCTCTGCTGGGAGCCTGCTTCTTCCTCTCCCACTCCCCCTGCTTGTGTTCCCTCTCTCGCTGGCTGTCTCTATCTCTGTCAAATAAATAAATAAAATCTTTAAAAAATAAATAAATAAATAAATAAAATAGGAGAGTCACATTTGGAAGTCTCCAGAATATTCCTGGTGTTTAAACCAAAGATTGGAGGATTAATCATGTTTTATTAATCATAAAAACATATGGGAGCTAAAAAAAAAAAAAAAACCCACAACACAAAAACCAAAACCAAACCAAACCAAAACAAAACAACCATAAGGGGCTAAGGAGGGAGCCTTGGGACGCCATCATTTGGGGGACAGTTAGGAAAGAGCAAAAACTGGAAATTGGGAGAGTGGAAAAAGTAAGGTGAGGAATGGAGAAGACACTGAGAAGGATTTGTCTTAGAGGTAAAAAGAAAACCAGGAGAAGCCAGGGGCGGAGAGAATTTCGAGGAGGGTTTGCTCAATAACACAAATACTACAGGAAACTCAATTAAGGTTAACTGGAAACTTAAAATGAAGTTAGGAGTAATCTTTTCAAGAACAATTTTAGTACTGTGGTTTGAGACGTCAGTAAGAAGACAGGAAGTAGGCATGACGAATGTAAACCACTCTTTTGCTAAACTTGAACGATGAGGCTGCTACAGAGGTGGCTTGCTGGCACGGTGGCCCTACAAAGTAATCGTCGTCCCAGAGCCCATCTGGCTTTCTGCTTCCTTGTCCTCTGAACGTTGCTTTCTAAGTCAGGGTTATAACATGGCTGTTGAAGCCACAGATTGCACATCCACAGTCCAGGCAGAAAGAGGTAAAACAAGAAGAAGAAGAAGAGCACCAACACTTCAGCTCTGTTTAGTTGGGAAAAACTTAGAGCACTTGGCCACCTCTAGCTGTCAGGGAGGCTGAAACAATCAAATTTTTACCTTTTATTTACCTGTATCGTAGGGTCAGTAAAGAGAGAGTGGAGGTGAAAGTAGAGATTAGGACGGCTACCTTCAAGGGTCTTAGAGTCCTAACTAAGAAAGGGAGCTTAAGAAAAGGGGAAAGTTTAGTTATGTGTCTAAAGGGAACTAAAATAAGAAGTCACAAAGGAAAGCCATGAGAATTTGTCTCTGGCTGCCAAAGAAGACAAAGCTGAGATTGGGAGTTCCGAATTTACAGGGGCACCCATCTGCAACTTGGGGGCAATTTTAACAGAAAATTACAGCAATAAGAAGATTGATTTCACCGGAGTGGAAAGGTTTATAGAATAGGTGGTGAGGGAGTCACTGATACGTGCAAAACTGTACCACGGGTCCACGGGCTCTTTCTAAAGAAGGAAGGGAAGCCAGACTGGGGCTGATAGTTTGGGAGTTAAAGGAGAGACCAGAGGACTTGATGAGGTCAGCAAGGGACAGAAAAGCCTGGAAGGGCAAGAGGTTGTGGACAGAAAACAAACGGGGACTTGAGATGTAGAGCCAGGGCCGTTCTGGATGATGACGGAGCATTGAAGTCAAGTGTAGATGACAGCCATGGTATTAAGGACCCACGAGGGTGCATATCAGAATGGACATCCGCATGAGCACTGCCCAGGATGATGCAAGACTCAGGGCTTTGTGCCGAGTACCAAGTTGGTAGATGTTTTGGGGATGTGTGGCCAGGACACAAATGCATAACTGCCCAGAAGGGGGTGGAGAGCCATATATGTGGACTGTATCTCCTGAAAGGAGACTTTATCCGAAGATGACGAATCTTATTAAACTTATGAAAGACCAATAATGAAATGTAGCTCAAATTTTAACCCTCCTAAAGAAAAACGTTCAAATATGTGTATAAAAATCTATATCAGGGCCCATTTAATTCTCTTTTGTATTTCCAATCATCTAAATGCTCCTTGTACAGATATAAAATCAATTTTCCGTTACTATTCATTTATCAAATATATTTGAGACTCTTCTATATAGAAGACACTACAGCAGGACAAGACTCAGGAAGAAAAAGACAGTGGACTGGCCCTTCAGAGGCCTGGGGCTTAGAACTGGCCTGCTTTTACTGACTTGCATGGTTTGTGGATATTTCCGTTTCTTTGGGCCTCAGTTTATGCTTCATGTAAATTGAGCTGTTTTAGGTTAAATTAATTATCTCTCAGGTCCTTCTGCCCTCACATTCTCTTCCAATGTTTGTTCTGTATTTATCCACTACACTATTATCGGTCCCCAACGCTCATGTAAATCATTAGAGAGTGAACAATAAAAAAGCAAAAGTATGAGAAGTCAAAGGCAAAGTTTTGTTTTAATGTAGCAGCTCTAGAAGATACCATTGGCTAAACTTAATTGTCTTGCATTAAACCAACTCAAAAACTTTGGGGTTCAGAATAAAACATAGACAGACATACCCATAGGCTTCATTTAGCTCTTTTACCTGGTGCTCACCCCGCTGACTAGCTGACCAGGTACTTCATTCACCATCCCACCATAGTTACTACAGTGGTGCTAGAGTGGCTATTTAATAAATCCTGTAGACGGGTCAGAGTTGTCTATATCTGTTGTTTAAAATAGGAAAACATTCTTTGCAGTGTAAATTTGATGGTGAAGTATACAAAATGGTTTCAATTATAATTCCATGTTCACATGTTCATAACTCGATGAAAAAAATGTCTTTGGGGCTGAAACTTTCCATTCCATGTTCTATCTCCACCCAACTACAGTTATTTTTTCTCCTCTGGAAAATTTGAGGAAATCCGTATGATCACTTATGAATGTGGAAAAAATGCATTCTTTCAAATGTTTAATTAAATAAAAGGACCAACAATTGCAAAATCTTTAATATAAACCTACCATACATATTTATAAAAACCAAAATATAAATATAGCAGACCTCAAAAAGGAGATCACATTTTTACCCATTTGGAGAAAATCCTAATTTTGAATGCTTGCTAATTTGAAACTTAGAAAAAGCTGGATTATGCAAGCATTTTCATGTTAAAAGTGGTACTTTCAATATGACTTTATGATATGATTATTAATTTTGCTGATGATATATGATGGGTCAATGCACAGAACTGAGAGTAGAGATTGTTTCCTGGATTCTCATTTCTCTGTAAACAGTGTGTGCTCAACAAATGTTTACTTACCAGATGAAATGTGCAAAATATGGCAAATGATTTTTTTAGAGCTCAAAGTTAATTTAACCTTCAGAAGTGACTTTTTACCACAGTATCACGACAATTTACTTGGAAATTTAAAAAGGCATCCTCTTTTTCATCAAGTTGCTTATAACATTTTCCCTGTAAACAAAGCAATTATTTGGGGATGTTCTGACAGTCAAACCTTTTGAGCATTTCTTAGACCAGCTCTTCCTGGGTTTCCTCCTTACAACAAAGTGTCTAGTGGCCAGAAATGATCAACATGGGTAGCAATCCCTACCCAAGCAGCTCTGTTGGGAATGTGAGATGGTACAGCCACTTTGGAAGGCAGTTTGGTAGATTCCTCCAAAACCAAACATAGTTTTACCATATTATCCAGCAATCATGTTCTTTGGTATTTACCCCAAAAAAGTCAAGAACATACCCACACAAAAACTTATACAGGAAGTTTAGAGCAGCTGTTTTCATAACTGCCAAAACTTGGAAGCATCTAAGATATCCTGCATTTGGTAAACGAATAAATCAGCTGTGATACTTCCAAACAACAGACTATTATTCAGCACTAAAAAAAAAAAAAAAAAAAAAAAGTGAGCTATCAAGCCATAAAAAGACACGGAGGAATCTTAAATGCATATTACTAAGTGAAAGGAGCCAATCTGAGAAGTTTATATATTGTGTGATTCCAACAATAAGACATTCTGAGAAAAGCTATGGAGACAATAAAAAGATCAGTGGTTGTCAGGGATGGGGGAAGGGAGATCTAAATAGACCAAGCACAGAAGATGTTTAGGGCAGTGAAACTAGTCTGTATGATCCTATAGTAGTGGATACATGCCATCATACGTTTGTCAAAATCCACGGAATGTGCAACACCAATAGTGAACTCTAAAGTAAATTCTGGACTTTGGGGATGATATGTCAGTGTATTGCAACAAATATACCACTCAAGTATAGAATATTCATAGTTGTAGAAACTGACTGCTTGGGGGCAGCGAGTATATGGGCTCTCTTTATACTTTCGGCTCAACTTTACTGTGAACATAAAGCTGCTCTAAAAAATTAAAGTCTATTTAAAAATAGAAAGACTTTTGGGGCGCCTGGGTGGCACAACGGTTGGGCGTCTGCCTTCGGCTCAGGGCGTGATCCTGGTGCTGCGGGATCGAGCCCCACGTCAGGCTCCTCTGCTGTGAGCGTGCTTCTTCCTCTCCCACTCCCCCTGCTTGTGTTCCTCTCTCACTGGCCGTCTCTATCTCTGTTGAATAAATAAAATCTTTAAATAAATAAATAAATAAATAAATAAATAAATAAATAAAAATAAAAATAAAAATAGAAAGACTTTAATCTTGAATTTTATAAGTAAAGTCAGCAAACTTCTGTGATGTAAAAATGTTAGGGAAAAGTGCTCAGGTTAGCTGAGAAGTCAGTTTGTCCATTCTTGCAGGTAGTGACCTGGTTAGTGTGACATTCTTGTTAATAGAAGATAAAGCAGCTCTGCTTGGGGGGCATTGGGGAAAGGGGAGAATTACTTTTAAACGTCAGAAAGATGAAAGTCTAGTATGCGTTGATATTTGGGTTTTGTTTTACCTTTTGGCTTTAAATGCAGGCAAGAAATAGAATGTATTTCCAGAGAAACCAATAAAGAAGGATGTTGCAAGAAAGGAAAATGAGATATACTTGTCTCTCTATTGATTAGAAAGTTATTGGTCACCCCAGAGCCAACAGTTCTAAGATAATAGAATCACAAAGCAAAATGGGGTGCTTTGAGAAATGAACTTGAAGAACAAGAAGTAAAACTAATGAGAAGAGAGATAGTCTGCCATCTCTATTTTTAAATTGCAAAATACATCATACATATTCAGAGGAGGGTATCTAATGTAGGTGAATTGTTAAAAGCAAACACCCTTGTACTCAGTCTAAAAAAATAGAGCTTGATCAATGTCTTTGAATCCCTTCCCACCCCAGTGCACCTCCTTGATTACACCTGCTTCTCTCTACGAGAGGTAAGCAGTAACAGAATATTGAGGTAATCAACACCTTGCTCTTAAAAATACTTTTATCCTTCGTATATATCCCTAAACAAAGTTTTAATTTATTTTGCCTATTTTGAAAGCTTATATAGGTAGAACCATAAGGTATCTACTCCTCTGAAAATTTCTTTTTTAATTCACTCATGTTATATTTGAGATTGCTTTGGCTAACTGCAGTGGGAGATTTCTAGTAGGCAGTATGAGTCTGGAGATCAGCAACAGAAATCATCATGAAAGATATTAAAGGATACAGAGACCAGTACATTAAGCAGTAAAAAATAGCAAATTTTAGGGATGGAGAGTATTACAACTCAATATAGGGAAGACATTGTATGCTGAGAAAGTTTTCAAGTTATACAAGCATGGTGTGCAGTCTCAGATTGGGCCAATGGTTAAAGGTGGTTTTCCATTTTATGTAATGTTTCAAGATTACAAACAGAGTATTCATGTTTTATATGTGTAATTAAAGTTGGGAAATCAGAAAAACTCCTTAGACTAAATACAATAGCCAAGAGCATGGAACAACATGAGTATAGGATGCAGGGGGAAAAAGGCAATCAAAATCTTTAGGAAACACAAGCAAACAAATATCGTGCAAGAACGTCATCAGCCAATATGAAGAAAATCAAACATGGCATGATTTTAGGAGAGGTACAGTTAACAAGAAAGACTTTATTTAAATGTGAACATTCTTCTCTAAGCAGCCCTTTGATTGTGGCCTCAGACCATTCCTTGGCCCAGAAGTGAACATTTTTATATACTCAGAATAACATAAGTTCTGTTCATTGGTTTTCAGCGTTCACACGCAACTCCAATTAAAGCACAGAAAACTTAGTTGTAGTCGTAACACAAGATATTAATGCTTATACCTTCTCAATAGAAAAGTGAAAGGGTGTCTGACAGAAGGCATTACAAGGAACAGAAAAGGGTAAAGAATGGGTGCTAATATTGTCATCTTAAAGTGAAAATAATTAAACACTGAATTAATATTTATGTAGATTATGTTTAGAATTATAAAGATGATCAAAAAAAGAACTCAAAGTGATGATACTTTAGCAGGTGGATATAAGAGAAAGGGAAGGAAATATGAATTATTTAACTGCTTTTCATATTGAGGAGTCAGAAATGGAGAAAAAGCAGATTATCTGGAGCTGTGAAAGTGACCAGCAGAAGAAACAAAAGTAGAAGCAATGTTATTTATTTTTTTATAAGTATTTATTTTAATTCCAGTATAGTTAACAGGCAGTGTAATATTAGTTTCAGGTCTACCATATAAGTGATTCAACACTTCCATACAACACCTGGGGCTCATCACAACCAGAGCACTCCTTCCTCCCCATCACTATTTCACCCATCCCCCCATCCACCTCCCCTCTAGCAACCACCAGTTTGTTCTCTATATTTAAGAGTCGGCTTCTTGGTTTCTCTCTCTGTCGCTTTGCTCATTTGTTTTGTTTCTTAAATTCCAAATGTAGAAACAATTTTAAAGTTTGTCTCTCACAACTGAAACTGGGGATGGGAAGTAATGCAGCAAGAAATTAACTTGATACTAGGAGCAGCCACTATTACTTGAAGAAGTCTTCAAAGAATAGACCATTCCAGTTGCAGGGATGAGGCCAGGAGTAAGTAAAGGCTTGAGAATCTCTCAAATTCACCCAACCTAGAGGTAGAAGATCACTCAGTTGATGCTAATCTCTGTTTGGGCAAAACTCATTGGTCAGAGCTCCACGATCATTATTTTAAGGTTCAACTTCTCTAATAGCTTGGACCCAGATGCACACCCCACCCAGCAATAAACCCAAAGATAAAAACACCTGGAGGTAGGCTTAATAAAAAATGCTTTTTGCATCTTTTGTATACTTAATAACACTTGCAGTATTATAATAGCTACTACTTTTTGACCTCCTACACTGGGCCAAGCATTCTGCTAAGCACTTTGCATAAATTATCTTCACAACAATCCTATCAACTTGGTATTATTTCCATTTTATAAATGAGGAAAATGAGTAAGCCGGTGAGTAAGCTAGTAAGGGCCACCTCGAAGACTCAGACCAGAGTCTGTCTCACTCTAAAGCTGGAGTTCCTACCTGCAGTATACAACTCCACAGTCCCTCACTTGCAGTTCTGAAGTCCAACGGCACTGAAAGCCCAAAGTGTTTATTCTAGACTCAGGTTATTTTCCTCCAGTAACCAAATCTGACCTAAACCAGTATGGTTTCTTAGAATCTTTAGCCCATTTAGTATGAATATTTATACTTTCCATTGCAGACATATGAAGACATTTGACTACAAGCTGCTCTCCTAGATGCCACTGGAGCCATTATACAGTATATAATATATGCAAAGAATTACTTGTCTATAACCAGAAATATTCCAAATTCAATTAAAAAAAACAACAACACCTGACTGCAAAACTTTCAGAGAAAAGCTCATGAACCTGTATATTCAGTTAATCTCTTAAAAAATATTTCAGAGCTCTCTGGATCAAACTTGGGAAGACAAATATTTATATTTATATATGCACAGAAAACTTAGTTGTAGTCGTAATATTGTAGTGTATAGATAAAGAAAATTAAAAGGATTGAACAAAATTTATATTGACCTATGTAATATAGCTAGAAATACACTTTTTAAAGCAGAATTTTTATCAAGTGTTTTGTTTTCATTTATCTCTTTTTCATCAAACGTGGTCTATGAATGTGGGGGAAAGGATTTTTAAAAATGTCTGGTAGTTTGGAGTGCAATTAAATGGGAAAAATCTTTGCAAATATATTTCCCTCCTACTTGTGAGCTTTTGAAAAGTGAAAATTTGTCTTTTCACAAAGTTCAAATGAGACAGAAAGTAATTACGACCTTCCTCGGGTGTGGAAGTGACATGCTGATTTTGGTCAAGCCAGAAAGTGTTTATGTTTTGAATTAACCAATAAAACAAAGAATGCTAAAGATAAATCTGGAGCTACAACACATTAAAACAATTACACAAACATTATTCCTAGTAAACAAACTGACTTCGATGATATTATTGCCTTTCTACTTTTTTTTTCCAAAAAACACTAACACATGAAAAGTAAACAGTGCAATTTTGTGGCTTAAAATGACACTTCCATGTAAATTGCTTGGTGCTAATAAGCTGTTCCTCTGTATTTACCACATTCATTTGTCACATATTGGTGTTGGCATGACCAGTGGGCTTCTGTGAACTCAAGTGAACCGCTTCTTTTTTTTACATTTTTATAACAAAAAAGCTTAAATATACACCAGGTAGAGAGAATAGCACAATAAACCACCATTTATCCATCACCCAGATTCAACGACTGTCAGCTTTTTGCCATCTTTATACCATCTCGCTCTCTCTCTTGCATTTTTCTCCTTATGAAATATTGAAAGGTGAATCCAAGACACCACTACATTTCACTCTGAAGTGCTTCAGGTGTGAATTTCTAAAAAATAAGAACATTTTCTTACATAACAATGATACGTTAAAACACTTAACAAAAATAACTATTATCCTTTAATTTCACCTAACACCTAGTCCGTATTCCAATTTTATCCATGGTGTCAAAAATATCTTAACAGTTTCCCTTTTCCATACCCATAACTTGTTGATGACTGTTTCGTTATTTTGAATTGCAATAGTCTGTTTTGTTTGAACATTTGAAAATAAAATAATATATTCCTACCACATGAAACCCAAGAGAATCCGTCTCTTGTTTAAGTGGCTGGAAAACTTGGGTTCAGATCTCAGCTCCTCCAGTTACATGCAATGTGATGTGGTCTTGGGCAGGTTATGTAATTCCCGTATGCCTCACTTTACTCTTCTGTAAAATTAGATAAGGATCTCTGTAGGTTCTCAATGGTGGTTGGGGGCTGGATCTGTACAAAAAAGAGCTAAGTACAATTTCAGGTTTGGCACAGGAATCCCTGCCTCCGTTTTAGTGCCAAAACTGAATCCTTGTTAGGCTGGCACAGTGTTTGGGGGAAAACAAATTCAAGTGCCTTCAGGCAACACGTATTTTCTACTTTGTACTCCAGTTCCCACTTATTTTATTGTCTTCTCCAATGGATTTCCACTTTCTGTCTTCTACTCTTGGCTTCTGATATTTACTAGTTGTATGAAGACTTTGAGAATGTTATCGTGACCACTCCGGTCATCAGTTTCCACATCTGCCAAATGCGTCTAATAAAACTTACCTCAGGGCACAGTTGTGAAGATTCAAAACCTTTCAGCACCTAGGACATGGTAAGTGCTCTTTAAACATTGGCCCTTTTCCCACTTGGATTAAATTAAGATTGCTCCATTTGATTTGGAGGTGATGTCCTATCCTTTTTGTTGCTCTTTTTAAATTCCCACTTGGCCTCAGACACATTCTTTTCTCTTCCACTCTCTTTCTTTCTGTTTTTTAAATTCCCTCTCCACTGATATTGCCTATAGACATTCAGCCAGTCCACCGTGCAGTACCCTGGGCTGAGAAGGAGAAGATATTAACATGACTTCCGTTCCTACAACATCTAAAACAACAATGGCAACCTTGGCTTTTACTTATATTGTACTTTATATTTCTAAATAGTTTTTTTACATTCTGTTGTTTGATGCTTTTCACAACCCTGTGAATAAGTTATTATTGTCTCCCCTTTTATAGTTAAGGTAGCCAAGGAGCAGAGATATGTTTGAAGGTCCAGAAAAAAAAAAACCTTCTTACCACTGTTAGCCACATCTCAATTAACAATATGGAATGATAGATTTTCATTTGTTGCTTCTATCTTGAAACTGATTGAAGGATCAGGGAGAATCCACTTGGTGGCTCTGTATCGATTTCTTTTTAACTGCTGGTTAAAATAACTTCCCTTTGAAAGAAGATTGCGCCCTGTAGGAAATCGTTTCTGAGTTAAACAGATTTTCCCACTCCAAATTCTGTCTCAGAAGCAGACTTTAAGAAAAGATATTGCTGGAGGAATTATGGCATTCCACCTCAGCTTATACAAGACCTGCTAACACAATGAAAATTAGGGACAGAAACAAATCTCTCTGTTTCTGTGATAGGATGAGAGAACGGGGAGAGTGGGAAGCAAATCCAAATCCTGTCCCCATCCAACCATTCACCTTCACTAACAGAGGGAACCAGTTGGGAAAATCTGCCAACAAGGGCTTCACTATAGTAACCCTGAATCTTCAACACTCCCCTGGAATGGACTTCCTGGGTGTTAGTTAATAGAAGCAAGAATTCCCCCAAAATAATAATAGTAAATGTATACTTTTTATAACTTCAATGATTTATTAGAGATTAATGTAATTCATACTGTTACAGAATGATGAAAATAGTATTTAATAATATTTAATTGCTTTTTATACTATCTGTAACTGTCACCCTCACATTGTCCCTAGAAGAATTTTTTTAAATTGCATAAATCCCTAAAATAACATCTTCTCTAGCTACTCCTTTATTTAAAAAAAAATCCCCAGTGGGAAATTTTGAAAAAGAATTATTGTAGAAACTGGCCAAATCTTGGTGGGCTTAATATACGTTGAATATCAAAATAAGATTTTTTTCCTACTTTTTACCCAAGGATAGAGTAGCTTCGGGCCTTGTAAATGATAGTGGAGAATACTAATGCTGTTATGGCAAAAACTCTGATGATGCTGTATTAAAACAACAAAAACACAGATCAAAGAAAATATACAGAGGACTGGGGTATAAGGAAGGAAACAATTAGAACCCCAACCAGAAGAAAACCGCTGTGGGAGGAGAGTGAAAATGGAAATGAGATTTCAAAATAAAGCAAATATTATTTTCATTATTATTTAGTAACTATTTATTTGTTAGAAATATCAAAGTGCTTTAGACCCCATAGAACCAGACAAAACTCTTGCCCAGGAAAATAAATCAAAGACCTAAGAGTGTTAATGTGTAGAAACTCATTGCCTTTACTGTAATAGTTCATTGAATAGAGAGAGCTGGGGAGCTGAAGTTTGTTTTTATCCTCTCTATGTATGATAAGTACTGTTGAGATTTAATGGTGCTTTGTGTTTTAGCTTTAATCACACTACTATGATCTGAATGTCTGTGTCCCCCTAAAATTCATATCAGTTTTGATGGTGTTAGGAGGTGGGGCCTTAGGGAGGTACTTAAGTCCTTAGAGTGGAGCCCACATGATGAGAATAGTGCCTTATATAAGAGATCCCACAATTAAGGACCTAAATGTGAGGACTGAAACCATAAAAATCCTAGAAAAGTACACAGACAGTAATGTCTCTGACACTTGTAACAACTTCTTTCTAGATACACCTCCTGAGGTAAGGGAAACAAAAGCAAAAATAAACTATTGGGACTACATCAGAATAAAAAGCTTCTGCACAGCAAAGGAAACAACCAACAAAGCTAAAAGACAACCTACTGAAAGGGAAAAGGTATTTTCAAATGACATATCTGATAAAGGATTAGTATCCAAAATAAAGAACGAACTTATACAACTCAACACCAAAAAAACAAGCAATCTGATTAAAAAATGGGCAAAGGACCTGAATAGACAGTTTTTTTGAAGACATACAGATGGCCAACAGACACATGAAAAAAATGCTTAACATCCTACTCATCAGGGAAATGCAAATCAAAACCACAATGAAGTATCGCTTACACCTGTCAGAATGGCTGAATTCAAAAGGACAGGAAGTAATGAGTAGTGATGAAGATGTGGAGAAAAAGGACCCCTCATACAGTGTTGGTAGGAAGGCAAACTGGTGCAGTCACTGTGAGAGACAGTATAGAGGTTCTTCAAGAAATTAAAAATAGAACTACCCTATGATCTAGTAATTTCACTATTGGGTATTTACCCAAAGAATCTGAAAACGCTAATTTGAAGAGATAAATGTGCCCCCTTTCATTGCAGCATTATTGCAATAACCAAACTATAGAAGCAGCCCAAGTGCCCATCAATAGATGAATGGATAAAGAAGATGTGGTATGTGTATATAACAAAATATTATCCTGCCATAAAAAAGAATGAAACCTTGCCATTTGCAACAGCATGGATGGATCTAGAGAGTATGTTAAGCAAAATAAGCCAATCAGAGAAAGACAAATACCATATAATTTCACTCATATGTGGACTTTAAGAAACAAAACAAGTGAACAAAGGAAAAAAGAGAGAAAAAGACAAACCAAACTAAACCAAACCAAAACAAACAAACAAACAAACAAAAAAACCCAGACCCTCAACTATAGAGAACAAACAGTTACCAGAGGGGAGGTGGGTGGGGGATGGGTGAAATAGGTGATGAGGATTAGGAGTGCACTTACCTTCATGAGCACTGAGTAATATATGGAACTGTTGAATCACTATATTGTAGACCTAAAACTAATATAACACTGCATGTTAACTTTGCTGGAATTAAAAAAAAAAAAAAAGATGATGTGAAGTATATTTCTGGGGTTTGGATGTGAGGTTGGGTACACAAGTCTTACCATTTGCCCCTCTTTCCTTAGGATTCTGGCCAATGGAAAATCATTAGGCAAATGGATATCAAAATAATTGCTTTATTACTAACCAGGCAAGCACCCATCACCCCTACCCCTGTGTTCGGCTCTCTTGTATCATCAGCTTGCAGGGAGAACAGGACTTGGAGTTGAAGACAAAGTAGGGCCTCCTTTTTCCCCTGGATGAGACCTAAGGACTTGACCATGAGAGAACCTGACCCACAGAACTGACTCTGAGTCCAGTTCCCCAGCAGGTTTCCTGGACTAATAGCCTGTCTCCCTTGCCTAAATACCGTGGATAGGAGAGTATAAGAGAAGCAGGTGTTGAACTTTGCTCTGGGGGAGTTCACCACACAGAGACAGAAAGCTAAGAAGAGGTCAGTGAGCCCACCTCATAAAAGCTGAACTTCTAACACTTTAAATGCTGCCCACTAGCAAAATATGGCCCAGTGTTTCACCAAAAGAGCTGTGGTTGTCCACGTGAGTGGGTAAGTATAGATAAAAAACTTAGAATAATGTGGTCCCTCCCACACTCTCCAACGGAGAGAAGTTCCCTCTTCTATTTGCTGTGATAGGAATATGAAAAAAAGGAAAATAGTGCCCCCCTTCCCAATATATATTGACATGAAAAGAATATTCATGATGTAATTATTATATTATTTATATTCTTAAATATAAACTATAATATTTTTAAAATTAAAAAAAAGAGAGACCCCCCTCCCAGAGTTCCCTAGCCTTTTCCCACCGTAAGAAGATACAATGAGAAGTTTGTGACATGGAAGAGCGCCCTCACCAGACCATGCTGTCACCCTGATCTCAGACTTCTGGACTCAGAACTGGGAGAAATAATTCCTTTTATTAGCTGCCCAGTCTATGATATTTTGTTATAGCAAACCAAATGCACTACGACATTTACTCTATTGAAATACTTTGCTTATATCCTGCCACCTTCCCTGGATTATACCCTTCGTCAAGGTGGTGCCTACATTTTACTCTTCTGTATCCTTTTCCCCTAGCCATGCCTCCACATCCATGTTCCTCACTCAGGAAGCGCTGAGCCTGGAATTATCTCAAAGTTTACCATCAATCCCCCATCCATGCTTGCTCCTTTTCTTGTTTTCTCTCTTAACTACCCGTATCACACTGCAGTGGCTCTCAACACAGAAACGTGATGGCTATCTTGGCTTTTCCCTTTCCTCTAAGTACATCAAAGTACATCAAAGTATTCAACAAAAACAACAAAATCAATTAATTTTACTTTTAAAATGTGTTTCAAATCTGCTCTCCTTCTCCATCCTCCCTACTATGCCCTACTTTGGTTTCTCATCATTTCTCACTTGAAGTGTTTCAACAGCTCATAACTAGCTTCTAAGCCACACATTGCCCCTCACTCCAATGTGTCTCTCATTGAAAAGATTAATTTGAAAAATTCAGATTATGTTGTTTAATAAATAAATAACAAAATTCAGAGGTTTTTTTAAACCACCAATGAGAAAAGTTCAGCCTTTTCTGCAGACACGCAGATGTTCCATGACCAGGTTCCAGGTTCTCCCCTCAAGCTCATTTCTCACCCCTGCCCTTTCACCCACACACCTACACTGTCCCAAGCTGACTTTCTTCCCATTCCTCAGATACATACAACCTCCACAACCTTCTACGTGCCATTCCTTCTGCCTGTAATGCATCCCTCTTTTCTAAGGCAAAGTTTATTCATTCTTCAAGACACTGATGTAATATCATCTCCTCTGAAAAATTTCTCCCAACCTCCAGAGTTTGCTGTTCCAACTCCATGCTCTCACAACATGTCAGTCATGTTTATATTCAAGCATTAATTATTTGGCATCATCTTTACTTGCTCACATGATAATCTCCCCCAGCCACTGGACACTGAGCTTCCTGAGGGCCAGGACCTTGCTATACCTTCTGTGCAACTGGCCCTCAATGTAAGTTTTATCAAGGCCTCACTGAAAGACTTAAGCAACTAATTAATTACTGAAGAAATGAATACAATATTAGAAAGAATGTTAAACTTGAGAGTAAAAATTTTCTCAGGCAATTTTAAGCACCATTTTCATGAATACTAACTGTAAACTGTTTTGATCAATAAAACTTAGGTAGATCTCCACTCCAATGATTTAAGGACATTAACGTTCTGGCATTACTTAAAAGTTATTATTTCAATAAGTTTTGCGAATTTGGATTATTCCTCCTCTCAAGTTCTACGGGTTTTATTTATTTGTTTAAGATATATCTCCCTCACAAGATTTTAGGATCCATCAGAAAGGAGACCATAGCTGTTCTGTTCAACATTGTATGTTGAATGCCTACTCACAAAGCAGGCTATCGATAAATATTTATAGAAATACTTGTCAATGGCTATAGATCCTAACAGATGAAGACCTAAAAATGGTTTAGAGTAAGTGAGAGGACTGGGGTCTTGAATCGTATTGGTAATTTCATGGAGGAGATAAACTAATATGGTGCTTCGATGCTTTCTCCTCAGGAGCTATAAAAATACCAGAAGCTAGACTGGGAAGAACCAAAGAGCTAATTGTTGCTCCAGCTTATTGTGGACTTTTACACTGATAATTTTTCATTGGGACTCATTGAAGTTTCTAGTTCTTCTTGAGATGAGAAAAGATGAGTTTTAGAAATCTGCCGATCTATTTGTCCTCCTGCCTAAATCAGTCACTAATAAATAAAAGTATGCCGTATTTCAAAGGTTGAATTTAAAAGATTGTTCTTCCATGTTTAGATGATTTACGGAAAGACTTGACATGAGATTTCTTCTAGGAGGAAACGTCTTAGTTCTTTTGAAATATCTTTGATTTATAACAATTTAAAATATGTAAGTCATTAGAGAGGAAGTGGTGCATGACAGTTAAAACTATGAACTTTGAAGTGAAGCAGGTCTAGTCGGTACTTGGGCAAATTAATAAAACTTTCAGTTTCCTCATCTGCAACATGCAAATAATAATAACTTTTGTTTACTATAAACATTAAATGCCTCTCATCTCAATAACAGGCAAGTAAAAAGAGCTCAATAAATACTTGCTTAAAAAATGAATATTCAGATTCATCAGCCAAATATCTGCCTCAACGTTCTAAGAAAATCCTACAAATTAGGTTATATGATTTATATTCATGTTGAAAAAAAATGCAAGTTTTTCCTTTCCTAAATAAAAATCCTGGTGGAAAGTCAACTCTGGAACACATGTTTGGCCAACACCCAGAAATCATTTTAGCCTGTACCCTGATGAGGCTGCAAGTTTCTGAATTGAAAATTTAACTTTTTTCCCCTAATTAGGAGGAAAAAAATGTTTGATTTTTAAAAAATCTTGTATCTATAAAAATCTTGTATTTATGTGGATTAGTTATTGTTATCTTTCTCTTATTTTATCAAAAATTATTAAATGAGGGGGTGCCTGGGTGGCACAGTGGTTAAGCGTCTGCCTTCGGCTCAGGGCGTGATCCCAGCGTTCTGGGATCGAGCCCCACATCAGGCTCCTCCGCTGGGAGCCTGCTTCTTCCTCTCCCACTCCCCCTGCTTGTGTTCCCTCTCTCACTGGCTGTCTCTATCTCTGTCAAATAAATAAATAAAATATTTTTTAAAAAAATTATTAAATGAGATGAATTATCATTATATGAAAAAGTAATTATTAAGTGAAAGGGATTGATGGGTATTGAGATAGAGCGTTCACAATGAGCAGTATTATCTCCCCAAAACTCTGAATCCTCTAGGCCACGATGATTGCATTTGTGTCTTTCCATTGATCTCTATACTTGTAAATCAAAGATGTAAATCAAAAAATTAAACCATTCATTGGGTAGAGTTATCAATACATAGTTATTTAATGTTCAATAGTGGAGTTTTTCATCTGCATTACTTCAGTCTACAATTCACAGATACAATTTGTGTTTTGTACAATAAGTCCCACTTGCAGCATAGAGTCTGAGAACACTACCATACAGGGCCTTCTGTGCATAACCACGGCTAATATCAAAGTTAAAATTCTTACCTGAACTGACTGAACTCCTGAAAAACTTCCTGCACCTGAGAAAAGAACAATGAAAATATACATAGAGAAAAGTGTGGCTTACTCTATGATGGTAATCATTTTGCAACATATAAGTGTATCAAATCGACTCCTTGTACACCTTCAACTTAACACATGTTGTATGCCAATTATATTTCAATAAAGTTGGAACAACAACAACAACAACAACAACAGAAGAAGTCTGTGTAACAAACGAGTAGCAGAGCCTCTGTAGTAAGGTTCCGGGTGTCGGCAGACAGGGTGGATAGAAGAGAAATTCCTTACATGGTGTACTCTTGGTTCTCTGCAAATTGTATGCAAGCATGTGAATTACCTACTCAAAAATAAATGTATGATATTTTAAATAATAAAGAAAAATAACTTCCATCCCACCTACAGAGAGGTATAAAAAGCAATGTCCCAGCTCCTTGAATCTCCCTAGATTTTGCCTTTTAAACTTCTTCATGAACTCTCCTACGCCTCTCTGTTTGGTTCCTCCTCTCTGGGTTGACCTTTCGCTCGGATGGTCTAGTTGACTTCATCCTGGTTTACTTTACTAAGTGCTGATTTCCCTTAGGTTGATCCTCTGTACTTTATAGGGTTCCCATGACTCTACCCCAGGTGGCCCAGTTTCTGACGTAGGTAGCTAAAAAGGTAACTGGTCTTCCATTCACCATGACAGGAAAACCAGGAGGAAGTTCTTCAAAGAGAAAAAAATCATTATAGAAGTTTCCAGAAACATTCATCTTATATGGAATGCTTCTCTATAGCAAGTCTGTCTTGGTCAAATTCAGTACAAGGGATTTGATTAGTTTGTCCTTTTAGGAAAAACTCAGTGGAAGAAATAGATATTTAAAAAAAAAGGGTTTTGTATGATTTTCAGACCTACATTGGAACAATCATACCAGTGTATTGTTTGATGCTTGTTTTCTGACAGAACATCTTGAGTTCATGATCTAATGTTCTTGAATCAACCACAAACTCCCTACAGAAAACCACATTTGCTTGAACTGCAAACTTCTTGCCCTTTTTTGATGCTTCAGTGATGGAAATATACTGAGCTTCTCTTCACCTCAAGCGGCCATTAGTTGTTATCTGCTCAGTCCTTCCGACCACACTTTTCAGTCCCTTATTATCACAGATTTGACCACCGTGATTAACAGTCTTTCAGAGCAGCTCCAAGCATTACATCCTCCTTTAACTTTGATCAAGGCAGTCAGGGAGGGGCAAGATTTCTCATCTCAACAGCTCTTTTTATTAGAGAGCAAAAGCCTTCCCAGAAAGTCTCCCCACCCAGCAGTCTTCCTTTCATGACTCACTGAATGGAACTGGGTCACATGCCCACTCTTAAGCCACTAGCATCAAAAAGCAATAAAACTGCCATGCCCTGGTTTACACCAAATATTGTTCGTTCCATAGGACTGTGGAGGCGAAGGTCACCTTTCCTTTTCATGTGATACCAAAATAATAATAGTGTATTCACTTCCTATTGCTGCTGTAACAAATTACTACAAATTTAATGACTTGAAACAACACAAATTTATTATCTTACCATTCGAGGAGCAGAAGTCTAAAATGGGTTTTATGGGGTAGAAATCAAAATGTCAGCAGGACTGCACATCCTTTGGAGGCTCTAGCAAAGAATCTGTTTTCTTACCTTTTCCAGCTTCTAGAGTGTACCTGCATTCCTTCCTTCTGGCCCCATCTTCCACCTTCAAAGCCAGCAATAGCATCTTCCAACTTCTGTGTGTTTCTTTTGTCACATTGACTTTTCTGAATCTAACCCTCCCATATTCCTCTTACAAGAACTCTGTGAGCTCATTGCACCCACCCAGATCATCCAGGATAATCTCTTCACCTCTAGATCCTTCACTTAATCATATCTGCTAAGTTCCTTTTGCCATGTACCATAACATATTCCCAGTTTTCAGGAATTCGGATGTGGATATTTTTGGGGCACCATTATTCAGCTTTCCACAGTCAGACTTCCCAGTCCAAGGACAATGAATGATGGCCACAATGCAATCACTTAGTCTACCATGTATCAAACCCTGTACTGGACACTTTACAAATGTTACCTGATGTAAGACTAGCACCAACACTTTGAGAGAAGCAATGCCCCCCTTTCGTAGACAAGGAGAAAGATACCCACAGTGTCCATGTTAGCGGAGTGAGAAAACACCTCAATTCAAACCCAGATCTACTTGCATCCTTAACCTGTTGTTATACCATGCTCTCATCTGCTTGGAAAAGTCCATTGGAAGCCACCAAGTGAAATGTTTTCAAACACCAAAGTTGCATAATTTCAAGTGCACATTTTATTGGCGGCAAATATATACCTGGACACTGTTTTGCAGAATTGCTGGTAAAATGTAGACTGTTGCCTTTTTTTTCAAGAAAGCTAGTAACAATTTAATTTCAGTTTACTTCTGAGGACTTAGTCCTATAGGAATAATCAATCCTTACCTACCTGTTTCCATTTCCTGCCTTTGTCTTTTAAGGTCATCGAAGCAAAAATTTTTAGAAAACGAACGTTTTAAAATAATGTTAGTAATATTCAGAGGGTTTATTGTTTTATTTCTTTTTTGTTTTAAAGTCTCAGAGTTTAAACTATAAACTTATAGTTGCTTGAAATAATTCTAATAGGTTGTGTCCTTGGGAAGAATTCCCCTATCTAATTAAAGGTAGACACATAAAAAAAGAATAGTAACAATATTTGTGGTAAACGAAGTATTAAAAGTAAGTGTTTATAGTTTTGAAAATTGGCAGGTTTGATGCATGGATTTTAATACATATAATGATAAGTAGCTATATTAGTATATTAGGGGACAAAGACACCTTCTGAACCTAACAGCACCTATTTTTGGAAAGTGAAGTGATGGGGTAGAGAGACAAGTTTCTATTTTTACACATGATGAATTCCTAAGAACACACACTAAAACCAAATACAGAAAAGTTGAACAATAGCCCTACATATTACAAGAGGAAGGTCTATTCCAAAAAAGCTAAAAAATGAATAAATAAAGTTAAATTCCTAATCATACTTTGGTTTTTAGATCACCTTCAATGACATATTCTCAACTTAGTCTTTATTTTTCTATCTTCCCTTACAACTGAATACCACAGTGAGCTCTTAGGTTTGATAAATATCCAATAGAAGCTAACAAATGAAACACTCTGGGGCCACAATCTTCATGATAATAGTTTCATCACTAGGGGCGCCTGCGTGGCACAGCGGTTAAGCGTCTGCCTTCGGCTCAGGGCGTGATCCCGGCGTTATGGGATCGAGCCCCACATCAGGCTTCTCCGCTGGGAGCCTGCTTCTTCCTCTCCCACTCCCCCTGCTTGTGTTCCCTCTCTCGCTGGCTGTCTCTCTCTGTCAAATAAATAAATAAAATCTTTAAAAAAAAATAGTTTCATCACTAGTGTCAACACTTCATCAATAGTGTCAAACACTTGGTTTTCCATTCATGTTTAAATATTAAGAATGAAATCCCATAAGATATTTATTTAAATAATTACAGGAGTACAGCCAACACTGAGCTACTGGCTGGCAAGCAGTGGTGATAGCCAGTAGACGTCATACCAAATTCAGCATAAGAAAGGCAGTTTGTATTATGTAGAGCATACGAAAAAGAATTAACAGACTAAACAGAAGAGAAGAAAAGCTTATATTCCAGTTCTCAAATGTTGAGTCCCCAGTATCTCAACTGGTACATATAATAGTTTCATGCGTGTGTAAGGAGGGACGGCCTGGGGAGGGGTTCTGTCTGTCTGTCTTTCTCTCTGTGTCTGGGAAGCAAGCTTGACATTTTGTCTGAGGCTCAGACCATTTTTTTCCATCAAAATTCCTCAGAACAACGCAGGTCCTACAGTCTAGTACGCTTCTTCAATGTCCCCACAATACACATCCCTCCTTTCTCCTTCCAGAGTCGGAACGCAAGAGCCAGCCAACTTCAGGTGCATGAGATTATGTGGCATCCAGTGTAAGCCTTCCCAGCAGCTATCAGCACTGCTGTTTTCCAGATGTGCACCCATTCACTGCATGCCAGGGTTGCGGCTGCAAATTTGGAAGTCTGCAATGAGTCATGAAGTAAAAATGACTAGGAAGCTCCAGCATCAGCCATTACATAAAAACCAAAATTTGGACCATTCTCTGATTTCTCCTTTAAAGGTATTGATGAAGACGATTGCCTTACAACAGAACCGCACTCGATATTGGGCAGAAACTCATGGATAGTTTTTCTCAGGCCCTTGGGGAATGTCAGAAGGTTCTTATTAAACTGAACACTGAGTAATAAACTTTAATAGTCTCCAGAGGTACGTAATGCCAGAGAATAATACATAAAAAATGCTGATTTAATAAGAATACTTATAAACTCCTCATAAATCACTTATTGCAAAGCATAATTTTGAATTACTCAAAAGATACTAAAACCATGATAAATTATAACTCATGCTGAACTAAGCCTTATGTTTCCAGTATCAAACAAATAGATCAATTAATGTCCTTAATTAGCAGCTGAGGAGGAGAAATCATGCGTAGCTTTAAAAGAATCCTATAACGTCTGTGAAATTTCCAAGTCTGTTGGCTAAAATAAGCTTTTCCCTTTCACTGTTATTTTTTTTTTCCTGGATCTCCCTGCAAGCTGTCAACCCAATATATCATGCAGGGTTGTGAGGCTGCCCATCACAGGAAATTGCTGTCTGACAAAGGTATTTCCAATCTGTGATGATTACTGTTTCTGTCAAGCAGATAGTTAAAGTAATATCATAAAACCAAGAAAATCTGATGCTTCCCCATATGTCTGGGTAACCAGTGTTCTTCCCTCACACAAGCACTTAACAGATGCACTGTATTTGTTAGCAGAATACAAAATAAAACATAACAAAGCCCATTTTCTCCAATTTGCATAAGCAGTACCAATGTGGGAGGGGAAGTTGGAATGAAAGATTCTGGGTTACTTTTGCTTGTATCTTCCAGTTGTCAAAATCTGAAAAGGTATAATCACCCTGACAAGAAAGGAGTCAGCGGTTCCTATGACGATGTTGAGAAGGGAATGCCAAAGAAGAGCCAAAGGAGGTAGGAAAGGGGTCAAGATTATTACTTTAGTCTCCTTTCTCTCCGAATCTTGTTATTTTAGACATTTTGACTCAAAAAAATCCAATTTTAGTGACTTTTCTTAATGTTTCATGGGTAGAGTGTCAAATTGTAAGTCATGGAGAAGAATGAGGGGAAGGGAGTGGGAAGGAGGTTCTTGTGATGGGATCAGGCTGCTGAGATCTAAGAGGTAGAGGACCTTCAGGAGTTTCACTCCCATCCCCAAAGTGAGGCAGACCTCACACCCAAACTCAAAGCCTTCCAGAAAAAATGAGGGGGAGGAGTGATGGAGCACTTTGATTATCTTCTGAGACGCATCTTTCAAGTGCGGGCAAGATACAGTGGCAACCTGCCAAGTCTCTGAACGTCACACTTTATCCCAGATAATTTAATTATCTGCTGTTTAGTTTGTTATGGAGTTATTGTATTTGGAAATTAAGAATTTGGAAAAGTTCCTGACACATGGACTACCCATAGCCTAAGACCTCTTCGTTATAAAAATGGCTACCTGAGGCAAGCACTTCATCTTTGTGGTCCAGCTTTCTTATAATCAACAACAAGTGTTAAAAATGTCTATTTTCTCCCCCATTGTTGCCATATCTAATGGAATAACTGGGTGGGGAATAACTGGGTGGGGATGAGTGGAACAGGGCATGCTAAGAAAAGCTGACCTAAAACTGAACCTGGCTACTGAGATGGGGCAGACGCCATAGGAGTTAGAGTCTGGGGGCACAGTATGAATAGAGTAAAAGCAAAGAGGGGGCACCAGGTTAAACAGCACAAAGAAACGGGGTGTCCCAACAACCACTACCAAATGCATTGGAGGAGAATCCAGGGATATTCATTTGTCAACACACTTTTATTAAGCACCTATGTGTAGGCACTGTGCCAGGTTTTAGGAATGGTGAACCAACTAAGAAGTGTCTCTTCCCTGAGAGATCTTGCAACCAGTAGGGATGAGAGCTATGATAGAGAAAGTAAGGTGTGCCTTAGGAAGATCTAGCAGGAGCTCCTAATCTAGGCTGGGAGAATAGGGAAGACTTCCTGGAAGCAAAGCCATTTTGGCCAATCTAAAGCATGAATAGGAGTCAGCCAGGTGAAGAGAGGGAGAATGCGCCCCAAGCTGGGCGCATCCTAAGGTCCTACGGCAAAGGAGTCCATGGTGTCTGATGAACTGAAAGTACCCCGTTGTCTTAGAATTTAGGATATGTCAGCTGGGAATAAGAGGAAGTGATCTGAAAGGAGTGGGGGGAGAAAAGGGCAAATTTCTACAGGTTTTGTAAGTCAGGTAAAGACTTATCTAAGGACCAAGAAATATTATTAAGATATTATTAAGGAATATAAGCAGAGGAGAAACATGCTCTAATTTGTGTCTTTGAACATCACTGGCTTTGATGTGAACGATGCATTTGAGGAAAGTTTAATGCAAGGCTTCCCAGCTTTAGAATGCTGCTGAAGTCTGGCAAGTCTGGTGATGCAGACGAGGCTGTGACAGTGGAAGGGTCAAGAGCCATTTAGGAAGTAGGCTTAACACATCATGGCACTGTTTAGATTGGGCCTGAGGGAGAGGAAAGAGTNTGAAGTCTAGGTTTCCTGCTTCAGCTCCAGGATGGGGAGAGGGCATGTTTGAAGAGCCAGTTGGAAAGTCCTCATCACAAGTTCACCCATGCAGGCAGCACGACCCAGGAGGTTCAGAAAGGGAGCCTCAGGGGCGCCTGGGTGGCTCAGTCGTTAAGCGTCTGCCTTCAGCTCAGGGCGTGACCCCAGGGTCCTGGGATCGAGCCCTGCATGGGGCTCCTCCACTGGGAGCCTGCTTCTTTCTCTCCCACTCCCGCTGCTGTGTTCCCTCTCTTGCTGGCTGTCTTTCTCTCTGTCAAATAAATAAATAAAATCTTAAGGAGGGAAGGAAGGAAGGAAGGAAGGAAGGAAGGAAGGAAGGAAGGAAGGAAGGGAGCCTCAGATCCAGAAGGAAGATGGTCGATGTAAAAGGAGCCCCAAGCTGGCCTCTGCCCTATCCTTTGGGTTTTTCCTTGCATTTGCTGTTCAGCACCACACTGCTTGTCAGCAGAGGGGACTGATAGCTTGTGCCTCAGTTCGGTAAGTGGCTCCCTGATTTCCCTTGACCTGTGACTCTGTCTTTAACCTGACACCCTGGATAGCTGGACATTAATCATTTGGTATTGGTGAGGAATTTTACATCCCTTGAGAGCCATTCTCCACTGGTTAAAATTGTTAACTTCGTCTGATCCGAGACACTTCTGTGTTTTCAATTTCAATTTTTTCATTTTTCAGGTAATGACCCAGAAAAACTGAGAATTATAGCTAAGCCACCAACAATAACTTTCTCAGATGACAAACAAAAGATCAGGAAACCAGAAGTTCCTTCTAGGTGTTCACTCATTCATTTATTCATTCCACCAATATTTATTGAGTCATTCAACAAATATTTTAAAAGCTCCTTTCAATGTTCTCAGCTATGTTAGGCACTAGGGAAGGAGCTATGAGCAAGACAAGTTATCTACCTCATAGTGTATGCATTCCTGTGGAGAAGATACTAAATAAACAAATAATTACCCATTCTGGGAAGAGCTATAAAGAAAACAAATAGGGATAAGGAGCAGGGAGTACCTAAGGATGGCCATTTAGGAAGGAGTGGTGAGGCAATCTTGAGCTTCTATCAGAGAATGGGACCAGCCATGCACAGAGCTAGAAAAAGAGCATTCCAGGGACATGGAACAGCAAGTACAAAGGCTGGGGGGTGGGGAGGGTTTTGCAAGGTTGTCCAGGAATGTCATGAGCAAGTAGGAAGATGTTTTATATTGAGTGCAGAGGGGTCGGTAGAAGCCCTGTGAGTTCAAGGCCTCATCAGTCATGACAAGAATGTTGGGGTTCATTCTAAGTGCAAAGGAAAGCACTGGATTTCTTAAGCAGGGAGTGACAGAAGCTGGTGTATTAATTATAAGGTCACTCTGGCCACACTGTGGAAACAAACTGGAATAGAAGCAAGAGATTATGGTCAAGAGGTGCTGCAGGAGTCTTTGCTAGAAGTGGGAAATGGGCCCATGACATAATGGAGATAGAAAAACGTACAGTAGCTTCAAGGAAGGTTGGAGCACTGGGGTGGATGTTAGGGACTGGGGAGGATCTCTCTGTATAAGGCCCACACTTTCTCTGCTCCTTTCAGTACAAACTTCCCATTTTATCTCTACTAATGACTCGTGGAAACTATTCCTTTGTGGAATGACAACTTAGCAAATATCATTGGATTAGTTCTGCTTGAGTCTATTTTCCTATTCTGGCCTATGTGTCAGGTGTATTTCAGGTCACTAAGGAAGGACTCGGGACCCAGCCATAAACACCAGAGGGGAGGATTTTCATTGCTTGGCCCAACTTACCTTCTTTTTCCCTCAACCCCACCCTGCTGGAAAGCACTGCATTCGCACAGCTGGAAAAGATGACTATCGGGGGCCAGGATGCCACTATTGCTGGGCAGGCCAAGGAATTGCTTTAAAAATAGAATATTGAACCAATTAGCCGCCCAATAAAAAGTCCAGATGCCATCAGATGGGGGCTCCCACCGCCTTGAAAAAAACCAAGGGGGGCTTTGGGACCCTCCTCGACATTGACTTCCCCCGTGCCTCTTCAATCTCTAGCTGGGGACTAGTCCAGCATTGCCTTTTGTACGGGGACTTTGGGTACCATGGACTCATTTCTGCATGAGGACATCATCACAAACTTTATAGGCTGATCTAAGAGGATCAAACACAGTGTCTCTATCAACCTCTAAGAAATCTCTTTCAGTGAAAACACAATGATGAGCCCCACTTCATCGTCCTCCCCAAATAGATCTCCTTTTTTCCCCGATAAAATCTGCACCAACGAGGGGCACAAAGTGTGCTGGATGCTGTTCACGCTTGGTATTCCTGCTAGTTAAACCAGAGCGGGTCTCACCTCTCTCCTGGAAAGTGACCCAGAACCAGCTTAAGGCCAGGAAGGGAATTACTTGCCGTTTCTCTCTATGTGTCTTCAAGTGTAGAACTTTCTTAGCATGTCCCTGGAAAGAAAACTGGTGGGGAGTAATTGGTG
>NW_024424452.1:90224144-90390300 GCF_017311325.1 Ursus maritimus
AGGGCTCTCCATCTGGTGATGAAGCAGGCTGCAGCTTTATTTAGTTCAGACGCTGCTGCTCTTCGTCCTTTTGTAAGATTTCAGCTGTCTTGTTAGATTGCTCCTCGGCACCAAATATTCCTTCCAAATCATTTCATTTCTAATAACAAAAATAACCCAGTATTTCTGAATCATTTACATATAAAAACTTTTTAAATTGTGTATCTTCATTGAGAGATATTTCTGGGGGGGGGGGAAGTTGTGTTTTTTTTATCCCTATGTTATCCCCACAACAACTGTTATGGTGCAATTCATCTGGTATATTAACATTTATGTACCAGAAAGAAAAGAAGCTAAACGTATGGCTTATCTTTCTGTCAGTTCTGACCCTCTCCAAAGGTTTTGTGGGATAGATAGTAAGATGGAAAAAACCTACCCAAACTCAGTTGCTCAGACTATTCTGTTAGTTGCGTCGCCTTCTTAACACAAATACTTCTTTTAAAAATGGGAACCAGACTATGTAGCTATGGAGGGGAATTAAGTTATCTATTATTTGAATCACAGCACCAAGTTCAGGAATCAAGATGATTTTATTTTCCCATTTCAGGCTGTTTTCCTAATAGAAGGGATAGATTTATACTGACCATTTTTTTTCTAATTAAAAAAAAAGGTGTAGCCCTGGGTGTTATACACGACTGATGAATCATTGAACAATACACCTGAAACTAATGATGTACTATACATTGGCTAATTGAATTCAAATTTTAAAAAGTTGTATTTTTTAATTTGCATACTGTAAAATGTACTCCTTGTGATGTACGATTAATTCTATGAGTTCTGACAAACGCATAGAGGTATGTGTCCACCACTGTCATGATACATAAAGTTCCATTGCCCTCCCCCCAAATTTTCTCACACTGCCCTTTTGTAATCAACCTGTTCCCCCGTCATCCCCACTCTTCACTTTTTTGTCCCTACAGTTTTGCCTTTTCTAAAATGTCATATAAATGAAATTGTGTGATATATAAACTTTTGGGTGTGGCTCCCTCACTTAGCAAAATCCATTGAAATTCATTCAAGTTGTTGCATATATCAATAGTTCATTCTTCTTTGTTTTTTGAGTAGAATTGCATTATATGGACATACCACCATGTGCTTATCCATTCGCCCACTAGAGGACTTTTGGGTGGTTTCCAGTTTTTGGAGATTACATATAAAACTTCTATAAACATTTGTGTACTGACTTTTATATGCACTTAATTTTCTATATCTTTTGGGTAAATACCTAGGAATGAGATAACTAGATCTTACAGTAAGGGTAGGTTAAAATTTCTAAAAAACATTAAAGGTTTTCAGTGGAGTTGTGTATTTTACATTCCCATCTATAATCCAAGAGGGTTCATTTTTCTTAAATTTTAGCCATTCTGATAAGTGTGAAGTTTATCACTGTGTTTAAAAAAAAAGATTTATTTATTTATTTGTTTATTTATTTATTTATTTATTTGAGAGAGAGAGAGAGGGTGCACAAGCATGGGGAAGGGCACAGGGAGAGGGAGAGAAGCAGACTCCCCACTGAGCTCAGAGCCCAATGGAGGCTCCATCCGACCACCATGAGATCATGACCCAAGCCAAAGCCAAGAGGTTAACACTCAACCAACTGAGCCATCCAGGCACCGCATCATTGTGCTTTTAAATTGTATTTCCTCAATGATGACTCCTTCAGTTCCAACCATCATATCCATACTTTAGAAAAGAAGAATGGAAAGACAACAGGCAAAAAGCATATGCTAGCGGAAGTGATTCCCTTTTTTTTTTTTTTTAAGATTTATTTATTATTTATTTGCGCAGGGGGGGAAGGATTAGAAAGAGAGAGAGTCTAAAGAAGACTCCACCCTGAGAGGCGCCTTGAGGTAGCACCCTTTGTAAGTGGCATTGCTGGAAGCCCCACCCAACAACTTTTGATTGCCTATCATTGGCCAGAGCTAGTCACAAGACTTCCTCTATGTGCAAGGTAGGTTAAGAAATGTAGTTTATTGTTTAATGGTTTTTGTGTTAAATATGAGTGCATTACCACAGTGAAATTAGGAATTTCTTTCTTTTTTTTTAAGACTTTTTATTTATTTATTTGAGAGAGAGAGCATGAGTGGGGTGAGGGGCAGAAGGAGAAGCAGGCTCCCTGCTGAGCAGGAAGCCCAAAGCAGCGCTCCATCCTGGGACTCCAGGATCATGATCTGAGCAGAAGGCAGATGCTCAACTGACTGAGCCATCCAGGCATCCGAAATTGGGAATTTCTAAGTAAGAAGGAAAGAATGGATCTTGAGTTATTGCACTGATTCCCTTCCTTCCACCTCTGTATGGTCTATTCTTCATCTGAGATGAGTGATCCTCATTAAAATTTGTAAGATCATGTCACTCCTGTACTCCAAGAAATTCAGTGCTTCCCATCTCTCTCACAGTAGAATCAAAAGTCCTTTCAATTGTTCATAAGCCCTTTCCTGATCCTCAACTGCCCCACCTTTTGGAACTGCTCTGCTACCAATTTTCCCCCTTGATCACTGTGCTGCAGACATACTGCTGTTCTTCCTCTTCCGTGAACAAACCATGCATGCTCTCACTTCTGGATCTTTTCACTTACTGCTCCTGCCCGGTTAGTTCTTCCCTCAAATAACTTCACTGCCTTACTCCCAATTCCCATAAGCTGGCACATACATGTTCTTGTGTCAGAGAGGCATTTCCTCTTATAAAATCATCTTATATAAAACAGAACTACCAACCCCTCTCATATTCTGTTTTATTATTCTTAATACCTAATGTCATCTGACATATCGTATGTCTTGCTTATTTGTTCATGGGATCTTTCTTCATGGCTGGAATACAAGGGATCAAGAACCTTGTTTTGAAAAAAAAAAAAAAAAACCTTGTTTTGTTCACTCCTATGTCTAAAGTAGGACATGGCCCTCAACAAATATTTGCCAATGGAATGAATGAAGAGAGGAAAATGGGAGAATGACAATGAATGAATGGACTTGCAGGAAACTCACAGAAGAGAGAGTGCTGTGGTATTTCCTCTTCCCCTACTATAGGTCCTTTTGTCTCCATTTCTCAGCTGGGTGAAGAGGACCTCAGGTGAGCTTGCAGTTTTGTAAGAGAAGAGCCTGCCTTCAAACCCCTGGCTGCATGTTTACTGAACTAAAGAATTTTGAAGAAAGGAGCTACATGTAATTTTCTGATATTGCAGAGCATGGAAATAGAGGAAGGGATTATGAACTTGGAAGGAAAGGGAGGCATAAGTCTTCCTGTCTGCCAAGTAGACACAACAAATGCAAGCAGGCTGCGCTATATTGAAAGAGCTCCACCCAAGTGCTTTCCAGGATATATTAGTTTGCTAGGGCCATCTAACAAAGTACCACAGACTGGGTGGATTAATCAGTAGAAATTTATTTTCTCACAATTCTGGAAACTCGAAATCCAAGGCCAAGGTATTGATGGGGTTGGTTTCTTCTGAAGCCTGTCTCCTTACCTTGTAGCTAACCATCTTCTCCCCATGTCTTCACATTATTTCCCTCTGTGCATTCTTATGTCCTAATTTCCTCTTCTTATAAGGACACCAGCCATACTGAATTGGAGCCCACCCTAATGACCTCATTTTAACCTAATTACCTCTTAAAAGATCCAATTTCCAAATACAGTCACATTCTGAGATACTCAGTGTTAGGACGTGAACACATGAATTTTGGGAAGACACAGTTCAGCCAATACACAGGGCAAGGGATTTCCAGAGGAAACAACTTGTGTAGATTTGCAGGTCTTTCCAAAGCACAAGATCTGGGAGCATATTGAGGCCTGCAGGAAAGAAGATCACCAAGGCCAGGGAATGGTAGAGTGCATAAATTCCCTCAGGGAGATCTTGAAGAACTCACAAGAAGAGCCTCATGAGGAACGAATTTGCAGTTGGACACCTGACATTTAACAGTCAAGAAACTACAAGAAAAAAAAGCAAGAGTTGCTAAAGAAAAAGACCTTCATTCCTTTTTCTTCTGTTTTCTCTCCTTTCAAACATTGACTCTGGGGGGCGCCTGGGTGGCACAGCGGTTGAGCGTCTGCCTTCGGCTCAGGGCGTGATCCTGGCGTTGTGGGATCGAGCCCCACGTCAGGCTCCTCTGCTGTGAGACTGCTTCTTCCTCTCCCACTCCCCCTGCTTGTGTTCCCCCTCTCGCTGGCTGTCTCTATCTCTGTCAAATAAATTAAAAAAATCTTTAAAAAAAAAAAAACATTGACTCTGGAGGGAAGGTGGCGGGAGGAGAGTAAAAGAACAAACCACTAGCCTCTTTCCCACTGCAGGGTGCAGAGCTGTGTGTTGCACCCAAGCTAGGGGAAAGAAAAAATGTTGAATTGGGTGAGAGATGAAAGTTCGATTTCTGAATTTGGCCTGCTGTGGACCAGGGATGCTGGGGAGCAAGGCAGGTCAGAAATGTGAAGACAGTGGGGTTTTACCAGCAGGAGACATGAGGCTGCTTTGGAGGAGTGTCAAATCAGACTGTCTTGAAGAAACCATAGCTTTCTGGGAGGGGAAGCATTGCCTGCACCATCAAAACTGTCCTCAAAGATCAAGTCCCTAGCACAGTACTGGGGAAAGAGTATTTTCATAGTGATTCTGCCAAAAAAGTTAATTGCCCAGGGGCACAGTCTCAATGCCTTTGTACCCTGGTGGTCTTAAGTCCAAGATCTTCTCATTTTCTATGATTCACTCTCTGATTTCACACAATCACATCTCATGCATATGCCAGACCTCAAAGCACAAGGTCAGGACTGATTCCAGCACCAAACATCACAAAAACCTGGAACCCCAGAGAACTCTCCCCATGGACCAATACCCTAGGGATGGGTCAGGTTTTTGTTTCTAACTTCAAAGTACAAAAGGTCTTGTCATCCTTTCCCCAGGACAATCAGGTTTATGTGTCCTATAGGCACCTACAAAAGGAGACCATGTTCTGCAATTCCAAAATGATATTCTCTCTCCACCTGCACATGACATAGCTGGCAAGTTCTCTGTATTAGTTTGTAGGCCTGCCATAAGAGACTGGATGGCTTAAATTATATATACTTATTGCCTCATAATTCTGGAGGCTAGAAGTCCTAAATCCATATGTCATCAGGCTGGGTTCCTTCTGAGCACTGTGAGAATCTGTCTTGTGAATTTCTTCTAGAGTCTGCTAGTTTGCTGACAATTTTTGGTGTTTCTTGGCTTGTAGAAGAATCACCCTCATCTCTGCCTTCACCTTCACAAGGTCTTCTCTCTGTGTGCGTGTCTTTGTGTCCAAATCTCCCCCTTTTTTTAAATTATGTTCAGTTAGCCCCTGTAGAGTACATCATTAGTTGTTGATGTACAAATCTCCCCTTTTTATAAGGACACCTGTCGTACTGAATTTAGGGTTCACCCTAATGAACTTGTCTTAACAGCTACCTTGCAAAGACACTATTTCCAAATAAGGTCACATCCTGGGCTTACAGAGGGTTAGGATTTCAGCATATGAATTTGGGGAAAGGGGGGGCAGACACAGCTCAATCCATAACAGTTTTCAGCAAAGAAGAAAAAGTTTAATCTCTAGCAGGGCACCCCACTGGCAGGGTATCATCCCACTCCAACTGTGAATTATGATTTTCGAAAAAAATACGTATATATAAAAGCCTGGCAGGAAACCTCATTCAGGTGAGGTGAAGGAACCACAACCCTGGCAATTAAATCATCAACTCACTATAGAGTAAGATTAACATCAGTACCAACATGTTCTTCTTATCCCAGTCTAGTAATAATACCAAGTAATAGTAAAAAGCAATTACTTAATTAAAAAAAAATCAGTGATTTCAACCTTTGCAGATCAAATGTCATTTCCATCAGGTAAAAAAAAAAAAATGCATGTCTTGGAGTCAGGTTCTTTGAGTGGGATATGAAGGCTCATATTGAGATGTGAGGCTTCATATTTTATTTGTTAACTTAGCTGCTTGTTGACTCATCTGTACCCAAGAGTTTACACACTAAGATTAAATGTGAGTAGAGCTTTGCTTTGACGTCAAAAGTATGTCAGGGCTTTTATTTGCTTTGTTTGGAAATATTTTTCTTGGACTGCCTTATTTGATTTTCTATTATCCAGGGAATTTAGAGAAGGCAGAAGCACATCAAGTTTCTTTAGTGCCCTCTACCATCAAGTCACATTAGGACGATCTTAAAAGAATGCTCTTGGCATGGATGTGGTACTTTGATTTAGGATCTCAGAGACTTTTACAATAGGTATTATTTTCTATTTTATAGTTTCAAAGGTGGTTGGAAGCAAGTCCAAGCCGCATGAATAGATCTGGGGGAAAATCAAAGAATAGAGTATTATGATTGAATCCCTAGTCCAGAAGCTATACTTCTTAGAAAAATGGACTCCCTTTATAACACAGTAATCACCAGCTGCAATGTATCCAAATGAAATCTAGCTTGGCCAACCAAGGGTATTATTTATTTAACAAATGTTACTGAGTCCTCTTATGTGCCTCAGATTATTTTGTGCATGAGGGATGCAGTGATGAGCAAAATTCTCATGAATTTATATCTTGTTGAGAGAAATAGATAGCAAACAAGATAAATATATTAATGTACTAGTTGAATAGGGTTCCTCCCCCCTAAAATTTATGTCTTCCTGAAATGTGTGAAAATGACCTAATTTAGAAATATAGTCTTTATGAATGTAATCAAAGTAAGATGAGATCATACAAGATTAGGGTGGGCCATAAATCCACATGAATGATGTCCTTCTAGGAAGAGGAAAGTAGGAAATGGAGGAACACAGGAAGAACACCATGTGATGACAGAGGCAGAAATTGGAGTGAGGCATCTTCAAACCAGAGAACACCACCAGAAGTTAGGATAGAGGCATGCACAGGTTCTCCCTCACAGTCTCCAGAGGGAACCAACCCTACTGACACCTTGACTTTGGACTTCTACGCTCCAGAACTATGGGAGAATAAATATCTGTTGTTTCGAGATAGCTGGCTTGTGCTTCTTTGTTACAGCAGCCCAAGGAAACTATCATGATTTGTGAGTAATGATAAAGGCTAAGGAGAACAAAATAACAAAACAGTGAAGCAGGACAAAACAAAATAACAAAACAGTGAAGCAGGACAAAACTGGGAGAGATTGCAATGTTACATTGGTCAGGGAAAGCCTTAATGAGAAGGTAATATTGAGTAAAGCCCGAACAGGATGAGGACACAAAATGGTACCTGGAGAAAGTGTTCCAGATAGGAGGAAGAGCACGTGCAAAGGCCCTGTCCAGAGAATGGCAAGGAGGCCATTCTGGCTGGAGTGGAACAACGGACAAGGAGGAGAAGAGGAGAAAATGAGCTCAGAGAGGTGATGGGCAACCAGATCACGGAAATGCTGTGGGCTGTTGTAAAGTCTCTCTGGCATTCACTCTGAGTCAGGCAGAAAGGAAACTCTTGGAGAGTTTGACACAGGCAAGTGGAGCAGAGGAGTGACAAGATCTCACCTATATTTTAATGGGACCTTTAATTATTGAGATCATTCTGAAAAGAAGCAGACAAAAGCAGGTAGACCAGTTAGAAAATGAGTTCAATAATCCAGGTAGGAAATGACAATGGCTTGGACATGGTAGTGGTGGAGGTGGTAAAACTGATTGCACAGGGTCAGTTCCTGGGAATATTTTGTAGGTGTGGCTGATGATACTTACTGTGGATAAGATGTGAGACACAAGTAGAAAAGAAGAATCAAAGACTGGTCCAAGGTGCTTTGCCAGAGGAGTTGAAGGAGGGACTTATGATTTATTGAGAGGGGAAAGCAGTGGGAGGCTGAGGCATGGTGGTGTAGATCAGAAATCCATTTGGGGCATATTAACCTTGAGATGTCATTTAGATATACGTGAGAACACTGACCAGGCAGTTGGCTACACAAGATGGAGTTAGGAAGAAGTCTGGGCAGAAGATACAAATTTAGAAGTTGTTGGAACAGAGATGGCATCACATGCCTATGCAATCCTTATGCCTCTCCACAACACTTCTTGTTTCCTTGCATAATTTGACAATGTAGGGAGGGTTACCCTGCCTCTGACTTGTGACAGTTCTACACCCCTCTATGGGAAGAGCTATAAAAATGACTTACCACAATCTGTACAATGTTCTAGATTGTTATATATTTATTTTTATAACCTTTATAACCTTTCTATTAAAAATTTTTAATAGAATTAAAATAAATTGTTAGGCAGTTCACAATGTTATAAGACATAAAATAGGAAAATTACAATTTAAAAATGTAGAAGTGGCGATCAGAGAAGTTAATTAAGTAAACCAAGCAACTGTGAGTAGATTCTTTAAGTTCTTCTATGATCATCACATTTTGCAGGAGGAAGAAAGGAGAGTAAGTACAGTCTCCATGGAAATTTCCTTTAAACTCTTTTGATTATTATCTCACTTTTTATTATTATTATTATCTCACTTTTGGAAAAACATTTTTAATGTATTATTTTGAATCAATGAACAAAAATGTTTCCTCCTAATCCTTCTAGGCCAATTCAAAAAAGTTATCTATAAAAACTGGTATAAGTTTGGGGCACCTGGGTGGCTCAGTGGGTTAAGTGTCTGCCTTAGCTCAGGACATGACTCAAGCCCCGCATCGGGCCCCTTGCTCAGCAGGGAGTCTGCTTCTCCCTCTCCCTCTGCTCTTCCCTCCTCCCCACTTGTGCTCTCACTCTCATGCTCTGTCTTTCTCTCTCTCTCTCTCTCAAATAAATAAATAAAATCTTAAAAAAATAAAAATAAAAATTTCAGATTTTAAAAGACTTATACATCTGTTTGGATAAAGATACTTTTTCTGGTATACATCTATGAAATATTTATTGCATGAATTTTCATTTCAGGGATATTGGATGAGAATAGAAAATGCTTACTATCTTGCTTTTGCAAATAATACAGACTATAAATGATCACTTTAGTATTACCCTTATACGCGATGTGTGGTATTACAGAAAAATAAAAATGTAGCTTCAAGGAATTCTGATTATGTAACTTGGAAATAGGGAGACTTTAGGAAAATAGAGGAATTGATAATTAAAATGTCTCAGGTATCTCCTTTAAAATTACAAAAGCTTGGAAATTGCTGAACTGCCATTAATTCATTGTGCCTAAAGTGTTATTCTGTAATGTTGATTTAAAAGACAATAATAAGATTTATACAAATCTTGCAGAAAAATCAAGGAGGAAATATTTCCCAACTCATTTTGATATCAACATAACCCTAATAGCAAGAGCTAACAAAAGAAAGAAAGAAAGAAAGAAAGAAAGAAAGAAAGAAAGAAGAAAGAAAATTGCAAGCCAATATATTTTGTGAACATAGACACAAAACTTCTTAACAAAATATTAAAAAATCGAATGCAACAATATATAACAAGCATAATATATTATGACCAAGAGGAATTTACACCAGGAACACAAGTTTAGTTTGACATATGAAAATTAAACAATGTTATTTGACACATGAAAAGAATAAAAGGTAAAATTATAAAGTCAGTTAAAAGAGGACAAAAATAACATTTGACAAAATTCAACACATACACATTATTTTAAAAAGAACACTCAGCAAATAAGGAATAAAAGGAAATCTCAATCTAATGAAGGGAATATAAACAGAATAATAAGTAATATAATACTTATAATGTAAAGCATTGAAAACTTTCTCCCTACAATTGGGACCAAGGCAGGGCTATTCACTCTCACCATTTCTATTCGTTGTACTATCCTAGTACAGTACTAATACTGTACTAAAAGCAATAGGCTCATAAGACAAGAAAAAGGAAAACAAGGCATATAGTTTTGACAGAAAGAAATAAAACTGTCACTATTTGCAGATGATGTGACTGTGACTCAGAAATCCCTATGGAACCTACAAAAACAAATCCTCTTAGAACCAATAAGTGAATTTGGCAAGGTTAGAGAAAGTAAGGTAAAGCACAGAAATTAATTGTATTTGTGCATACTAAACTAACAATAATTTTGAAATGCAATCTTAAAACAATACCATTTTTATTGTGTTCTGTTAGCCAACATATAGTACATCATTAGTTTTTGCTGTAGTGTTCAACAATTCATTAGTTGCCTATAACACCCAGTGCTCATCACAACCCATGCCCTCCTTAACACCCATCACCCAGTTACCTCATCTCCCCCCCCTCCCCTCTGTAACCCTCAGTTTGTTTCCCAGAGTCCAGAGACTCTCATGTTTTGTCTCCCTCTCTGATTTCTTCTCATTCAACTTTCCCTCCCTTCCCCTATGGTCCTCCACGCTATTCCTTATGTTCAAATTAAGCAACCTGGAAGAAACTGATGCCTTCCTGGAAACTTATAAACTACCAAGGGTGAATCAGGAAGAAATAGACAATCTGAATAGACCAATAATCAGTAACGAAATTGAAGCAATAATGAAAAACCTCCCAAAACACAAAAGTCCAGGGCTAGATGGCTTCCCAGGGGAATTCTACCAAATATTTAAAGAAGAAATAATACCAATCCTACTGAAGCTGTTTCAAAAAATAGAATCAGAAGGAAAACTTCCAAACTCGTTCTATGACGTCAGCATTACCCTAGTCCCAAAACCAGGCAAAGACCCCACCAAAAAGGAGAATTACAGACCAATATATTTGATGAACATGGATGCCAAAATACTCAACAAGATCCTATCCAATAAGATCCAACAGTACATTAAAAGGATTATTCACCACGACAAGGTGGGATTTATTTCTGGGATGCAAGGGTGGTTCAACATTTGGAAATTAAACAATGTGATAGAGCACATTAATAAAAGAAAAGACAAGAACTATACGATCCTCTCAATTGATGCAGTAAAAGCATTTGACAAAATACAGCATCCTTTCCTGCTTAAAACTCTTCAAAGTATAGGAATAAAGGGAACATACCTCAATATCATAAAGGCCATCAGTGAATATCATTCTCAATGGGGAAAACTGAGGGCTTTTCCCTTAAGTTCAGGAACATGACAGGGATGCCTACTCGCACCATTATTGTAAAACAATACCGTTTATAATAGCAACACAAACATCAAATACTCAGGAATAATTCTAGTAAAAGATGTACAAGATCTCTACACTAAAAACTACAACAATTTCTAAGAGAAATTAAAGAAGACTTAAATAATTGGAAAGATATAGTATGTTCATAGATTGAAGGACTCAATATTATTAAGTTGCCCATTTTACCCAAATTGGTCTCCTTAATACAATCTCAAAATCCCAGAAGGTTCTTTTGAAGAAGAAATGGACAAGCTCATTCTAAAATGTATAAGGAAATGCAAAGAATCTGAAACAGCTTTTTCTTTGAGCAAGAATAAAGTTGAAGATGTATACTGCCAGATTTCAAAACTTACCATAAAGTAATATTAATCAAGACAGTGTGCTATTGCTACAAAATAAACAAAAGGATCAATGAAACAAAATAGAGATTTCAGAAAGAGATCCACACATACATAGTCAATTGGATTTCCCCCAAAAAGTCAAGGAAATTCAATGGGAGAAAGAAAGTCTTTCATACAAATGGTACTAAAATAACTGGAATCCACATATACAAAATAAATAAATAAACCTCAACTGCTTTTTTCACTTCATACAGAAAAAGTAATTTGAAGTGGATCATAGATCTAAACTTGATGCAAGAGCTATAAGGCTGCAGGGTAAAGTTTTCTTAGATCACAAAAGCACTAACCATAGAAGAAAAACTGGTAGATTAGACCCATTAAATTTAAAATATTCTGCTCATTGAAGACTACCACTTAAAAAAAACAATAGGCAAACTATAGACTAGGGAAAAAAATAATTGCTAAACATCCATTTTGAAAAATCTGGTATCCAGGACACATAAAGAACTCTTTAAAAACCCATAATTAAAAAAGAAAAAGCTTACTCTTTTAAATGGCTAAAGTATTTGAATAAATCCCTCACAAAAAAAAAATATATATATATATATGTATGTATATATATATATGTATGTATATATACATATATATCTTATTGATCACTTGTATGTATATATATACTATATAAGATATTTTTTAAAAGCTCATTATTGTTCAAAAGGGAAACTCAAAGTAAAATTAATATGAAATACCATTTCATATTCACTAGAATAGTTCATATCAAAAACTGACAATACCAAATGTTGGTGATGACGTGGAGCAACTGGAACTCTCACATGCTGTTGGTGAAAATGTAAAGTGGTATACCACTTTGGAGAATGGTTGGGCAGTCTCTTATAAATATATATCTGCTCCTTGGCCAATAATTACACTTCTAATCATTTATCAAAGAGAATTGAAAGCATATATCCACCAAAAGATATGTGGAACAATGCTCTTAGCAAACTTATTCATTATAGCAAAACTCTGGAAGAATCCAAACATCCATCAACAGGTAGCCACCTGTTGGAGGGGGAGTGTGATGACTAAAATGGAACATAAAAGAACTTTCTAGAGGAAATGCAAATGTTTTATATGATTTTTGTGGGTGGAGGTTCCCTGGATGTACACAGTTACCAAACCCATCAAACTAAACTCTTAAAATCTGTGCATTTCATTGTCTGGGAATTATACCTCAACTTCAAATTTTGGAAAATATAACAAATTTGTCTTAAGTCAGGTGCCTATGTTTCCTTCCACTGTAAATGAAACACTGGAATGGAATGACCAAGATTTTACTTTTTAAAAAAAGAAACTAAATTTAAATCTGCTTAAGCACTTGGATACTGAGTCACAACTTCATACCTCCATGTCATTTAACAGTAATTGCTAAATGCTGTTCAAGAACAGAAAACAAAACTGTACATGAGAGCCAAATATTTTTAAAGGATAATAAAGTGGCAGTTCTGATTGATCCCATCTCCTGACATTTAAGTCAGGCAGCCTCTGCACCTTCGTTAAGAAATCATGTGATCTTCAGAAGAATTCGAGAGTCTCTAACAAAGAGTAAATACTGGTCAAGGTCTGGTTTTAAATGCTATAAAAGAAAACTTGTTGCACTCTCCTAATTAATGAGTTGCATTGCCAAATGGATTTTCTTTAAATTTTGCTACATTCTGTTGAGAGGTGTTTGTAGGGGTGCATTACATTTAAATTTAGAGAAATTTCTAACCAAGACTATAATTTCAGTTTTAGTTAGGTGATGTTAAGTCCATCTTATTGAAAAACAGGCTCAGCTGTTGCTTAAGGCCATCCTTTGTCCCTAATAATAAACCATTCTGTCAACATGGAACAGGTTCCTTGAGGCACACAAGAGGGCATGCACCCAATTAATTGAATAGTCTTGCCAGATTATTTTAAGTTATGCTAAGAAGAAGAGAGCAAATGACAAATTCCAGTTTTGCAGCATTTAGAAATGAAATTCCTTTTGTTGGAAGCCAGTTCTTACCTACCCTAATCCAGTAATATTTGTCATACTAGAAGTTTTGGGAAAATGTTACAAGTTACACTTTGAAAAAAATGTTATAAATGACAAAACATGTTCTAGAAGATATTCTTTTCTATTTCACTGAAGTCTGTCAAGAAATGAAAGCGAAAGCACAATATTCTCTTTTTCTCTGTATTATTCTTATCTACTACCTTGGGCAAAGGAGCAGAGACTAGCAGTTAGCAGCAGTGGGATCGTTACAACCAAAGCTCGCTTGTTTCCACATACATGCCATCTAACTAAGGACCTGCTCTGCACCATTAATTTCTTTCTGTTTCTTTTTTCAGAAAAACTGTCCACAGTTTTGAAAGCGTCTATAAGACACTAGTAGGTCTGTAAATTGGGAGAAACCACAGTTTTCTTTTTGTGAAAACTGGATAGACGACACTTCAGATCCACTCTGATGTACTTCTACAGAGGAGCTATCTAAAGTAAACTTTGAAAGACACAGTGATACTTACTGCTTCCTGCTTCCTGTTCTGGCAGGGAGGAAAGAAGAATATAACTTCTTTTGCTAATATTCCTAGTTTTAAACATTCGCACATGTCAAAAGAATCAACTGATAAAGTAACAGTAACAAAATAAAAAATTTGCACAGCAAAAGTCACCATAAACAAAGTCAAAATGCAAATGACAAATCGAGGGAAAACATATCTAAAACTCATAGGGACAAAGAGATAATGGTCTTTATAACAACCTCAGAAAAATCAATAACACCAACAAACCAGTAGAAGAATGGAAAAAGGAGAGGAACATACAAGATACTAAAACTATAAACAGCCCTTAAATACATGAAAAGAAGGTGTCCAATCTCAGTAAAAGAGAAATAAATATTTAAGCCAAAATTAGGTGTAATTTTTTAATCTCCCAGATTGTCAAATATCTAAAAGTGTGATAGGCCTCAGTGTTGGTAAAGTCATCTTCACACATTGCTGATAAGAACACAGAGACAATGAGAGACAGTACAGGTAATCTGGACATCGGTTTGGAAATGTCCACCAAATGTACAAGGATATTCACAATCACATTGTTTGCAACAGCAAAGGATAGCGTCACTGGGACACCATGTACATAAGTTATGTAACACATAGAGAATAATGTGACATTGGAAAGAATCAGGAAGTTCCCTATGTAATGATCTTGGGGCCAGGGGTGGGAATTTCCATCTTTAAAGAAAGGATTCTAAACCCTACATCTCCTACAGAGGATCTTAGAGTAAGGGAAAAAGATAAATTTAAAAATGCTCCTCTTCAGATAATTTTGGCATTTACAGAGGAAGGAATGATTGGGCTCGTTAACAAGTGGGGTCCATAACGACAAGCAAAGGCTTTGTCTTAGCCTACAAACAAAACAAAACAAACAAACAAACAAACAAAAACAGAGCCTTAAAAAACTCTATTTGCTACTACTTTTCGGGGAGCACAAAGAGGCAGGAGTGAGAGATAAGGGGAGGGGGACCAGGAAAGAGATAATGAGAGGAGGCTTTATCAAGGTGGCCACCGCCAAACATGACTGATCACTGCCTCTTTCCAAACCAATCTCTGAGAAATTGTTTGGGAAGAAAAAAAAAACAAAAAAGCAAGAAAACAAAATGCACCTAATCTGAAATACTTAATCAAAACTGGAATTACCCCAGTAAATATTCTGCCACCAGGCAGAAACGAGGCTCAAGAGAGAGATAAAGATGAGTTATATAAAGATGAAGTCACATTTCTAGCACCCCTGAGGACATCACTTGAAAACATTGGTTGCACCCTTTGCATATTGGTTGATTCGGTGAGAGCAATATTGAGGCTCAAAGCATGTTCCATTTGGTCTAAAAAAATTTGTCTCCAGAGTAGAATTTGCAAAGAAACAAACAATGACTATTAATTAATCAATAGGGCTGGTCTCTTGATACAAGTAAAAAAATTTTAGACAAGTATGTTAGCTTGCTAACGCCGCCATAACAAAATATTACAAACTGGGCGTCTTAAACAACAGAGGTTTATTTTCTCACATTTTTGGAGGGCAGAAGTTCAAGATTAAGGTGTCAGTAGGGTTGATTTCTCCTGATGCCTCTCTTCTTGGCTTCTAGATGGCTGTCTTCTCCCCATGTTTTCACATGATTGTCCCTCAGTATGCATCTGTGTCCAAATTTCCCCTTTTTATAAGGGCATTTGTCATATTGAACTAGTCATATTAGATTAGGACCACGATAATGACCTCATTTTAACTTAATTGCCTCTGTTAAGACTCTGTTTCCAAATATAGTCACATTCTGATATACTGGATGTTAGGAAGTCAATATGAATTTTCTTGTGGGGGGACACATTTGAACCCATAAGAACTTATGTTATGTTTTCTTTTCTTTTCTTTCTCCTCCTCCCCCTCCCCCTCCTCCTTCTCCTCCTCCTCCTCCTCCTCCTCCTCCTCCTTCTTCTTCTTCTTCTTCTTTTTCTTCTTTTTCTTTTTTATGTGTGTTAGGTGCTATGAGGCAGTCAGAGAAAGAAGGATCTTCAAAAGCGTTACTCAGGACATGTGTGGGGAGTGGATGAGGAAGGTAAAGAACCGAGAGGCTGAGGCAAATTATTACAACCATATCAAACCTCCTAGAAGAAACAGAAGTAGACTTTAACCAATGGCCAGGCATCTCCTGTTCTTGGATAGGGAACTTGGCATTAAACATGACAATTTACCTTAAGTTAGTTTATAAGTTTAATGCAATCCCAATAATATTATCAAGAAATTATTTAGCAGAGTTAGACGTGTTAACTAAAATTTACACGGAAAAACAAATATGCAAAAAAGCCAGGAAACCCCTGAAAAAGACAAAATGCAGAGAGGAACTAGCCCTACCAAACACTGAAATACACTATGAAACCTCTGTAATTAAAAGTGTGGCATTTGCACATGAATAGACAAATAGATCAGTCGAATAGGATAAAAAAGTCCAGGAATAGATGCAAGTATAAATGAGCATTCGGTAAATGACAAAGGTGTCATCTTAAATCATTGGGGTAAAAATGGACTCTTTAATCAGTGGTTCTGGGATAACTCAGTCAGTGGTGCTGGGACAGCTCAATGGTGCTGACAAGTCATTCGGAAAAGATAAAACTAGATTTATATCTCACACCATACATAAAAATATTATACTCTAGGAGACTCCTGGGTGGCTCAGTCAGTTGAGCACCTGCCTTCAGCTCAGGTCATGATCCCAGGGTCCTGGGATTGAGTCCTGCATTGTGCTCCCTGCTCACCTTCTCCCTCTGCCTGGCACTCCCCCTGCGTGAGCTCTCTCTCTTTCTCTAACGAATAAATAAATAAATAAATAAATAAAATCTTTCAAAAAATTATTACACGCTAGTTAGTAAATCTGTTTCTTACAGGGGTATGGGATAGCAATTCTATAATCCTTTACATGTAGTTTAGGATTAAGCAAATAAGTAAAGATATTATATATGAGATCCAGCTTTCTCATTGTGGGAGAAAAAATTACAAATAAGGAAAAGGGGAAGACTAGAAAGACCTCATGGTGTTGGACTGGAATCAGCAATATCAGTATGAACTCATAGTTTTATACACACACACACACACGCAGATATAGGAATATAGAAATAAATATAAATGTATGGATGTACATATGAGTTAGTGTATATGCTACCTACTGAGAGGGCCTGGGAGCAGGGATGCTACAGTAACAATGAGCACACCCAGTACCCAGATTTGTATCTTCTAAGTACCATTCTTCAAAAAACAAGCAAGCTCCTTGAAGAACCGGCAAATACTGAGACTGGAGCAGAGAAAGAGAAGCCTGGGATATCTTGTGATGCTAGAAAATAAGGAAGTGCACAAAAGAGTTACAAGAGCTGACTGGAAGGGGCTCTCAATGGCCAAAGCTAAAACCACTTGGGCAAAATAATAATAATAATAATAATAATAATAATAATAATAATAATGGATTATAAGCCAAAGAACAAAATAAGTATCCGTGAATCCTTGTGGATATATATACTCAAATAAATGAGCAAATGTGGGATATGGAACATCTCCCCTTTATAGAAGAATTCCAATTAATAAATGTAAAAGTAAAAAATATATATAAAAGTGAAAAGGGACTTAGAAAATCACCATTGGCCAGCACCACAGTAATGTCTGTTCCAAACAAGATCCACTGGGTAGTGCCTGGGTGGCACAATCAGTTAAGGGTCCAACTTTTGGTTTTGGCTGAGACCCTGATCTGATCAGGGTTGTGGGATCAAGTCCCTTGTCGGGTTCTGTGCTCACTGTGGAGTCTGCTTAATAAATTAAGCAATTTATTTAATAAATTTATTTAATAAATTAAATAAATCAATCTTAAAAAAAACTGAAAAGATCTGAGGGATGCTCAATATCCGTGGGCAAAAGTTTGAGGGAAAAGTGGATACGACTATACTCTCAAACTGTCTCCCCTACTATATTTACCAATTTCAAATGTGTAAAAAAAAAAAAAAACAACACAACTTTACAGTGAAAACCTAGCAGACATCCCCTTAACCAAATGATGGAAGTTAACCTCACCAGCAATAGGACACATCTGTCCCCTGATACAGTGGTGTTGACAAGTCAAGAGGCAATGGGTCATCTGTGGTATTTTAGTCAAAAATACATAACCTCAGTTTAGTCATTAGAGAACATCAGACAAACCCAAACTGAAAGACATTTTGCAAAATTGACTGATACTCATCGAAAGTGTCAAGGTCACGAAAGACTTAGAAATACCACGGAGCTGCCACAGAGCGGAGGAGACTAAAGAGACAGAGTAACTGAGGGCAGGAGAGGTCCTGGTAAGATCCCAGGACAGGAGAAAGAGCTTGTGAGGAGGAGAGACCTGGTGAAATTTGAACTACAACTTTGTAGTTGAGTGAATAGAATTGTACCCATGTTCATTTTTCAGTTTTGGTCATCGGTTTTGATGACTGTAAAATGGTTATAGAAGTTATGGACATCAGGGGAAGCTTGATGAAAGATACACGTAAATTAGTGATGCTTTTGCGACTTTTCTGTACACCTAAAATCTGTAAGTTTTCAAAGAAAAATGGTGCGGAAGAAGAAGCATCTCTTGTCATCTTGCTACAGGAGACACAAGATTCAAAAGAGAAGATATGCTACAGATGAAGGGGTTCCAAAACAACAAAACAAAAGCAGAATAGAACTACATGGAAGACATAGTTTGACCCGTATTATTCCCTCAGAAAAACTCCCACCCCGAACCAGTGGCCCACATGCATCCAAAACCTCTGTCAGAGGGGCCTCACCTGAGGGAGCAGAGAAGTAAAGGCCTCTGGAGATCAAAGCCCATCTCGTTAATGTCCACTCCCAAGATCAAGGTGAGGATTAATGAGGAAATGTGTGCAGAAGAGCTCAATGTGGCAACTGACAATGAAGACTAGTTTCTGGAAGGGAGGAAATGGATTAGTGTTTGTCCCCTGCCCTCACACGTCCACAGAAGACTTCCCAGGAAGAAGTAGTGGGAATAACAGTTCCAGTCTCTCCTCATTTCCTGCCTTTTCCTCAGGAGAAGGAATATCTTCTCTGAGTGTTGAAATCACAGAGCGACTAATGAGACCAGGCCATATAACCAGTGAGTTTCTCAAAATCAGGACAGACTCCTTCATCTCTCACTATGGGCTGCCTGCCTCGGATATCTGTTAAGAAAAGAAAACAACCTGGCTTGCTCCTCCATGCAGTAAGCAAAGAGACCCCTGCTTCAGCATGCCTGCCCTCCCTCAGCCTCTGTTTACAGGTAAGTGGGTAAGCTAGGAGAGCATGGGTCCCAAGATCATTTCTCACTGGGCGTTTTCAGTTTGGTCCTTACTAAAAAGCGCTGTCTTTAGAAACAAATTAATGAACTGTTGTCTGCTCCTTTAAAACATACATATTTGTATCTCTGGTACTATCTCTTTGGACTTTGGAAAATAAGAGAAGTGATAGAATCTAGGCATCAAACCTGACTTGGAATGTCATACCATTCTATTCTCTTATCTTTATAGGAGACTTAAATTTAGCATAATTATGATGTTATGTGATTTTTGTCCATAAAGGGTTCCTAAACTCTAACCATGCCTGAATTGTCAAATGAAGCTCCCTTTCATGAAAAGAGCAATAAAATCCAAGAGCAGAGACTCTACTATATTTCTCAATAGGTCTTGCTAGAATAATTTAAAGTCTAATCAACTCTGGCTGCCAGAGTAAGAGAAGGGAATTAGAAAGCATATTAAAAAAATCTTTTGGCATCCCTGCTTTAGTGACGATCATCCCAGGGACAAGATCCTTCATTAGGCTTCCTTCCCCCAAAGTCTGCTACTTATATAATATTTTAAATATTTATTGAACAGCTTGTATGTGCCCAGCACTGTTGTAAGGAACAGAAAAGATGCATGAATTTCCTCAAGAATTCACAGTCTCACTGAGTAAATGACAGAAACACAAAATACACACAGAGATGAGCAAGACCCATCAAGAGGACTACAAAATCATGGGACAAAATATGGCAGTAAGCGCTGCAGAAAGTCAAAGGAAGAAAAAAAATCAGGATTGCCAAGAATATTTGAATAAGGCTTCAGGAGAACATAAAAAATGAGATGGATTCTGAAGGATTGATAATTGTCATGGCCAAGGCAAGTACAAGTCAAGAAATGGTATTGTGGGCAGAATCATGGCCCCCCAAAGATCTCCATGTGCTAATTCTGGAACCTGTGAATGTGTTTCCTTATATGGCAAAAGGGACATTGCAGATGTGATTAACCTTACAGACTCTCAGAAGGGAGGATTATCCTAGATTATTCTGGTAGGCCCAATCTAATCACATGAGAATTCCAAGTAGAAGAGGAAGGCAGAAGGATCTTTCAAGGAGTTGGGAAGACAGAAGAAGAAGCAGGAGAGATTTGGAGCTTGAGAAGGACATATTCTTGCTGGCTCTGAAGATGGAGGAAGAGGCCACAAGCCAAAGAATGCACGTGGCCTCTAGAACTGAATGAACCAGGAAAGGGCACCTCACCTCAGACAACCAGAGTAGTTTCCCAGAAGCTTATTGGGTGACCAGGAACATATTTAGTCCATGGGGCATGGACAACATAATCAAATCCTCTATTCAACACCAAAAGAGTCATCAGCCAGATGGTTGTTTGACCGAAGGAAGGAGACGCATAAAGAAAAGTGGTAAAAAGAAGCTATTCGGAAGCTAACAGAAAGCATGAGTATAAGCCACAAGTTAACAGAAACCCTGATATAGAAAGAAGAAAAAAAAAAAGAGGGGAATACCTGTGCACCAGGGGAAGGAAGCAAGGACCTTCTGCCGTTCAGGAGGCATAAAAGGAACAAGATTACACAAACCATGCTGTACTTGAACCAGCTTCCAGGCTGCGTGAGTCCTTCTGAGAAAGTTTCCCATTGTTTAGTCCCTGTTCTTTGCCTTCTTATAATAAGACTTTTTCTCCTTAGGTAACCTGACATCTCTCTTATTTTGTAAACTGAAAGAGCCAAACTAGCAGGTTCACATGACTCCACTGACTTACTGAGGGTGGTCTGCCCTGTTGAATGAAAACAGATATATTGTTAAAAAAAGAAAAGAGAAGAAAAGAAAAAAAGAAAAGAAAAGAAAAGAAAAAGAAAAAAAGGGCACCTGGGTGGCCCAGTCAGTTAAGCACCTGACTCTTGATTTTTGGCTCAGTTCTTGATCTCAAGGTCACAAGATCGAGCCCACATAGGGCTCCATGCTGGGAGGGGTGCCTGCTTAAGATTCTCTCTCTCCCTCTCTCTCTGCCCCTCCCCCAGCCCCAACAACAGATATATTGTAAGGGAGCTCTTGACCTTTGACACTTCTGGATTTCATTTATTGTTGTCCTTTAGATTGTATTTGAGAAGTTGGTTATGATTCCCCAGAAATTACTCTCCAAACATGAAATCACATTCCAAACGTCACAGAAATGAACAGAGTCTGATTATGAGCAGGAAATAAAAAACTACCCTTAATCCTACACACAACATCATTTAGCAATTAACTATATGCATAATTATAAACTAGTATTTTCCATTGTTTCATGGAAATTCATTCTTTCTCCCTTATTGAACTATAAATTTTGAGAAGAGAAGATCTATATCTTATATTTCAATAATGTAGAGTACTCAGTCATGCATTTAGTAAGTATGTATTGGTCCACCACCTTTGGGGCTGTTGACAAGATAATATTTTTTCTAAGAAAAACAATCAAAGCCCATGTAGCAAAGTCAAAGACCAGCTTTCCTTTCTTTCTACCACTTAATACTCTCCGCTTTGCCCAGTCTTCATGAAAGAGTCCTCTTCCAATTAAGCCAGCTAAGAATAATACCCCACCAATAGTAGACACCAGACTAACAATTTGGACACATCTTTCTAATAACAAATGGGTGAGGAGTTATGTGAAGGTTTATTCATGCTTTCCTTAGCTCTTCTTTAGATATAAATAAAAATAACTTTTTATTTTGCTGAACAGTTATTATGTATATACATTATGACGAATCTTCACAAAACTCATTGTGAAAGGCAGGCGCCCATCACCTCATTTCAGAGGTAGGGGCCAGAGTTGAGAGGGACTCGGTTGCTTGTCGACAGGGTTCAGCTCTAAATGGCAGAATGGATATTCTCAAGCCAGTCTGTTCCGAAGCCCTCAGGCCTTCCACGTCCTCGTGCCTGCTTTATACCCCTCGATTATTGATTCGAGGTGTGTAAGTAAGCAGACCCCGTCTATCTCAGGAAGCAGGGTTAGGAGTCCTACTTTAATCTGCCTGAGTGAATTGATAAACCTTCAGGGAAAGTCAGGGGGCCTGGCTGAGCTTCAGGAAGGAAACGTTTGCGTTGGGACCTGGTGCCACCTGTTGGTTAATCCATGAAACTGGTGATGTAGGTGTTTCCACCCTGACACCCCCTCTCCAAACAGTCATCAACCAGGAATTCTTTACAAAGAGAAGCCATACCAAGAGCTTGTCTCTCAGGCTTGTGCTTTTCTACTTCCGGCCTCCACAGTCTGTGTCCAGCCAGTTGGTGCCACGCAAAAATGACCGAATTTAGAAATCAGTCCCAGTTTTCCCACTCACTACTGTGAACGCTGAAGAGGTGAGTTAATTTCCCTGAGTTTGACTTTCTCGTCCAAAAAAAAAGTTACCTTCCTCCACCCCAAGTTCGTTGTGAGGATCAAAGGAGATAATGCGAAGGGGAAGTGAGGTATAAATAGGGTGGTGCTCGATAGGTCACTTCATTGGCACCTGTCACTATCTTTGGTTAAGTTTGACTTTCATGAAAGAGTTACTCCTGGCTCTGTCCCCCCACCCCCTGCTACTAGATTACAGATTCCCTGACTTTATCCCTGTCTGACTACTACTGTCAGAATTATTTCTGGAACAATCTCTATTTTTGAATTATGAATTCCTGAGGGAATGGGCAGAACCTAGTCATCTTTACGTACCCGCAATGCATAGCACAATGTTGTACATTTTATGGGAAGTCAAATATGTAGGTGGTTCAGTCAATTAAGCAAATGCCTTCAGCTCAGGTCATAATCCCGGAGTCCTGGGATCAGCGTGGAGCTCGCTGCTCAGCGGGGAGTATGCTTCTCCCTCTCCATCTGCCCCCTCCCCACGACTCCCTTACCCCCCACTCCTGCTCTCTCTGGATCTCTCGCTCTCTCTCAAATTAATAAATAAAATCTTTTTTTAAAAGACTTAAATTTAAATTTTTTCTCCTCAATGAGCATGTGGTATTGAGTGAGAATTACCTTCCAAAACTTCACTAAGAGAAAAGAGATGACTTTTAATGTCAGGTAATACTGGAAATAAACAGGGGCAAGGGAGAAAAGGAGAACTGCAAACGGACATAGTCATAAAAGCTTGTGTGAACGGACTGAGGGTAGAAAAGCCAGTTGCTGGGAGGGAATAATTTCCTTACTACTATGGAGATTTTTTTTTTTTCAAACACTTTCAAGAAACAGTCTGCAGGACAGAGATGTTCAATGACGTCTCCAGAAGTTAGAGCGTACAAATCAGGACAGGTACGTGTGTTTCTTGATTTCTACCCAGAGTTCTTTCCACCATATCATGGTACCACCTCACCTCACGGTGAGAGCTCAGATTATCGTGATACACATAGTTTGTCAACTCCTTATTCACACTTCAAAAACCAGCTCAAATGTCACTTTTTTGGGAAGTCTCTGACTGTGCCCTGAAGTAGAGTTCATGGAATCATCCTCTGTAATCACATGATACGCAGCAACCCATTTTCCATTTACGGGGCTTTCCCCCCGCCCCACCCCCAAATCATTAGTACACTCTGCTGCCATTTGGCACAATACTTAGCACATTTTAGATGACCAATAATCATCAATGCACTCTTCACATTGCTCTGGGCGATAGCGGCCCTCTGGGAACTCACTGTTGATACATACAAGGTAGGGTGGTCTTTTTTACCTAATTATATCTAGGAAAGTATAAACAAACAAGACAAAGAAATAAATCTCATGACTTAAAAGATTAAGCAAAAGATGAAGCACTTTGAATAGCATTTAGAAATGGCCCATTTTTTAAATGTTAAATGTCAGTCAACAAGGGAAGGATCTGACCAGGGGTCCTGGGCATACGATGTTATTCCATGGGCAGAGGTGGGACTCAGGCCTTGGAGTGTTGGGTCCAAAACCAAATTTATTTTCTCTGAACTTGCCCAAAAGACAACAGTTCTCTAAGCCAAAATCTATCATCTTATGAAATGGATTTTACATGTCACTTCCTTTGACATCCTGAGCTCACCAAAACTCTGACTCTCCGTATCTGGAGCTTTATGAAACATAGTAAGAATTTTGCCAGAACAAGAATTGAGAAGCTTATTTTCCACACACTGAGCCGAAAATTCTCTTAAGTTTATTAAACAGGGCTTAGCACTGAAATGGTCTCAGCGTGCAACACAAATTTCAGGGCTAAATAAAGATTTCTTTAATTCAACCCCGAAACCATGAAAAGGAAGTATTTCATTTCATCCTGTTATTTTGTTCACTTTTCTCAGGGTTAACTATAGATAAGAAATAAAAATGGCATCATCACGCTAAGAAAGAATCTCATGCATTTCTCATACATGTGTGACATTAATATACCTTGAGTACCCTGGGCCCATTATTGGTTTTTTTTTTTCAGTTATATTTATGACATTCTACCATCTGCAAGTGAGATTCCAACTAGAAGGAAATATTTATATACACCAGGGATTCATGCATAATTTAATTCTGGAGCAGGAAAGAAGAAAGAATGTGTTCCAGTATGTACTACAGTATCTCTTACAAGGATATATATCTGGATAGGAGTTGACGATCAAAGGATTTTCTTCCTGAGTAACACCAGATATCGAGAATAACAACAAATCTAATTTGGATTTTTATCATTGACTATTCCCTAGAAAACCAAGCTTTGCTTTATGTATGTCTGAATTAAGGGATAAAATTGAAATATTTCTTGGAATATTTTCAGATAAAAGTTTTTGATACAGCACATGTATTTTTCAGCTCTGAGAAAGTCTAGTAACAGAACAGACTGGTACATGTTATCTATATAATAATACACTCAACTGTACTCTAGCAATAATCTCTGGCTTTCTAAGAGTTAGCATTAGGTATGCTCGTTGCAACACTATATAATGTGTTTGCACTCTTGGCACCTCGTATTAATTGCTTTATTGGCAACTGATGCTATCTGAGAATTGTATAGTCTTTTCAGAATTTTTGGTTTTGCAATTCATAGTACTTGTTCACAGCATGAGGATTGTAAATTAAAAATTTTAGACTATATCATAAAGTACATTGCGGCAATTTAATAAGGAAAACGTCAGTATAAAAGGCCAACACATGTTAATTAAATAATGTTAAGTGAAGAAAATTAAACCAATTTTTCTGTAAACTTAGATTAAAACTAGTGAAATTATGTGTTTTTACATGAATACAGACATTGTGATGATTGCTAATGCCGTTCACAAATATTCCAATTTCCTCTGCCTTCTGTATACAAAGTAAGCTGCCTTCATTTCTAGAGACTGTTGTAATAAAGCATCACAAACCGAGTGGCTTAAAACAACAGAAGTGTATCGTCTCACAGTTCTAGAGGCCCGAAGTCCAAAATCAAGGTGTCGGCAGGGTTGATTCCTTCTTTTTTTTTTTAAATAAGATTTCGTCTATTTATTGGACAGAGAGAGACACAGCGAGAGAGGGAACACCAGCAGGGGGAGTGGGAGAGGAAGAAGCAGACTCCCTGCTGAGCAGGGAGCTTGATGTGGGGCTCGATTCCAGGACCCTGGGATCACCACCGGAGCTGAAGGCAGATGCTTAAGGACTGCGCCACCCAGGTGCCCTGGATTGGTTCCTTCTGAAGGCTCTGAGGATTCTGTTCCATGCCTCTCTCCTAGCTTCTGGTAACCTCGGGCTTTCCTTGGCTTGCACATTATGTTCTCCCTGTGTTTTCCTGTTGTCTTGCCTCTATGCATGTTTGCCTCAATCCAAATTTTTCCTTGTTATCAGGACTCTAGTCATATTGGATTAGAGCCCACCCTACTGACCTCATTTTTACTTGATTACCTTTGAAAAAGACCTTATTTCTAAATAAGGTCACATTCACAGGTCCTGGGGGTTAAGACTTCAACATCTGTTGGGTGGTACAGTTCACCCCACAACAGTAGGATTGTGATTTGAAGTTAGGCATGATCACATGACTTATCATGACCAATGAAACAGGGACGGAACTAATGTGTGTCATGGCAGCCCATGATAGGGCATAGCATCTTTTTCCTGTCTCACAACCGTCAAAGGATGTGCTTAGAAGCATTCTCCATTGGTCTGAGGCCCTGAGTCATTCTGATGAGCCAACCCTCTTTGGACATCATGAACAAGAAATAGATTCTCTCAAATGTCATGATGTCATGTGTTATGTGTTACGTCATGGACATTTTAGACCTGTTTGTTACTGCACCATAATGGAGCCTACACAGACAGATATAAAAATCGGCCCCCAAAGCAGAGTGCTGCCAAAATAGAAGCCTAAACAGTGTGGTATTGGCTTGGTGGCTCATTGGCAGGCAACGAGAAAACTGTAGATGGAAGTTGGAAAGGTGGAGAGCCGTAATACATTGTGGCAACACACCAGAAAAACACTGTCGCCTGTGCGAAGTTGGGAAACAGATCACACACCCCCTGAACCTTTACATCTAGGGAAAGCAGTGAGGAGGCGACTGATAATCCTTTGCACTTGTGCTATTGTTGCATTGGGCAAGGCTTACGAGGGGGAGATGAGCTCAGAAATTAATTGGCCCCTCTTGAAAGCAGGCAAGGAAGGGAATAGAGCCCATGAATTCAGAGAGTTGTGGGGAGGGAAGAGGCAATGGCTTCTCGGCCCCAAACAGTAAGATTTAGTAAAGTTTAAATGTGTTTTGAGCGATAAGGCTGATGAAAACCCAGCCTTGAAGCAAGGATCTAGTCAAAAGTATCCTACCCATATCTAAAATCTCTGAATGGATTGGAGTATCTGGGAGTAGTGATCAGCTCAGGATGTGGTGTGCAATGACATCTTTCAGTGGAACAAAAGGGCTAAAAATGAGAGAGAGAGAGAGAGACAAATGAAAGATCAGGCAGAGCCCACCGTTGACCCTCTCTGGACATGCAGCACTAAAAGAAATAAATTTTTGCAAATTAGTAATTTAATCAAGAGAGAGAAACACTGGGATCAGGAAGTAATATATATATGTATATGTATGTATATATATATATGTGTATATATATATATGCACAAAAGTATATATAATACACACACTTGTAAAAGTCTAGAAGTCTAGAAAGGAACTGTGGTGTGGTTATTGATACCTGAAATTGATTGGAATCAAACGTATGGAAAGCTTGAGCTGCCCGTGAAGCCCGAAGCCCTGGTTCAGACATGAAGGAAACACAAGAGAGAATGAAAATATTTGTTCTGGCGGGGAGTTAAAATTAGGGTGAAATTAGAGTTTTCTTTCCTTCCACAGTGTTTTATAGTTGTTTTAATAATGTCCTTATAAAAACAAAGAAATGATGTATAAAAACTTAAACTCCGGTGGCTACTTTGTTTTTTCTTAAGTAAATAGCATTCCCGCGAGCGCTATGAGCCCAAGGTCAGGGATGTGAGAAGTGACTTGGCATCATGAGAATCTCAAGAGGAATCAAAAGGACTTGGCTGGGCTGATATTTCCACAGATCCCCAGGCAAGGGAGTATAAATTATATTCGGGCAAAAGAAACTGCATTTGGTAAAATCTGAACAGGATGTTCTCATGTCTGAATTTTTTAATTGTTGTATTTGCTACTGAAGGGATATGTCAGAGCTGTTGTACTCTTTTATAGTTTAGTTGATTATTTTTGTACAAAAATGAGCACTGTAATAAATGATGTATAAGGAGTTCTGTTTCCATTTTTAAACATGTTCATTAAATACTTTTTTGATTCAGATTTGCAGTTAGAGGCTTGTAAGCCCAAGTGAATATAAAAAACCGAGTTTTTGTTTAAGTTTAATATGTTATTATCTCTGATAAATAGAGATCAGATGCTTCGATGCAAAAGAAAAAGAAAGAAAGAAAGAAAGAAAGAAAGAAAGAAAGAAAGAAAGAAAGAAAGGAAGGAAGAAAGGAAGGAAGGAAAAACCGAGGTCATAGAAAGCAGAAGGGAGTCTTTGATCACAAGGACTATATGATCAAGGCCAGATCTCAGTGGAATTATTTGGGTCTTGATTTTGATTCAGAAAATAAGAGACCAGTTCTAACCCAGCCAAATCTAACCCCTTTGATCCAGGGAAATCTTCCTTCGTCTGGAAAAGAGATCCTATGATAATGAATCCCTTCGGAAATCAGACTTCAACAATTTGGCAACATTTTCTGAATGGTCATTATTTCATGCTTCTGTAGTTTCCCGAATTGATCTACAAACTCAAATTGGATATTCACATGTGAAAGAAATTTTTAAAAGATCTTCCTTGCCTCGAAGAGTTACCTATAATAATGAAGGTAATTCTCATATTCTACACCCAACATTCATGTGGGTACAGGCAGACCCATGCACACACACACACACAAACACACACACACACTCCTTGTTACCAGTCCTACAACCACAGTTAGATCCAAACATGCCCCAAGGGGCCAACAAAAAAAAGTCAAATTCAAGGATAAAGAATTGTACACCAAAACAATTTAGAACTTTGCTTGCTTATGTTGGCAAAACTCTAAGGAGTACGTGCAAGAATATGTTTGAAGGTGTTCAACCCAGTCAGAAAGGGATGTAGTTTTATATTAGGGCTGACTGTGTCAACACGAGCACACTAAGAAGAAATTCTAGATTTAATGCCCTTGCTCAATAACTGGGAGTGGTTCGAGTAGTGTGCTCAGTTGGTTCACAGAAATCTTGACTCAGTGTTGGACCACAGTAAGCAAAGCTGAAATGCCAGAAATTCTTCTGTGTAGTGTAATGAAAGGACTCTGAAGACTCTGGAAGATAAGAACGTTGAAGTGTATTGACCATATGACCCATCGGACTATGGGCCCCAAAGTAACCTGGCAGGCACTTCCTTCACTAAGTCCTTTAAAGATAGCACCAATATCTATGAAAAGCTCTTTAATCACTGCTCTGCATAAACTAGGGATTCCATTGCAAGACACTATACTGAAATGGACTTTCAGATTTCAACTGGATTTGAGGGATCCGGGAGCAGCAAAAGCCTTAATCTCCAGCAGCAAAATAGGGTGGCTTTTTTAATAGGTATCAAGGCAACCAATCAAAATGGTCCAGTCCTTTGGTAGGACCAGGGTTCATAGGGACAGAATATATGAGCAACTCATTGAGGTCCTATTTGATTTTTCAAATAAGAAATGCCCCATACCTACTAAACAGAGGTCTGATGTGAGAATCAAACAACAAATGGAGTTCAGACAAGGTACCCTCAGTGAATCCCCCCACACATTTTGAGATTATTTCCCCAGTTTCAGAGCCAATAGCTGAAATGGGTATCTTCAGAAACTAGAAGTTTCTTCATATGAACTCATTAGCCCAGGGCAATAAGGAATAAGATGGAAGCAAGAATGAACTAGAAGTCTGTTCCTCTTCCTCCTCACCGAACAGTAAATCCAAAATTTAAAAAAACCAAGAGCTAATCACTTCCCTGGTGGAAACTGCAGAGATTCATGTTGTCATCAAAGATTTCATAGATGCAGAGGTGATCCCCATTTAACTCCCTGCAGAAGCTAGATAGGTCTTGGAAACAGAACTGGATTCTGAGAACCTGAATCATGTGACAAACAAGACCTATTTTGGAAGTTGTCTCCTTTCGGGAGCAAAACACTTCAAGTCTGGCCCACGGATTGCAGCTTTTAACCCGGAAAGTGCTTCTATGGTATCTCAATATAAAGATAATGCCAGAAATCAATTTCTGTCACTTGGCAAGAAAGCAGTACACCTTAGCATTTTTGCCCCAGGGTTTGATCATCTCTCGGCCCCGTGCCATGATTGAGCCTACGTAACTTCGATCACCTAACCGTCATGCTGGGTCACTACTTTGCTGATATCTCATGCCGGCAGGATCCAGACAGCAGCAACTAGCAGGTACTCTTAGAAAGAGACACAGCGTTATAGAACAGGGGATAGATCCTATAGGAATAAAGAGGCCTAACAATTCAGTAAAGAAGGCGAGCCAGGGTTCAGTGGTTTCAGGTGTGTTGGATAGCCCTTCTAAAGAAAAAGACAAAGTCATCACCGCACCAGAAAGAAAGAGGCACGATATATCCTGTGTCTCTTCAAATGTGCAAAGCAAAATAAGTCACATTTGGGGAAGATGATCTGATACATTTACCAAGCGGATTGCTATCCACTGTCCTTGAATGAGACTAACAGCATGATTTTGCTCTCTGGCTGGGTGGACAGTAGAGCCAGGAATTTTTCCATCAAACTTATGACCCAACCATGTGGGGGAACTCAAAAGGTCTCAGATAGATCAGGACAGATAGATCAGTATGGAGACTGTCACAAACTCCTGTAAGGAGAATCAGAGTGGAGGCCCCTCAGGTTCTAAAGGAAGGCCCTATTTAGAAGCTCATGGCTTGCTACTGAGCCCAGGTTCAGAGTAAATGACTTAGAATAGCTTACAGGGGACTTTGGGACCTAAGCTCTATCTATGACCCGGGTGGCATAAATTCCAGCCTATCCATCTTCAAGTGCAAAAGATACATAGGGACTGGGTCCCTGCAAGTCCTGGAGACACAGGAAGTTGTTTGAGTGGGTTGCTCACCCCTCCCATCCTGCCTGCTCCTGCTGCCCTGCCAGCTCTTTTCAACCCTCATGGTAAGGGGAAGCCACATGACGTTCCTCCTGAGCAATCAACCCAATTTACCGTAAAAGGATGAAGGCGATAATGCTGGCGCCCATGAGATTCACTGGAATTATCATATTCCAATGACATCCATGTGCAACAGATATTATACAATCAGTCTACTGGAGACCTAGTTACAGTGCCCAAAAGGACTCAACATTTGCAGAGTGGGAGTGCTGTCCTGTAAGACACAGTACGTGCTCTGAAATAGAAGCCAATTTGCAGCCCTTAACAATGGTTCCACCGACTTGGAAGCTGACAACTGCAGCCATCTCCCGACAACGGGTAAAAATGAGGGAAATAATGTCATGGTACTAATGATGACTTCTGACTAGCAGAAAGAATGGGCTGACAGCTACTTCCCCGGGGGACGGGAGGAGCACGGTTGGAGGCCCAGTCATTATATGTGGACTTCCCCTTGTAGAAGCATGTCCAGGGGAAAAGTTAACAAGTCTACTCTGTGCCAGGCACTATAATAGGCATTTAGAACAGAGAAATTTAAAAGCAGACAAGATGAGGACCACCCTGACCTCCAAACACTCGGGGGGAAGGGGTCATCGAGAGGGCGGTGGAGGACCAAGTGGTAAATCCCAAATACAGCCTCACAACCCCCCGCATAAACGTTTCTCTCTCTTTTTCTCCCCCTTTGTCTCATTACGGTATGTGAGTTTTATTGGTGATTGTCAACTTGAAAAATTAGTTCAAGAGATGGCAGAATATCAAATGGAATGAAGACCCATGTAAAAGAAAAATGGGCATTTTTCAAAGATAATGAACCAGATATAAAATACGACAAGGCTTAGGGTATTTCCCACTGAAGAGGGAGTTGTTCGAGCAATATTACTTGTTTTTCTTTCTCAGTGTAAGTGTAGAGAAGGGATGTGTTTCTTAAGCAGCCAGGGAGGCAAGAACTGTGAACATTGACCTTTTTCTCTTTTTGGCCTCCCAACAGCCAAACCCTCTTCTTCACCGCGTGTGGGATTGGGAAGGTGCAGTACTCCAGCTCCCATTCTGGAAGCCAACATACGGAAGCCTCTCTCTTCCAGCTCCCAGCACGTGGGAACAAACACTCAGCCAATCAGATTCTCGCATCAGGGCCTGCGAAAATTAAAGAAGCAATATAAATATGTAGGCACACTTCAGTAAGTCTACACAACCACAAAATCAAGAGACCAATGGAGTATCCACCAACAAGAACCCAAGCAGGACCCTGTCTAATCAGGCTACTCATGTGAGTTCATCTTGACAATGGTTCCAGCTCCCTTCTCTCCTCTGGATTCTGTTTTCTGTGCTTGTTTCTCCAGCCATCCTATGGATCTTTCCCATACATTGCCTTTGAGCCTAGGTTAGCCAGAGATGTTTCTATTGCTCACAACTACATCTGGAATGGACTCACACTGCCACCCTCTCACCCGCCCCGCCATTGTTCACGTCCTTCTGGTCAATCTACAAGATTATGGCTAGAGTCTCCATTCTTGCTTCCTGCCCCCAGCCTGTCTCTATTCGAAGCAATCCAACACATTCAAACCAGAATATTCTGATGAAATCTAGACTCTGATCACGTCATTTCATGGCTTGAAACCTTAGTCACCATCTCCTGTCACTCTTCACTTCTGCCACCACCTCCACCACTCGCCTACTGAATGAAGTGATATCCTCTCATCATGGGTCAGTTTTCCACATTATGCTCACTACCTCTCTATTGCTATAGAACTTTCTGTTCTCCAAACCCAAGCCATGTTTTTGTGGTGCTGTACCTCTGCTCCTCCTGTTCTCGCCACCTATAATGGTACATGTTCACCTGTCAGAACTCTATCCATCTAAGGCACATCTCAGATGCTACCTCCTACATGATGTCTTTCAAATCTCCCCCCCACACACACACACAAATGTTTAATCTCTCCTCTTTTTGAGTTTTTTGGAGTACTTCCTGGTTCTTCTCGTGTATCAATCATAGCATTCTGCGCTATAGTTATTTGTGAATTTGTCTTCTCATATTATCATAGAGGTAGTTTAATTGTTTTTCTTTGTGGATCCCAAAGCACCTGGGAGGTACCCCCAAAATACGATTGAATTAGATTGTTCGATGAATTCTTTGCATAAAAGCGTCAGCCTCTAACCCATGAGGAGGCACCTGTTCCGCGTGAACAAGAGAAGTTAAATCACCCGCACCCCATGGCAAATGTGCTTGCTTGAAAACAACTCCAACCACCTTTTAGTATGGCTTCTGGTGCGAGAGAGGCTGGAAAACTAGAACTCTAGTTTTCTAGAAATGAAAACTCAACCAGAGTTTTTGTACTTTCCAGATTCTATCACAGTTAGGGTTCCTCACATGACTCGGCCTCCAAGAAAGCAAACACAACCACGTTACAGTGGGTTATGTGCAGTGGGGCTGGTGCCTCGCCCAGGGCCACGAGCCAGAGCCCTGTTTGCCTGGTTGCACCCATATCCCGTGTCTGCACGATACTCTGAGACCCATGCAGCAAGGGTCATGTGCCTCTTGAATGTTCCTTTTCTTTCTTCCATTTCAATTGTGTGACGTCTACCGTAGGCTGGTACATTATGTTTGTCGTTTTTCACCTTGCATTTCCTAGAAAAGACACACGAGCCAGTTATTAAAAGGAATCACTACTTGTTTTCATGGAAGCTGAAATGAAATTTTTGATTAAATTTCTTTGACTTATTTATAATATGTCACGCTAAAGTATCGTCCCTAGATGGTAAGGCTTTAATGAATGTTAAACCGTGAGCTTCCTGAGAGACTTGAAACATCTAAAACAATTAAATTTTTTATAAATTAAATGATTTGTAAGTAACATGTAGAAACTCCCATCATTTTAAACATTAATCGGTTTCTTTGCTTGGCAATATGCAATGGCTCTTTCGTTCTTTTTCTTTCCTGGTTTTTATTGATAGTGTTCTGTAGTTTTTATTATGCTATCTTCCCTTGCTTTTTCATATTTCATAGTAAATACAACAGGATAGAAAATAAGCATGCCATCACATTTACTTACAGAAAACCATAGTGATAGGTTCGCGCCTGACTAGAAAAGGCTGGTTGTTGCCATCCTTCAAAACCAAGGACATTAATATTGCATTGCAGCCACGCAAGAGGCAGGGGGCTTGAACTCCTACCACATCGCATTCTACCAGCTTCCCAAAAGACACCCACAGCTTCAAGATTCTGTCTTAAATTTCTTTCACTATCAGAAATACATCATACGTCCTGCCTAAGTAGCAAAATGTAAAGACAAATCACAGACTTTTGATGTCAGTACAAAGTTTTCAGGAAGTTGTTCACGCAGGCTGCTCTGTGGTCTTGTTCCGACAAATGTGTCTGGTAGGCATGCTTCTACAGTTCCTTCATGGCTGTCTCAGAGTTGCTGAGTAATAGTCTTAATTTATAGTGTTTTCCACTGAACAAATGCAAAGTTCTTTCCTCTCATAAACGATTATTGGGAGGATATGTTGTTACGATATTTCTATAGGATAGCTTGACAATGTATCAAGTCTTAATGTCTATATAAGAGCTTTTAAAGACTTCTGCACACCATTTTACCCAGAATTGTCACTTCCAGAAATTTATCCCAAGAAAAGATTACCCTGAAATATGGCATCAGGTAGGTGCATACTGTTGGCTGCAACATTGTTTACAATATTAAAAAATTACAAAGAGCCAAGATGTCTAGCAACAGATTATTGGCTAAGAAAAGTATGGTAAATTTTATTATGTGATGGTTACTGAGCATCTTTTAAATATTGTATTCTAGAAAAATATTTGTTAGTATGGGAAAAAGTCACAATATACAGTATTGTTAAGTAAAAAAAAATGAGGTCACTCCAACAGTATTTGGTGTAAATATGTATCAAGAAGAGGGGTAGGGGGATCTGGATGACTCAGTCGGATAAGCAACTGACTCTTGATTTCGGCTCAGGTCATGATCTCAGGGTCCTGGGATTGAGCCCCACTCGGGCTCTAAGCTCCATGTTCAGCATGGAGTCTGCTTGTCTCTCTCTCTCTGCTCCTCCTCTTGCTCGCTCTCTCTCGCTTTCTCTCAAATAAATTTTTTTAAAAATCTTAAAAGAAGAAGAAGAAGAAGAGAGGTGGATTGACTACAAAACCACCACACTTCTGCTCCAGGCCCCTGCTTTGCACAAGCTCTTCCAAAATCAGGCATGTCCTCTTTCAAGAAGAAAAGAGCAGCTTTAGCCATTTCCCCAGGATGGAGGTCACCCTCTTTACCTTGGTGGTCATCTGGGGGTTCAAGAGCCTGCAGGCCACCAGACCGACCTCCATATCCACCAGGTCCAGCAAGAACACATCCTGAAGAATCTTCTACAATGTTCAGGTCTTATCTTTGTCCCTAAGGAGAAAGATCCGTATAAGGCACTGCCTAATTCTCAGATCAGAGGGCCACCTTGGTCCTGGTCTCATGGACACCTGCACCCTCCCCAGACTAGACCGATTTTGTGGGAGCAGGGGCTGCCCCCCGTCAGAGACACCCATCCCTCCTGCCCATCTGCACCAGAGAAGTTACAGGTGAGGCAGTACCAATAAGGAGTGTGAAGCTAGATTCCTCTAAATTATCAGTAATAAATGAATTTTGATCAACTATGTGAGAGGGAAGATAAAGTATCTTTTTAGCTTCTCTATAGAAAATGGTATAAAAAGATCATTATCTTACAAAGAAGCAGTCAGCGAGTATTCAACCCAAAACATAGGGCGGGAGGAGTGTCAAACAGCAAAATATGAAAAATAGTAATTTGTTATTTTTCTGACATTTGTGGTAGTTTTCTACTTCACGAAATTTGTAATTTCTATGATTTCCTTTACTTTCTATATAAATATTCCTTTTTGAACTCAATTTTTTATTTATAATTTTGTATTCTTTTTCTTAAGAAGAAAATGTAAATGTAACAACTTGGGCTTCAGAAAAGTTCTAGTCTTTCCTGATCTAGAAAAAAACACTGTAAGGATCAAAATACACCTGGGAGTTAGTGATGAGGAAACCAGTGGAATTATGGGGGATTCTCGTTTTGGCTTGTTCCGCTTTCCCACATTTCCCAAGTTTTCAACACCAAGCTTGTGTTACACCACAATTAAAAAAAAAAAAAACTTATAATAAAAAAACGTTTAGAGAACAGTTTTTTTATATACTAACAAACATACATCTTATGTCTTAACTGACCCACAAAGCTGAGTTTAAAATATAGTTAAAAAAAATAATCTCCACTCCATATACTCTCTCAATCTGGACACAAAAATAATGCCTACATACAGTAAGCTCTCAGTGCTTGAGTAAAAAATATTGGAAATAAAACTCTTGTAAACCATAGTCTTTTATATGTAACTGAGAGAAATGTCTTGCTAGTGACTTACTAAGTTGTATTAAATTGTAAGCTTATTAAGTTACTTAAGTTAGCCAATGAATTAACCTGTCCAAAGATTAATTAAAGGTATCAGGGAAAATATCAAACTGCAACCAATGTCCAAGAAATTATTACCCACCTTTCCCTAACCTTCCTCTAGTGTGAAGGAATACAAAATAATTAAACTGATATATAAAGCTTGCTCTCTGGAGGCTTCTAATATAATTGAAAAAACAAGATGTATGCAATGAATAAGTCATGAACAAAGCTTATATCCACCACTACTTGTGTAAAAGTACATAGTAGAGACATCTAGAAAAGAGGATGGTATGTATTAAGATTCTGATTGGGTAGTACAGACAAACTTGGAAGGATTTGGAAAAGAAAATTTTCCAGGTATGTAGATATCCTGAACAAGGCCTTGCAGGATGTAGGCAAAATAGGACTGGGGAAGTCCTTCTGGATTATATATATATATATATTGAAAGACTCAAAGTTGGCTGAGCACAGCAGGGCTAAGAAGCAAGCACCAACCTGTTGGTGCAAATAGTACTTATTGAGGAGCAAAGATTCATACTGACTTTTTTCTGACCCTTATGCAGTGATAGCTGAAAAAACCCACCTGTACCATGGAATTTAAAACTGAGAAAGTCAGTGACATAAACATATTTTAATTGAGGAGATGCACTCGATTAGAAAAAATAAAAATGCAAATTAGTCATAATTATTTGCCCAAGTCCAGCTTAGTTAACCAAGATTTATATATATAACTAACTCTCTCTAATTTAAATCTGAAAATGTGGACAGGTTTAAAAAGATATATATTTTCTTTAGGTATCAGCAAATGTCAACAACTGAGCAACAATAATTGGTGTGTCTTTGTGCAGATAGATTGAGAAATTAAGTTGATAATAACCCATTTAATAGTCACTGGATGTACTCTGGCCAGACGGTTTTCCTCAACAGTAAAAGGGAACTATTTTCACATGCCCGTCAGGGACTCCACGAAATCTGCTTTAAAAATGATGATAGTTAATTCATTTCCTGGTAGAGAGAGAACATTTGCTCTCCTGGTTGAGAGTTTTAGGATATGATATGATAATACTAGAGAAGTTCAACAAAGAAGGAATTTCTGGTTCAGAAACCAGAAATTTTTAAAAATATTTTGTATCTGGGGCACCTGGGTGGCACAGCGGTTGAGCGTCTGCCTTTGGCTCAGGGCGTGATCCCGGCGTTACGGGATCGAGCCCCACATCAGGCTCCTCCGCTGTGAGCCTGCTTCTTCCTCTCCCACTCCCCCTGCTTGTGTTCCCTCTCTCGCTGGCTGTCTCTCTGTCAAGTAAATAAATAAAATCTTTAAAAAAAAAAATATTTTGTATCTTCATTCTGGTTCAGAGATGCAGATGCAGACTTTGACCCTCTTAACTATTGTTCGTATCAAATATTGTGAGTCTTTCATAGGAAATATAAAGACCACCTGAATGGAGTATAAGCTATAAGAAAATGAAAATATACACTGAAAATAGAAATAAGAGTATGAAAACGAACAGAAGAATTCCGTTAGAGTCCCTTGTTCCTAAATAAAAGAAGACACCTTTTTAGGTCAAATAGCCCCATAAACACAGCATATGGAGAGGGTAAAACCTCTTATCTTAAATTTCTCATAAATAGATTTATAAATACCAGATTGATGGTCCAAATCTCCCTAAAACAAATTGGCCCACAGGACACAAAAAGGTCACAATTATAGCTAAGAAGACCCACTTCCAGGTTCACTGTAATCCAGTCACCAGACCCGCCTCCTCTAGGTCAAGGACCTCTGGGGGCATCACTCTTCTCATAGACACACACATGGCCATGACTGACACCACCTTTCCCTTGCTACTCTTGCTCTCAAGAGTTTTCCAAGGTGCCAAGAAAATGGCCCCAGCTACAAAGCTTCCATTCTCACCGATACTGGGCTAAACTGGAAGAAACCCACCTGTGTTGCGTTATATTACCAACTCTGCATATTCAGTCACTGTCTTGGAGAAATAATTGTGCATATTTTACTTTATTTCATTATATTTTACTTACTTTTGACTTCTTATTCAGCCCCTCCCTCTAGGGCACTGGCAAAGGTCCCGCGGGAGGCCGACCCAGATGCTCATCTGGGTTACACCATCAACCAGGCATTTATGGCTGGCTGAGCTGGGGTCCGAACACACTGAATACAGGTGGACATCACTTCTCTGCCCATCCTCAATTCCGCATCTTATCCCCACTCGGGTATTTATTACAACGCTAATAGGGGTATGCTTTTACTTCACAAGCCGAGGCTAAGGGTCAAGGAATGGGTTGAGGAGAGAGTGGAGGTGTGGGGTGGAAGGTATAGCTTCCATTCCCCAATAATTCTCTTCGACTCCGTTGGAGCACCTAGCACGGTCTCAGAAGGAGGCTCCGAGGAGCCAGGCTGTAGGAGCTGCTGCCTGGTGACATCCGGGCTTTTCCATTTTTGGATCTGTAAAAAGGGTTTACTGTGATGATTCAATCATTATTTTAAAGTCTGACATATGGTCAGCCCTCAGTAACTGTTTTTATGATAGAAAAATTGGGTCTCGAGAAAAAAAATTTCCTTTGTTTTGCCTACTTTGTAAGTAAGCGTGACTATTGAGAAAAGACCCTGTAGACCTTCTTATACATAGATTATTGCCTTTCTGAGGCACTTAGGTAATTGAGAAATATGTGTATGCGGTGTCACAGGAGATCTCCGCTCTGGCTTCCCAAGGCCTGTTTTATGAAAAAGAAAATGTAATGGTTTCTGTCTAAGGAGGGAAAAGTCTACTGCAAAGTTGAGTGAATTTCACTTAAAAAAAGAAAATGGAAGAAAAAATAAAAGGAAAAAAAAATGCTGTCATTGGAATCACTCCTCCCACTATCTCAGATTATCACATGGAGAATCCAAGCAAAACATTTTGGGGATAGCTCAACATCAGCTTTTGGAAATCATTAAAAAGGAAACTACAATAATAAAGGATGTTTATTTAGGCCAATATCTACAAAGTGTAATTTAATGCTTCCAATAGATATTCACAGCCATGACACAATGTGAAAACAGAAGCAATTTCTCAGATCATGAAAGAATCTCAAAACTTTGAAAATGGCAGCCAGCCCTCGACTTGCAACACATGACCTTCAGTGAATAGAAGCTTTGTTGTCGTTTCCTGAGCCCTGTAACGAGTAAAATGAGTATGCGATGACGGAGCATATATTCGGATTTATTTATATCTCGTTCCACCTGAAGTGTCCTCCTCCTGTTTCGCTAGAATTTCTTTTCTAAGAAGCATGCATTCAGGATGAAAACAAGCTTTCAGTTTCTCTCCAGCATACCAGTGCAAACTTCCACACGTACTGGGAGATGGTGGTTTGAGGGAGATTAAGACAAAATTTTAAAACTCGGCTTTATTTGATTTACAATGACGTGGATGGAACTAGAGGGTATTCCGCTAAGAGAAGTAAGTCAGCCAGAGAAAGACAAATACCATATGATCTCACTCACATGTGGAATTTAAGAAACAAAAAAGAAGAACATAGGGGGAGGGAAGGAAAAATAAAAGAAGATAAAAACAGAGAGGGAGGCCAACCATAAGAGACACTGAACTATGGAAACAAACTGAGGGTTGCTGGAGGGGAGGTCGGTGGGGGGATGGGGTAACTGGGTGATGGACGTTAAGGAGGGCTCTTGACTTAATGAGCACTGGGTGTTGTATGCAACTGATGCATCACTGAAACTAATGATACGCTATATGTTAGTTAATTGAATTTAAATAAAAACATTTTTTAAATTTCTTTGCCTTGTTATCTAAGCGTCACGTTGTTTAGTCACTTATTTTAGTAACTATTGTTCTTGCAAAACACTGATTTTAGGAATATTTATCACACTTATCCATAAACCTATTCTAACCACTTCTATATTCTAAAGGACATTTTGTTCACTGGATTACTTTTACAGAACTCTGGCACAAGATTAGAAATAAGCCATCCTAGATTTTCTCAAGGATAGTCTTAAGAAACATGTACTAATCACACAGAATGTAAGAAAAAATAAGTACTTGGTGGTCAAATAAGAGTAGAAAATGCTAAAAGTTGTGCTGTATTCATTGCATGTCAGAAGCTATCTTCCAGGAACACTACATTGTTTTTAATCGAGCTGTTGTAAAGTTTTCCTTCACTACAAAACCCTTTTCCCACAGAGCATCTATAAGCATCCTAAACATCAACCATTCTTGGCCTGCCCGTTGGAAAATGCTGACGTAGGAAACAGTAAGGCTGAAGGTTGCATGGATGACATTTCAGAGTCCTCCCAGAACATCACCTAGAATCCTTTGATTTATGGTGTTCTAGGGCTTCTCAAGAAGGAGCGCACTTTTATGTTATTCTGTAATGAACTTTCGAGATCTTGAAATAAATCTCAGTAACAGTTAATTTGTATTCCACTTCTATTTCAACCAAACCATTTATTATGCTCATCCTGCAAAGTGTTTCTAATACTCCTGTGTGGGCAGCACTATTATTATTTCATTTTACAAATGAGGAAACTGGATTCAGAGAGATTAATTACCTTGTACGGGATCGTGTTGTTATTAAGGGGCAGAACTAAAGTCTGTTTCAAAAGTCAGTGCATTTTTTCATACCTTAGAACGCAGAATGAATATTAATAATAGTATTTTGAGCACGTGTTATGGAATTTGCTCCTGTGTTCAGCCCTAGGGATTCAATATTCGGCAAAAATGAACAAGATTCTTGCCGTCACAAAGAATGGGTGCCAAAAGGTGAGACCAACAAATAATCATGAATATGAGCGAGGCACTGTGTTTGTGATTCAAGGAATTACAGAGACTATGCATTCCCTCAAAAAATTTACCATCTAATTGAGTGATTTTTTAAATGAGAAATTTAGTAATAGTACATAGTATAAAATAATAATATATTAAACATACAAGAAGGGAGTATATGAATGTTGGAATCAAAGTTAACTACATGGATAAGAGCCTCCAGATATTTATACATAATGCACATTGGGGAAACAATAAATTGGCCTATGTTGCTAGAGTAAAGAGGTAAAGATGGAAGGACATTTATTTATTCACCACCAAATATTTACTGAGTAACTATTATGTGTCAGGAACTATGTTGTATTTGAACCTATTGTAGAGGACTTGCATACACCAAGTTAAAATGTTTAGACAGCAAGGCAAATTCTCATTCCTGGCTCCACCATGTAAAAGGTTTAGGAAGGTAGGCAAAGGATTCTCTCAGCTTCCTTTTCATCATCTGTGATGTGGAAACAGTATCTACCTCATTAGATTTTCTATGATATTAAAACCAGAAAATGTATGGGAACAACTTAACATCTTGATAGAAGCATAGCGTGTCCTCCATAAATAGCAGAGGTTAGCAGTCAACAAAAGTGAAGAGTCATGGGAGATTTCTGAGGACACCCAAGACGTGACCACTGAGGGACTTGAGAAGATTCATGGGCAGTGAGGTTAGATCGGATTGGAGTGAAGAAAGATGGAGCCATGTGCTTGACTACACCAGATTGAGGGCTATCTGGACATGAGATGAACAGGAAGAGAGTGAGGCCAGTGGTCGTGATCTTCAAAACTAGAGGTTAGAAAGGCATCAGAGGGAAATTAAGAGCCATAGGGCCTAGTGGCAATATTGCACCTTGTCCAGTGGACGGGACTCAATACATGCTGCTTGGTCAGCAACCAGTTGTGATGAAATCACCTCTGAGAGTAACAAAATGGGCAATCAACCCCTCTAAATCTCATTTTTCTTATCTATAACAGTGGGAGGGCGAGGGGTATCATTTTTCTTACTCCGGAAGCTATTAAGTGGCTCAAACTAATGTTGTAAAATACCCTGCACATAGTAGGCACACAATAAATCACTACTACTATATGAAAAATACAAATTCTCCAGGAGTGCAGACTGCCAAGCAGCCCAGTGCCTTCTTACCATGTTATGCCCACCAACATGCCATGGAGAGTCTTCAGTGAAGGCTCTAAGCCTCTTCTCTCTTCCTCCCATTCACACGGGCCACATATTCTTATTAATCAGGCTCACGCGCTATAATTTCTCAGCATGCCCCGCCCCTCCCACAACACTCCCTCAAAACACCCAAACGGTCCCAAATGACTCAAGATTCCACTGTGACCCATGAAAAAATGAAAAGCATCACTTTTGAAATCATACAGGAACTACTGTGCAAAGTTGTCTGTGTGCCTACTTTCCTGTATAATAGAACAGGAGAAGAAATAAAAACCGATCTAGCATTTAAAAGCCTACAATAGCAATGCTTTAGCTTTACTCCGCAGCCCCACTTAACTCCAGAAATGTTTCCCAGGAGCCCCAGAAGATGAGCAACAGAGTGTGCAGGCTGGTTTTATGAATAATGAGTCCTGATTCTATTCAGACCCAGTGCAAGGCAGGCCGACTCAGTAAAGTAGAGCTGTTTATTACAATGCCGTCCAAGGCCATGTAGAGTGACAGCCAGAGTGGGGCTGGCGTTTTGGAGCATTTGTTTGCGTCAGAGCTACGAGGAACCAAAGAGACCATCCATTGCATCTCCCTACCCCATGCCACGTCCCCCTCTGCAACACACCCAAGGATGCAATCTGGCTGAAAAGCGCCTGTGCGGGGAGACCATAGGCTTTTTAGAGTTTGTGACAGTTGTGATTGTTAGAGTTTCATTCCAAATAAGCTGAATTCTGCATCCACGTCCCTTGGCGTCTAAGAACCTGGTGTTGTCACGGACAGATTCTTCTGAACTCTTTCAAAAACCAGCTTTGGTTTATTCACAAAATGCAGCCAGTGAAGCATTGTGTTTCCTGTGCTCCTCTCAAATCCAACAAATTCAGCGAATTATATTTACAAAACAAAAGCCAACATTTATGAAATGAAAGTAATAATAAAGAGGCAGAATAATGGAAAAGAGAAATACAGTAGGAGACCAAGGGGTGAAAGTAGCTAACAAAAGCATTTCAAAAAACAAATATTGGTAACTTTCAAAAAGACAGATAGGATTTCCAAGCCATAAAACACTTGGAAATGCTACATAAAATAATTTAAACATTTTTTTTAGATTGTATTTATTCATTTGACAGAGAGAGAGACAGCCAGCGAGAGAGGGAACACAAGCAGGGGGAGTGAGAGAGGAAGAAGCAGGCTCCCAGGGGAGGAGCCTGATATGGGGCTCGATCCCAGGACCCTGGGATCACACCCTGAGCCAAAGGCAGATGCTTAATGACTGAGCCACCCAGGTGCCCCTAATTTAAACATTTTTAAAAGCATTGCTGAGCTTGTCAGGAATTAAGACAAATCTCCAGATGCCAAAAATCGAGTAAAATCATGAATATGACAGCCAAATCCAGCAGCTGCCTATCTCCAGTAAACCTGAACCTGTTTTATTAGGTAGCTCTTTGCATATAAATAGTAAATTAATAAAGATAAGAGAAAGAAATCACAAATGTGGGACTAAAACCACAAATAAAACAGACTTCTCAGTTATGTGCAAGTAAGTATGAAAACATAGATGAAAGAAATTGCTTTCTAGAAGATTCAAAAAGCGGTAAAATCATTTCCCTCAAATCAAGGACAAGACTAGGCTTTTAACTATCACAAATACTAAGCATTGTTCTCAACTGACTAACTGATGCACTTAAACGAAAGAAAGAAAAAGGTATGATCAGCAGATAGGAGGTGATCTTTCCATTTTTTGAAGATGATGCTTATAAACCTGTAAAATCCAAAAGAATCCACTAGAAAACTATTTTACTGAAAAAATATGAGAATTCAAAAAGATCACTTTGTTCAAAATTAATTCAAAAAATAGCCAAAACCAGCTTGAAGACAAACTGAAGGGGAACTCAAAATAGTATCGCAAAGTCTAGAAATAAACTTACTCAAAATGTAAAAATTTTATATGCAGAAATATTTTAAATACTACTGAGAGATACAATATTAGACCTTAATAAATGGGAAAATACATACTTTTATTAGATAGGAAAATTTATTGATGTAAAGATGCCAATTCTCCCTAAATAAATGTATGTTTGTTGTCATTGCAATTAAAATAAGAATAAGAGTTTCTTTTTAAACAGGAAAGCTGATTCTAAAGTTCCCATGAAAAAATACATAGGAGAAACCTAAAAAAAAAAAAACAAAAACAGAGAAATAATGAGTAGACCATCAGATATTGAAATCTATTCTAAAGTTACAATAATCAAAACGGTATGATGGTACTAAAGTAGTCAAGACACAAAGGATGAAAAGAAAGAATCCAGAAACAGGGACAAATACATTGAGGTCTTTAGAATATGACGAAATATCATTCTGCTCCAGATGATACAGATGGGTTACTGGATAAAGTTATTATTTAGTAAATAATGCTATATTGATATCCAAGTAAATAGCAGATGGAGCAAAGATCTAAAACATTTGTTTAAAAGAAGCATAAAAAGGGGCACCTGGGTGGCTCAGTTGGTTAAGTACCTGAGTCTAGATTTTGGCTCAGGTCATAAGCTCAGGGTCATGAGATCAAGCCCTGCATTGGCCTCCACACTCAGTGGGAAGTCTGCTTGATATTCTCTCCTTCTGCCCCTTTCCCGCTCTCTCTCTCTCTCTAAAAATAAATAAATAGATCTTTAAAAAGAAGTGAAAGAAAGAAGAAAAGAAAAAGAAATCATAAATCATTAGCAAGCACCAAGGGGAAAAAAATTGTTTTTCTTTAATCTTAAGGTAGAAAAATCCTAAGTATAACACAAAGTCCAGGAGACAAAAGAGAAAATATTAACAAATTCAAACGTAGAAAAAAATCCTTTTTTTTTTTCATGGCAAAAACCAAACAGGGATAAATATTTGCTGCAATATGTCATTAGCCCTTAATTATGATGAGTTCCTCCTAAGGCCAACAGACCAACAGAAAAAAATGGGCAGAGGATACAAACAGATAATTTATAATACAATAGAAAAGGTCCCTAAACATTTAAAAGATATTGAACTCCACTCATAATAAAAAAGATTTCTAAACAGAACCGTAAGATCCCATTTGCTATCTTATTTATCACCTTACAAAATCAGAATTGCGAAAATCAAAAAGGTTGATGCTTTTTCAGTGAGGGGAGGGAGAAACAGGGCTTTATCCTCTTCATTGGTGTGAAGCTAACCCGGTTCTATGATGGCGGTTGGTGGATGTCTACCAAGTTTTAAAAGGCACAGTCCCTTGGTCCTAACAACTCTGTCTACAAATTTGTCCCTAAGAAATGCTCTAATAATGTAGGTGCAAAACTATTCATGGGCATGAATGAAAGATTAAGACACAAACTACAGAAAACCCATGGATAGCAGACGGGTTGTAGACATCTTGGTAGAGATATTTAATAGATTAATAAGCAGCCACTAAAAATGGAACAGTCCTCAGTAAATGTTGTTTAGTGAGAAAAGATGAAAAACTGTATTGTATACTATTGATGTGAAGAACAGAGTATGTATATATGCACATGTATGTATTCACAGACTGTCTCTGGAAGGACATATAATAAAGTGACTGCAGTTCACTCAGACAGAAAATTGGGTTGCCGGTAGACGAGGATAAGCAGAAAATCTGTTTTACATTGTATCTCCTTTTGAAACATTTAAATTATGTACCATATATGTGTATTAATTATTTGAAACTTACTTTTTAAAGTAATATACACAGTGGCCACCTTCTCAAACAAATAAATAAACGACTTTACTGTGCCTTATCAGTTTGGTCACTTGCACAAGTTGAAGAACAATGTGAAAAAATGGTTTCTGTTCTTGTTTTTTTCAAAATACAAGTATTACACGCTTTTTGAACAAAAGTAGATGTTTACCTTTGCCAGCTGGAGTTTGTAGGAAGCAACATACTAACATAAACAGAATTTGAAGAGTAAAATGCTACATGAAGGAAAATATTATCCATTTGCTCTATTAAAGTCACATTAGTAATGTGAGTATAATTTTGCTACATTTGTTCTAATAAGCTTCTTAAGAAGAATTTAGCAAATCACATAAAAGAGCAAAATTATCTTAATTTAGTTGTTTAAAAAAAAACCTTATAGGTCTTTGGAAAATACACATAAAAAGAAAAATATGTGTTATTCCACCCATCTTCCAATTAAGATGTTCCATATTTACTGGGGTATGATGCATCTATATTCATATACAAAAATTTCTGTAAATCCATTTTAGCAATTCAGATGTGAACGATTCTCTGAGTTTATCATAATCATCTACATAATGATGATAATCTTAGTGGCAAAGTTTGATTTTTTTAAAATAAATGCCTAAGAATAAGCATTTATAGAGATAATATAATTTTAGGAAATGTAATGGCAATTACTTTTAATACGTAATAATTCTCAAAGCCCACTATATAAAGAATAAACATTAAAATATAATAAATTCTGTTAAGATATGGTTCAGAGGATCTACTAATGAAAATATAAAATTCCTTAGGGAGAAAAACACAGCTGAGTGACTATTCACCTAATTATGAAACTATCGTTTGGGAAAACCTTATAAGAAACACTCTATAAATAGATTTTATCATATGGTTCACTGGACTTATCTCTAGGATTTCATTTTGTTATTTCCTACTTCAGTTTTTGCCGTGAAAGATCTCAAAATAAATGGAAAGAAACTCAAGTGGATATGGCAACTTTTTCCCCCTCCTGACTTCTAAAAACATACAAAGTAAACAATCCTTAAGAATGTCAAAGTAACCAAAAAGCACCCCAAAAATTCAGAAATATCAACCAATTAACTTAATTGACATGTGCCCAGCGACCAAGCAGCTACTGTGGGTTCAGTATTATATTGTGGTCATTGTTATAAAAAAAAAAATCGTAACCAAGTGTGAGATACACCAGCAAAAATATACATAATATGGAGAATTTATGAGTAAGGATTAAATGGGATATGCTACAGATTCCAAATGTACTAAGAGTCCCAGAAGAGGAAGAGCAAAGAACCATAAAACCTGCAAAGGCCTCAGGCCTTCACCAAGACGTTGTAACTAGGGAGGATATTTTTTAAAAAATTAAAAAATTTAACCTAGGTGAAAGGTACGAAGGTAGGAGTTTATGGGCCAAGGCAGGCATCAGCTTGATACGTGTAAAACGTATGTACGGGGAAAATGGGGGAAGTAAAGGAAGATAGGGAGAAAGGGGCCAAAGCTATGGCGGCCTTCAAAGCGCCACAAATTAAGAAACCTGCCAAGATCACACAGGCAGCAAGGGCTCAGGCGAGGATGCAGCCCACCAGAACCGCTGCCGTATTTGTTTACAACCCCCACCTCAGGTATATTTCCCAAAATTTGCATGGTAGAAAAAAATTATTTCCAGAAAAAAACAGCTGTTTAGGTATGTCAATGGTTCTACATCACAAAAGCATTTTCTGCAACTTTATCTCCATGTTACGGATCTTCTCCAATCAGACCTTTCTTCCTCCAGCAGGGTCCTGTTGGGCAAAAACACTCTTTTTTCACCTCCTTGTCTTTGCTGTCTGCTGCTCCATCCACAGAGCATGCAATCCTTCCTCCTGGATTCTGATCAAATTCTACCTTCCCTTCAATAAAAATCTCCTAGCATATGTCACCGTCTGTCTCAGTTCCTCTAAAGCTACACCGATGTCTCCTTTTCCAAACGCATTTTAGCACTTGCAGTATATACTGCATGACTGAGCTCTTAATTATATCCCACCTTGTATGTTCTCTAATTTTTATGTGAGTCTGATTTACAGTATTTTACTAAAAATGCCACATGTACTAGAATCGCATATTTTTTCTTTGTCCATCATTGCTGAAGATACATATTACCCTTATTACTCTTTTTCCTTTTCTCCCATACGGCTTTACTCGAATGGCTCCACGGGTCAGAAATACTGATGGCTAACATGGGCAGTGTCTTCAACGTCCTCTCCTGGGAGAAGAACTGAATAGGACATGAAACTAAAAACAGCTTGTAAATTTCCAAGTCACTTAACCTTTTCAAAATGATCTCACTGAACACAAAGTCAGATAATACAGAGAGCTAATATAATAAAGATGGGTTTTTCCTCTGCTCATTTTTCTGTTTGAAAAACACAGAAATGCATTATGGGTTTTAAAATCTGAAATGTTCAATTCACTCACTTCAGAAAAATAAGCATATTAAAATGCAGTGTTTATTTTAAAGTTTTCTCCTTGTAACACCCAAAATTTGAAATCCAGATGAGTCCCAAGTTTATCTTTATGTTTAATTCAGGGACCAGGAATAGTCAAAGGTCAGCTAAGAACTGAGTTGCTACAAATGGATATGCAAAATCATGTCCCCTCTTAGTTCATAATGCTCCTATAAGTTAAACAGCCTCAGAATTCCTCAATTAACAATGGATTGATTTGATGATCCGATAGCTAGACTTTATTTTTTTAAGATTTATTTATTTATCTGAGAGAGAGAGCAGTCGGGGGAGGCACACCTTAAGTGAGAGGGGTGAGAAACCAAAGCAGACTCTGCAACGAGCATGGAGCTGGTGCCGGGCTTGATCTCATGACCTTGAGATCATGACCTGAGCCAAAACCGAGAGTTGGAGGCTTAACCGACTGAGCCACCCAGTATGGATAGCTAGACTATAAAACATTTCATTAGAAAAATATTGACCGAAGTGTTAATTTTTGCCATTGTTGTAAAATGATTTGTGAAGTACTTTTCTATTTTATCTTATGATAATTCCTGTACATACACATGAATAGGGTAAGATGATTTAAAAGGCAGTTTTATAATACTAACAGGTGCTTCCTGAAAACTCTTCCATTTGAGATTGACATTTAATGTATACTTATGGGGCCATAAATTCTCCATTTTATTCCCAGATAATAATTTGACATGTCAGAGCTACAGAAAGATTTTTTATATATGAGAGCATTTATCTTCATCACCTTCCACAGTATCTAATGATGATTGACTAGATCATTCAGTGTCTGGGGAGGGCCACTGCAAACAGAGTGCGCTCTGAAGGACCTTTTAACATGAACTATGAACTAAAGAGGCTACACCGGGAATTAATGTGGTCACATGATCTAATTATCAATTAGGTGACTATGGACGTGCTTAGGGGTTGGGCAGCAGAAGAGGTGTTAAAGAAAAGAGAGAATGCAATAAAGCAAAAGCAAAAAAAAAAAAAACGAAAAACAAAAAAATCATGATTCCTCTGTTCAAAGGAGCTTACACTCTAGACAAGAAAAACTGTTGATCATTGCTATGGAGTGAACTGTGTGCCCCCCAAATCCATATGTTAAATCTCTAACCCCCAGTGTCCCTATATTTGAAACGAGGTAAAGTGAGAAGGCATCTTTCTATAAGCCAGAAGAGAGCTCTCACCAAAAACCAAATTGGCCAACATCCTGCTCTTGGGGTTCCAGCCTCCAGCACTGTGAGAAATTCCCATTGTTTAAGCTGCCCAGTCTATGATATTTTGTGACGGCAGCCTGAGCTGATGAATACTATCATCGTTTCAAAATAAAGTAAGGATTCACATACAACAAAGTACTTGTGCTTATGCAGAATAAGGACTGGTCAGCTTATAATTTAACATATACAAGAAAGTCTATTTGTTTCCATCAGCTTCCCCTTACACATTCTACTGGCCATTACTTCAGTCACTACAAGTTCAAGGATGTAAGCATACTTCTAAATTCTAAAACAAAGGATACTATGACTTAACCAAAGATCAATGTTAATTATTAAACAGCTTTAAAATCAGATCTCTGTCCAGGGAAACCTGTCAAGTGACAAACTCCACCCACAAACATCGAGTTTCCAATCAGTTTTAGCTTCCTCATCTTAAATATGAACAGCCTAGAGTTACCAGGAACTTGAAGAAAACTTGTATTGTCTAACTAAAGACAAAGACCAAAATAAACAAGGGGGGGGATATTGGAAAAACAAAAACAACAAACAAAAAAAGCCTGGCCTGGAAGAAAGAAACTTAAGAAAACAATCACCAAAAATCCTCAGAAAGGGGCTTCTGAATCCCATCATCCCAGTAACAGCAACTGGATTTACTTATGCTCTTGCATTAAACATCTAGATAAACAGATATGAAAAAATGGTGCTCAGACAGTAGGCAATGGGCAGGGCAGGACTGCAGGCTCTGAGAGGGAGGCAAATGAGCCCTACAGCTGGCCTGGATTGAAGAGATTTCCAGGCTGCAATGTAGTACGGGAAGTGCGGGGCGGGGGTGCTCAACAGGTCACAGAGATGGAGTCAGGGGAGGCTAGATACTTAGAATTTGCAGGAGAGGATGAACTTGAGGACCTACAGGCTGAGAATTAGTGGCACATACGCAATGTGAAAGGCCACGGAAAGAACATCCAAGAAGGGAGCAGAACAATTTTCAAAGATCACGAAGAATTAGGAATCATTACCATTCTACCAACTTTTAAGGAGCAGGGAAATGGAGCAGCAAAGTGGTAGGAGGTTGTTCAGTTAACTACTGCTCTTCGTAAGAAAGCTTGTAGAGCTGCTTGATTCTTTAAACTATGTGCTTGTACAGCTTTGATTAAAAAAAAAAAAAAGTCTAAAAACACATGCTATAGCAGCACCATTCACAGAGCCAAAAAGTAGAATCAGCCCAAATGTCCATCAACCAATGAACAGATAAACAAACCATGGTATAGCCATACAATGGAGAATCATGCAGCCAAAAAAGGAATGAAGGGATGATTCTGGAGTGATATCACCAAGATGGCATCACAGGACATCATGAATTTCCTTCCTCCCACAGAAGCACAGAACACATAGTTACGGGTAGAAGAATTCCCTTTGAGAGAAAGCCAGAAACTAGTTGCCTCACCCTGACATATCAGGCGACTGAGAAAATATCCACATCGAAACAGGTGGGAAAGACTGAGATCAACTCTCACCATCAACTTCATCCTTGGGACAGCACCTCACAATCAGGAGGGAACCCCCAAATCTCAGCTTCTTTCTGAGAAGCTAAGGGTTTGGGTTACACATCTAGCACCCCCCCACCACCGATTTTCAAGGCTGACCCCCAAGAGCCCCTAATCATCAGTTCTGAGAAGAAATGGAGCTTGCATTCACAAGTTCCAAAGGACTACAACGACGAAGCAGTTTTTAAAAGGACGTGTGAGGGCGCCTGGGTGGCACAGCGGTTAAGCGTCTGCCTTCGGCTCAGGGCGTGATCTCAGCGTTCTGGGATCGAGCCCCACATCAGGCTCCTCCGCTATGAGCCTGCTTCTTCCTCCCTCTCCCACTCCCCCTGCTTGTGTTCCCTCTCTCGCTGGCTGTCTCTATCTGTGTTAAATAAATAAATAAAATCTTTAAAAAATAAAATAAAATAAAATAAAATAAAATAAAATAAAATAAAAGGACATGTGAGCACTCCATGTGGCAATCCCATTCAGCACAGAGAAAGCAGACAAAAAGGCCAGTCCCCGGTTGCTCCACGGAAGGGGTTAGATTGCAGACCTTACTAGCTGCTCCCTGAAGCTCTGCCTTCTAATTTGTCAGCATGACAGGGATCCCCCTGGGAGCTCAAAACAACGATTAGGTAAGAAAAAGAAATTTAAAAAGAAGAAAAAAGCATCCAAATCAGAAAGGAAGAAGAAGAATTGTCTCTGTTTGCAGATAACAAGATACATAGAAAACCCTAAATACTCTACTAAAAAAAAAAAAAAAAACTGTTTGAATAAATAAACGAATTCAGTAAAGTTGCAGGAAACAAAATCAAGATACAAAAATCAGTTGCATATTAGGAAAACATTGTCATTTATAATAGCATCAAAAAGAATGAAATACTGAGGATTAAATTTAACCAAGGAGGTAAAAGATCTGTACACTAAAAACTATAAAAGACTGATGAGAGAAATTCAAGAAGGCATAAATAAATGGTATGGAAGCATGTAAGGCCTTGAATGGCCAAATCTATCTTGAGAAAGAACAAAATTGGAGGCATCACAGTTCCTGATTTCAAACTATGTTACAAAGCTTCAATAATCAAAACAGTATGGTACTGGCATTAAAAACAAGACACATAGATCAGTGGAACAGAATAAAAAGACCAGAAATAAACTCATGTGTGTATGGTTAATTAATTTTTTTAAGATATTTTATTTTATTTTATTTTATTTTAAAAAGAGAGAGCGTGGGGGTGGGGGGGAAGGGCAGAGGGAGAAAATTTTCAACCAGACTCCCTGCTGACCATGGAGCCCAACTCAGGGCTTGCCCACAACCCATGAGATCATGACCTGAGCCAAAACCAAGAGTCAGGCACTCAACTGAGCCACCCAGGCAGATTAATTTTTGATAAACTCACCAAGAATACACAATGGGAAAAAGATAGCATCTTTAATAAATGGCAATGGGAAAACTAGATATCCATATGCAAAAGAATGAAACTAGATGCCTCTCTTACACCATACACAAAAATCAACTCAAAATGGATTAAAGACTTGAATGTAAAGCTGAATGAAACCGTAAAGCTCCTAGAATGAAATACAGAAGATAATCATTTTGTCATTGGTCTCAGCCATGATTTTTTGGATTTGACACCAAAAGCAAAGGCAACAAAAGCAAAAATAAACAAGGGAACTACATCAAACTAAAAGGCTTCTGCACAGCAAAGGAAACCATCAAAAACTGAAAAGGCAACCTATGGAAGGGGACAGAATATTTGCAAACGATAAGAGTTCGATCAGGAGTAAATATCCAAAATATACAAGGATTTCCTATAACTCAGTAACAAAAAAACAAATAACCCAATTTAAAAATGGGCAAAGGACCTGAGTAGACTTTTTTTTCCCCAAACACAAACAAATGACTGACAGTTACACGAAAGGGTGCTCCATATCACTCATCATCAGGGAAATACAAACCAAAACCCCAGTGAGATGTCACTTCACACCTGTTAAAATGGCTTTTATCAAAAAGACAAAAGATCACAAATGGTGGTGAGGAAAAAAGGAAACCCTTCTTCACTGTTGATGGCAATGTAAACTATTACAGCAACTATGGAAACCAATTTCCTCAATAAATTAAGAATATTACTACCATATAGATCCAGCAACCCCACATCTGGGTGTACATCCAAAGGAAATGAAATTATGATTTTGAGGAGTTATCAGTACTCCCATGTGCATCACAGCATTATTCATGAGAGCCAAGATATGAAAACAACAACTTAAGTGTCTATTGACAGGTGAGTGGTAAAAAAAAAAAAAAAAAAAAGGTAATATATCTACAATGGAATATTATTCAGCCTTAAGAATTAAGGAAATTTTGTCACTTGCACCAACATGATGAATCAAGAGGGAATGATGCTAAGTGAAATAAGACAAAGACAAACACTGCATGATTTCACTTATATGCAGAATTTTTTAAAAAAATACTTGAACTCACAGGAACAGAGATGAATGGTGATTGCCAGAGGCTTGGGGTGGGGGAAAGAAAAGTGGCTGGTAAAAGCGTACAAACTTCCTGTTAAAAATGAATAAGTTCTGTGGGTCAAGGTACAGCATGGTGACTATAGTGGATAAGCTATTGAGTACTTGAAATTTCCTAAGACCATAGATTTTAAGTGTTCTCACCAAACAGCACCAATAAAAGTAAATATATGAGGTAAGGAGGGTGATTGATATGCTGACTCAGTTCTGGACATCCTGTGTATGGATAGGAAATCATCACACTGTACACTTTTTTTACAATTTTATTTTCAAATAATCTCTACATGCAACATGGGGCTCGAACTCACGACCCCGAGATCAAGAGTCTCATGCTCGGAGGAGTTAAGATGGCGGGGAATAGGGGACCCGTTTTTCAGCCGGTCCCCTGAGTCGAGCTGGATAGGTACCAGACCAGCCTGAATATCCACGGAACCAGCCTGAGACGCAGGAAGATGCATCTGGATCTCTACAAATGAACATCTCCAGCGCTGAGTATTGAGGTACGAAGCGGGGAGCCATGAAACTGTGCACAGATATCGGAAGATAAACGGAAGGGGGAGGGAGCCGCCGCGTTCGGGCGCTGGGAAGCGGTAGCCACTTGCACGGGGGAGCGGGCGGGCTCGCGGACGGCACCCGCAAAACAGCAGACTGAGACCGTGAGCCGGGTGCGCGTGCCACCAGGCATCTCGTGGAGCTCCGGAGCTCCAGTGTGCTCACTGGATCCAGACTGAGACCGGGAGATCCGGGAGCGCGCGGGGCGGCTGGCGGCTGGCGGCGTTAGAAACACAAAGAACAGAGATGCGCCGGCCCTGGAAGTGAGGGCTGGGACACCAGGTGTGGGGCGCACATCCTGGGACGCTGCAGGGTTGAGCAGCACCAACAGAAACAGAGTTAAAGTGGCCAGAACATCAGTGGAGAACGGTCCGCGATCCCTCTGTTCTGAGACAGAGGCTGAGATTTGGCCACTGCTGCTCTGACTCTCAGAAGAGGCACAGCAGACCACCAGGGAAAGCCGCCAGAGAACAAAAGCCTGGAAATACCGTCTCACAGTGTGCCCATCCCCATCCCCCCTCACAGGGGACATGGAGACTCTACCCAAACAGTGTTGCCTGAGTATCGGCGCAGCAGGCCCCTCCCCCAGAAGGCAGGCTGAAAAATCAAGAAGCCCACAACCCGGGCGCCTGGGTGGCGCAGTCATTGAGCGCCTGTCTAATGAGAGCGAATCTGGCAGAAATTAAAAATTCTATGAGCCAAATGCAGTCAAAACTAGAGGCTCTGACAGCCATGGCGAATGAGGCAGAAGAACGTATCAGTGAATTGGAGGATGGGTTAGTAGAAGAGAAAGCTAAAATAGAATCTGGGCTTAAAAAAATCCATTCTCAAGAATGTAGGTTTTGGGAGATAACTGACTCAATGAAACATTCCAATGTCAGAATCATTGGCATTCCCGAGGGGGTGGAGAAAAACAGAGGTCTAGAAGAGATATTTGAACAAATTGTAGCTGAAAACTTCCCTAATCTAGCAAAGGAAACAAACATTCATGTCCAAGAGGCAGAGAGGACCCCTCCCAAGTTCAACCACGACAAACCTACGCCACATCACGGCATACTGCAATTCGCAAATATTAGATCCAAGGATATGGTATTGAAAGTGGCCAGGGAAAAGAAATTTCTCACGTACCAAGGCAAAGGTATCAGAATTACGTCAGACCTGTCTACACAGACCTGGAATGAGAGAAAGGTTTTGGGGGGCATTTTCAAAGCTCTTTCAGAGAAAAACATGCAGCCAAGGATCCTTTATCCAGCATGGCTGTCATTCAGAATTGATGGAGAAATAAAAACCTTCCAGAATCACCAGTCATTGACCAATTTTTGTAATCACGAAACTAGCCCTACAGGAGATATTAAGGGGGGTTCTATAAAAGTAAAAAGGCCCCAAGAGTGATACAGAACAGAAAGTCACAATCTATAGAAACAAAGACTTTACTGGCAACATGGCATCATTAAAATCATATCTCTCAATACTCAGTCTCAACGTAAATGGCCTGAATGCTCCCATAAATGCCACAGGGTTGCAGATTGGATAAAAAGAAATGACCCATCCATTTGCTGTCTACAAGAGACTCATTTTGAACCTAAAGATACATTCAGACTGAAAGTAAAGGGATGGAATACCATCTTTCACGCCAATGGACCTCAAAAGAAAGCTGGGGTAGCAATTCTCATATCAGATAGATTGGATTTTAAACTAAAGACTATAGTTAGAGATACAGAAGGGCACTATATTATTCTTAAAGGATGTATCCAACAAGTGGATATGACAATTATAAATATATATGCCCCCAACAGGGGAGCAGCAAGATACACAACCCAACTCTTAACCACAATAAAGAGACATATAGATAAAAATACACTAAAAGTAGGGGACCTCAACACTCCACTAATAGCAATAGACAGATTACCTAAGCAAGAAATCAGCAAAGAAACAAGAGCTTTGAATACCATACTTGACAAGTCAGACCTCATAGATATATATAGAACACTACACCCCAGAACAAAAGAATACTCATTCTATTCTAATGCCCATGGAACATTCTCAAGAATAGACCATGTTCTGGGTCACAAAACAGGTCTCAACCGATACCAAAAGACTGAAATTATTCCCTGCATATTCTCAGACCACAACACTTTGAAATTGGAACTCAACCACCAGGAAAAATTTGGAAGAAACTCAAACACTTGGAGACTAAGAACATCCTGCTCAGGAATGATTCAATGAACAAGGAAATCAAAAATCAATTTAAACAATTTATGGAGACCAAAAAGAATGAAAACACAACAGTCCAAAACCTATGGGCCAAAACCTAGCAAAGGCAGTCCTAAGGGGCCTAAGGGGACATAGCCATCCAAGCCTCACCATAAGAGTTCGATCAGGAGTAAATATCCAAAATATACAAGTGATTTCCTATAACTCAGTAACAAAAAAACAACAACCCAATTTAAAAAATGGGCAAAGGACCTGAGTAGACTTTTTTTTCCCCCAAACACAAACAAATTGATCAGACAGTTACCACAAAGGGTGCTCCATATCACTCATCATCAGGAAATACAAACCAAAACCCCAGTGAGACTGTCACTTCACACCTGTTAAAATGGCTTTTATCAAAAGACAAAAGATCACAAATGGTGGTGAGGAAAAGGAAACCCTTCTTCACTGTTGATGGCAATGTAAACTATTACAGCAACTATGGAAACCAATTTCCTCAATAAATTAAGAATATTAATATACCATATAGAACTAAACAACCTTGACCACATCAGGTGTACATCCAAAAGGAAATGAAATTATGATTTTGAGGAGTTATCAGTACTCCCATGTGCATCACAGCATTATTCATGAGAGCCAAGATATGAAAAACAACAACTTAAGTGTCTATTGACAGGTGAGGTAAAAAAAAAAAAAAAAAAGGTAATATATCTACAATGAATATTATTCAGCCTAAGATGTAGGAAATTTTGTCCACTTGCACCAACATGATGAATCAAGAGGGGAATGATGCTAAGTGTAAATAAGACAAGACAAACACTGCAATGATCTTCACTTATATGCAGAATTTTTTAAAAAATACTTGGAACTCACAGGAACAGAGATGAATGGTCGATTGCCAGAGGCTTTGTGGAAAGAAAAGTGGCTGGTAAAAAGCGCACTAAACTTCCTGTGCTTAAAAATGACATAAGTTCTTGTGGCCAAGCGGTACAGCATGGTGACTATAGTGGATAAGCTATTGAGTACTTGAAATTTCCTAAGACCATAGATTTTAAGCGTTCTTACCAAACAGCACCAATAAAAGGGTAAATGTATATGAGAGGTAAGGAGGGTGATTGATATGTGACTAGTTCTTGGACATCCTCGTATGGATAGGAAATCATCACACTGTACACTTTTTTTACATTTGATTCAAATAATTCTCTATGCAACATGGGCTCCGAACTCACACACCCCGGATCAAGAGTCTCCTGCCTCGGAGGAGTTAACATTATGATAGAGGTAGGACCCGCTTTCAGCTTCTGGTCCCCTGAGTCGAGCTGGATAGGTACCGACCAGCCTGGCAACCATCACGAACCCAGCCTGAGACGCGTGGAAGATGCATCTGATCTCTTACAAATGAACATCTCCAGCGCTGAGTATTGAGTCACGGGCGGGAGCAGGAAACCTGTGCACAGATATCGGAAGATAAACGAAGGAGGGTTTCGTCAAGCGCCAGCGGTAGCCACTTGCACGTGGAGCCGGGCGGGCCTGCGGATGGCACCAAAAACAGCGGCAGATTCGAGACCGTGAGCCACAAAGGCAAGAGAAACAAAAGATAAAATGAACTTGTGGGACTTCATCAAGATAAAAAGCTTCTGCACAGCCAAGGAAACAGTCAAAAAAACTAAGAGGCAGCCCACGGAATGGGAGAATATATTTGCAAATGATGCTACAGATAAAAGACTGGTATCCAAGATCTACAAAGAACTTCTCAAACTCAATACGCGAGAAACAAAGAAACAAATCATAAAATGGGGAGAAGATACGAAAAGACACTTTTCTAATGATGACATACAAATGGCTAACAGACACATGAAAAAATGTTCAAAATCATTAGCCATCAGGGAAATTCAAATCAAAACCACACTCAAACAACTTAGCCGCAGGAGCCCTAGGGTGTCTTAGTTTTTATAATACAAATTAAGGGTGGAAAGATAAGAGATGTCCATCAACAGATGAATGGATAAAAAAGATGTGATTAGATAGATAGATAGATAGATAGATATGCACAATGGAATATTACTCAGCCATCATAAAGATGAATACTTACCATTTACATCAATGTGGATGGAACTGGAGGAGTATTATGTTGAGGAAAATAAGCCAATCAGAGGAAGACAATTATCACATGGGTTCACTCACATGTGAAATATAAAAACCGTGCAGAGGATCATAGGGGAAAGGAGGGAAAACTGGGAAGTCATCCAAGAGGAGAAAAACCATGAAGACTTAATTCCTAGGAAACAAACTGAGGGTTGCTGAGAGGAGATGGGGGTTGGGGGTAGTGGGTGTGGGATTAAGGAGGGCACGTGATGTGATGAGCACTGGGTGTTATACGCAACTATGAATTATTGAACTACATCTGAAACTAGATGTACTATATGTTGGCTAATTGAACTTAAATTTAAAAATTTTTCAAAATAAAGGTGGCACTAGAGTATAGAGATTTCTCTGATATTAAAAACAATAAAAAATTTTAAAAAAATAAAGGTATATCTCAAAATCAAAGAAAGTGAAAAAGATAGAGAAATAATACCACCCTCCCCAAGGGTATTTTTACTCCTCATGTCACACCTGTCATTTTCCACATCAGTTTCTGTACCACCACGAGCAAAAAGAAAGCTCTTCCCTTCAAGTCTTTTTTCAATGCGAGTTTGTTACAAGCTTTAGAGGAGGCAAGGCCATGTCCTCCAGGGTACAAAGGATCATTCTGGCCGTAGACATGCTCAGAGCCTTGACTTTTCCTTAATCAAGGAGGAAATTGGCCAACAAAATTCACTAGGTCATGTCTCAGCTGATTGCAAGTCCATGGTTTTCACGAAATTCTATTTCAACCTACCCCAGACGTGACATAAAAATGAAAAACAAAAATGAAAGTTGAGTCAGGTGCCACCTTAAATCTTTGGGTTTTCTGTTTATTTCAAACATGAAAGCACAATTTCTTTTTTTTTTTAAGATTTTATTTATTTATTTGACAGAGACAGCCAGCGAGAGAGGGAACACAAGCAGGGGAGTGGGAGAGGAAGAAGCAGGCTCCCAGCTGAGAAGCCTGATGTGGGGCTCGATCCCAGAACGCCAGGATCACGCCCCGAGCCGAAGGCAGACGCAACGCTGTGGCACCCAGGCGCCCCAGAAAGCACAGTTTCTTTTTAAGTCTCTGGATACAAGAACTAGGGAGACGCATTTTATGTATTTCAACTCCCTTAAATATTTTCACCTCCTAAGTAAATACGAGGCACTAAATACATATTTGTTGACCAAAAGAGCAAATGCATGAGTGCATTTTAGCACTTCATGATGTAGAAATCAGAAACCAGAGAACAAGGTTGACACTTGGGAACCGGTGCTGTGGAAAGAGGTGGCAATAGAAATGTGTTTGATTAGGACTGTGAATAATTCCTGACTTGGGTTTTGCACCTCTGCCCTCGATAGAGTCCTTCCAATCTCTGGGCTCCAACTTTCCAGGGCTTCACCCCCAGTCTTTTTCAGCCTTTAAATACTCATTTCCAATGGAATTAAAATTGTCTAAACTTACTAAGAATTTCTTGGAGATAGATGAAGTCATAATTACGTTTCAAGAATTTGGATGTGAGAATAATAAAAGTGGGTGAAATATTTGTTTTGTATTTAATTTTCCCTTCTTTTCCCCTCTGCTAGTTTCCAAAAATAGAATAACTTTTACTCTTCATGACATAGATGCCAGACTGAAGAATTTTAGGGAACTCCTAGTACTTAACCTCAAAGACATTTGGTAGATATTTATGATGAAGTTCTGTGTTCATACATTCATAGTGTTCTTAAGAAGTTTAAGTCCAGAATTATAGTCATGCTTCCTTAATGAAATGGTTACCAGCTGAATAATATGATTTCAAAGATATATTTTATTAATAAAAGTGAATGAAGAAAAATCAGTTTTATAATGTTGAATTTGCTAACGTGATTTAAGTTTGTTTGAAATTATTTTTGCTTCTATTCACACCCTGCAAAGTGAATTTTAATGTGTTTCAAAATGAAAGGGTGAACCCTTAGAAACACTCTCCCCAAAGAGCTCCACCATTAGGAAATCATGTAAACTCCTGCAGGTAGAGTGTTTACATAGTGATAGACTTCAGCCCCCAGAGTCTTGCAATAATCAATTCTATACCATACAAAGAATAGTCTTTGTGATCGCTTGTTTCCAGATAACTGTCATTAATTTCTACCATCCTGATACCATTTCCATCAAACAGGAGAATCTATTTTTGATGTCATGACCCCTTTTAAGAAAATGGAATCTGTTCTCATCCTTCCCTTGAAACTAGACGGGCCTGGGAGACTCACTTGACCAAGGCATGCAGAGGAATGATACTCTGGGACTTTCGAAGCTAAGTAATTAGAAGCCTTACAGCTTGATAAGCTTCACTTTCTCTTAAAACTCTTGTTCTGGGGGACACCAGCTACAATGTGAGAAGTTTCCAGTGATCACCCCAGGGGAGGAGAAAAACTGCCCAGAGGAGCCTTTTCCAAAATCCTAACTACAAAATTGTGAACAAAGCAAAATGGTTGTTGAAGCTAAAAACTTTGGCATTGTTTCTTAGCAAACACTGCAATACAAAAATACTCCTAGAAATTTGGTGTCACTGATTCACAAATAGCCCACAAGTCTTCACCTTTTTCCCATCTGGTGTCACTGATAGGAGCTGATCTTCCTCCACTCTTTCACCCGGTTTCACTGATCAGTCAACAATGATGACCCACCAGGCTGGAGAAGACAGAGACACCAACAGCTTATACAGCATTTGAAATCTCTGACCCTAGTTTCATGTCTCTATAATTTTCCAGGGAATAATGGAAAAAGTGTGCAGGATTCAGCAGGTTGGGTCGGTCTCATAAGGGTGTACTTCTGTATTAATATTCAAATTAGTATGATTGATTTCCCTATCAACTAACAGGGAGGAACTGAGTGGAAGAATAAAATGTTGCCTCGAACAAGGTAGTACAAATGCAGTCTAATTAAGCATAATATCTATGATCATTTGGGTTATTCACTCATTTGCCATGCAATCACCTCTAGTAAGATAACGAGAAAAATTTAAATTGCAAGCCCTGAAATCAAAAAGTCAATAGTTATAAAACAGAGATGGTGACAAAGACATGACCAGGAGAATATAGAGTGTGAAATAATTTCTTTCTGAAAGTAGGAGGGGTTGATACATCAAAACATTGTGGTGCTGAATCAAAAGGTAGGTTTTTCTTTAAGAAATCAACATGAACAAGCTATAGTAATTCAAATTATTTAATAAAATATATTTTCAGTAATTGAGTGTTAGGAATGAGAAGGAAGAGGATTGAAACCAAAAACTATGACCAGAAGTGACAATATAAAAAATTCTGCTCTAAGGTAATGCTCAGATGAAAATAACATATTTATCTCTCATAAATGTATCTTTTATCATAGTTTAGCATTGTAATATTTACACTTTTGTATTTTCTTTGTATTAAAATCTTTTAGCCCCTAGTTGGGAACTATAATTACAAATTAGAAGATATTGAGTTCTAGACTTTCCAGTCTGACATGTCATTGATTAATGTAGATATTGAGAGTTTCTGAAAGTTTTAAAAATTACAACTTTATTTAGAAAACAAGGGAGTCTGACATAGAGTTACAATTTGTTCCTGGTATGACTGCTGTGTCACAATCAATATCCCATTAATGTTTTTGCTTTTTGTTGGGAGCTAGATATTACGCTTTTATTTTACTTTTCTGATCCAACCCTTTTTGTTGCTTATTCTTATTTCAGGACATTTGATGACACTTCAAAGCACATATTAAGAACTACGCTTGGAGAGATGGGTAACTTTAAATATCTTAAATTTGCATTTGGTCGCACCTCACTAACAGGTGAGGTCTTCCAAACCAAGCTTGAAATTGTTGTTTTCATCCATTGATTGCGGATAGAAAGACAGCCTCCAACCTTCCTTTTATTTATTTATTTTTTTTACTTCTGCCTCCAAAATCTTGAAAGCATTTGGGTGCTGCTGTACTCATTGGTTTAAACCTACAGCCCCTGAGATGCTGCTGTTTGCACAAATGCTTCTCGTCGTGTGAGCCACAGCTGTAGAATGAGCATTATCGTTTCTTAGCGTGAAAAATCGTCTCAGGGTAGATCCACTTCTAAAAGCTTATGGTCCAACTTTGAAGTTCGTTTCATTAAAAAGCTTTGCCTTGAAGTGTGTTATGGAGGAAGAAAGGCACACCAAGACATCCGACACGTTTTAAGGTTTATCGAGAATTACTTCCTGTGGTGAAAAACAAAAAGCAAAATAATAAAATGAAGAAAGTCATCTCAAAGAAACTTGAAGAGATAGAGACATTAAGTTTTTTTCCCTTATGAAGAAAAAACTGAAATGTTTACTTTATGTAGAAGTTTTACATGCTTTTTCTTCATGGTTTCTTCTGTGAGACGTTTCAACCAAAAAGATTACAAGTTGTTCATGCTAAGTAAGATAATATTGTAAAGCAGTTTGAGTATTTTTTTAAAAATCCGAGATAAATTTTAAAAATTGTGAAATAGAGACCCCCGTTATAGCAGCTCCTAGAAGAAAGAGTGTTATTTATCCCTGTCCGTAAAAATAATTTAAGAGTATTACTTAGTGCAATGAAGAACAGAAGAAAGGTGATATAAAAAAATACCATTTGCTTGTACTGGAAGTTGTTATTTAAACTGCGGTATTTCCGCGACAGAGTGCGTTTGTCTGTTTTGATTCACTGATACGCCTCTTTCATTTTATTAATGCCGCCACATGGTAGGTGCTCAAAAAACATTTATTCAATAAATGAATCAATCACTGATACATCACTAGGAGGATGCAGAGAAAAGACAAGCAAAAATGTTCTCAGAAATAGAACATGATGGTTTACCATCTACAGATCATTACAACCTAGAGCCGGGAAGAAACCTTCAAAAATTACTTCAGACCTTGCTCCCGGGTGTGGTTCACAGACCAGCAGCCAGCATCACCTGAAACTTAAGTAGGATGTGCAGAGTCTCAAAGCCCCACCTCAGATGTATCGAAGCAGAATCCGTATTTCGAGCAATCCCAGGTGATTCGCATGCAGATAAAGTTTGCAAGGGCCAGACTTAAGATGACTCTGATGCTCACAGCAGAGTTCTATGTAGGGATCCAGGATCAGCGTGGTCACCCACCACAGGATGGGCTTGGAAATGAGAGGCGCTAGGGAAAAACAGATCCCACAGCTGATATGAAACAGAGTCAGTCTGAGGAGCAGGCATAGAGTCTAAAGGAAGCAAAGTCTCTGATCATAAGCTGAACAGATTGTCAACAAAATATGGTGGAAGACCAAGTAGAAGTACTTCCCAAAGGGTGGGAGAAAGAGCAGCAGTGGTCAATTCAGGATGGAGATTCTTGGAAGTCCGGAAAGGTAGTAAGCACCTTTGAGCTTCTTAGATGATCCACGATGGTTACAGAGCTCGACACTGAGCTGGGACAGAGAGAGAAGGGCTTGAGGTGGGGTGACAAAAGGAAGGAAAGAAGAAGAAGGGGAGGGAGAGAGAAGGGAAGGAAGGAATCAGAAATGTGTGAGAAAACCAGAAAATAGCATCAGGAACAGGGAAAACAATTTCTATTAAAGAGAAAATATTTTTCTTTTTAAAGAGTCTACTACCCGACAGACACTGAACCAGATGCTTTGCATAGAGCAGCTGGTTAAACTCCATGAAAATATACATTATTATCTGATTTAGATTAAAAAAAAAAAGAAAAAGAAAAAAATGAGGCCAGAGAAAAACAAAACAGTCATTCAGAGAATCACATATGACCACATATGACCAACACATACAAAGAGCTCAGCTTACAAGAACAGCGAAATGCAAATCAAGACCAAATGAGATCCCATTTCATAACTACAGATTGATAAAAATGAAGAAGTCTGACAACACCAAGTGTTACGGCCAATGTGAATTAATAGATCTCTTATACATTAATAGTGGGGAATACAAAATTGAAATTTATAACTACTTTGAAAAATGTTGAAGCACTTACCTTATAAAATTCAAAATATGCATACATTTCAATATAGCAATTTAATTCTCAGACATATAGTTTACGAAGGCAATCTTGTACATGTGAACAAAGAGGACATTGAAGAGAATTTTTGTAGCAGCATGAACTAATAATAATACAAAACTGGAAACAACCTCAGTACATTGACAAAGAGCAGACAGATAATGCGATCTAGTCACGTAATGAAATAGTATACTGCAGTGAAATGAATGAATCAAAGCCACATTCAGCAATATGGCTGAATTTTTGTGATGCATGCACATTTAGAAAAATAAGCAAATCTAAAGACTATGTATAACATGAAACTTTTTGTTTTTAAGTTCAAAAGCAAGTAAAACTAAATGTTGAAGCAAATGTGAGCACCAAAACTAAGAAAATAAGGCAAGAGAATGATAAGCATAAGATTCAAGTTAGTGATAACGAAGGATTAGAGGCAAACGAACAAAGATGAAAGTTGCACTATGGCCCTTGAATTGATCGTGGATTCAAAAGATATCATTTATGTCATTAAATAAATAAACCCAAAAGCCAATGACTAAACAATATAATGAGCAAGGAAAGACTAACCCAGTACTGCACACTGGGCATCCAAATTTAGAAAAGAAAAAAAGAAAAGGAGAAATAATTTTTCAAGCGTTAATTTTTTTTTTTATCAGGTTACAAAGATCAAACATTAATGCTTACCACATCATGGCATCATATAATGTAATCAGAAACATGTTATTAAAAATCATTTAGATTTCTTTTTTATCCTAAGAATTAGTACACTTGCGGGTGCCTGGGTGGCACAGCGGCTTGGCGTCTGCCTTCGGCTCGGGCGTGATCCGGCGTTAGCTGGGATCGAGCCCCCACATCAGGCTCCTTCCTCGCTATGAGCCTGCTTCTTTCCTCTCCCACTTCCCCGCTTGTGTTCCCTCTCTCGCTGGCTGTCTCTATCTCTCTGTCAAATAAATAAATAAAATCTTTAAAAAAAAAAAAAAAGAATTAAAGTACACTTGGCATCTAAAACCAGGATTTTGTTAACTCTTAAAATAAAATAGATTTGTTTGCATAATTGTAGTTTCAATTTTAAATTTCAAACTTTTTATTGACTGTACTTATTCTTGTTCTAAGTGGTATTACTTAATCGGTCCTTTCTAGAATCAATAATACTAAACTACTATGACTTTTCCATATTAGAAAGGGCTTCCTATGTTAGTCCCAAATCTGTCCTTTAAAATTTCTCTGTGGGCTCTATTTCTGCCTTCTGGGATGCTTCTCTACTTACTTGAAACCACCTCACTTCCAGAGTTGCCGCTTCCTCTGTTACAAATCCTGCTCTGAGCACTCCAACACTCGTGTGGTGATTATTGTCTTTAGGAATCCCTGTCTGCATCCAGTAAATTGAAACTTATTCACAATACTCCTAAATTTTTAATTGAATTTATTTGCTCATTCCTGGCTTCCTCAGCTACATTATAAGCTACCCAAAGGCTGCTTTACATGTTTTATATATCTCCTACACATTTTATATCTCATAATATTAGAGATTTGGAATTCAAACACACACATTGTCTAGGCCCTTTGCAGTAGAGAATAGACACCTGGAGCTTAGTATAGAGATCTAAAAATCAGTTTTGATGGATGATCCAATAAACAAAGCAAACAACAAACAAACCAAACAAGCAAACAAAGATGGATATAGCTAGATCAGAGAATATAGCTGGAAATCTGAGAGCCAGACTGGGGAGCCTTTAAAACTATTGAGCCTGCATACAAATGGGAACTGCCAGACTTTTCCTCTTCAAATGTACTCTAGTCCCTTAAAAAGTCCCACCCAGTGGGCCTACTATATGAGGAGAATAGTCATGTAAGGATTGCATCTTGCATGAACATAGGCTCATAGGCATTTTCTGAAAGAGAATTTCCCACTATCAGGCAAGAGCACTGACCAATAAAGCTTGGATCGCCCATTTAATAAACTTGGGTTGTCCATTTAATTAGGGTGAAAAGGGAAAGACACTTGAAGTGTTCATCCCATTACTGTTTCATCCAGTGGGAGAGAGAGTAGCACTCTCTCCTGTAGAAATATGAGGGGAAAATGGGCATCTTCTGTGAACGGGCGTGAATGAAACAAATGAATGGACTGAAAATACTCATGGGACAGGGAAGCAAGATGTTTGCAGATGAGGCATGCTCTATACAAAGAGAAATGAACACAGATTTATTCAGAGGCAAACGACCTCCAACTTCCAACCTTACTGGTTTGTTGGACAAGAGCTACACGTCAAGATGTAAACTGAGCTGTTATTCCCTATAGGTACAATATGTCTGGAAACACATTTTATATCTAAAGAAATGAAAATAAAGCACCAAAATATGTTGTTAAAACTCAAATGGATGAAAGACCTCAATGTGAGACAGGAATCCATCAAAATCCTAGAGGAGAACATAGGCAGCAACCTCTCTGACATAGCCACAGCAACTTCTTTCAAGACATGTATCCAAAAAAAAAAAAAGAGTCTCATGCTCTGCTGACTGAGCCAGCCAGGTGCCCCCCAACACTGTACACTTTCACATTTTACGATTTCATTTGTCCCTTATACCTCAGCTGGTCAAAAAAACTGCTGGACAAAAGAAGGAATGAAGGGCTGATCCATGCTACAACATGGAGGAACCTGAAGACATTGTGCTGAGAGGCAGAAGCTGGACACAAAAGGTCCCATAGTGGATGATTCCATTTATACGAGCCATCCAGAAGAGATAAAGTCAGAAACAACAGAGTGGTGGTTGCCAGGGGCTGGGGAGTGGAAGGAATGCAAAGAAACTGCTTAATAGATAAGAGTTCAACTCTGGAGTGATAGAAATGTTCTGGACCTAGGTAGAGCTGGTGATTGCACAACATCGGGAATGTACTAAATGCCACTGAATTGTTCACTCTAAAATGGTTCATCTTGTTATGTGAATTTCACTTCAATCTGTTATTTAAAAAAAAACACTTACTAGACCAAAACAATAGATGGCATATGTAATCAAGCTTTAGATGTGAATTGTCAATTAGTTGAGCTCTAATTAAGCTTTGTAATAACTAACATGATTTATTTTCTCAGAAACACTTCTTAACGATTAGATCCACAGCAAATGACACTCATTGCTAACATATTAACATAACAAGCAAAGTTGCAAATTTGTTTGCAGTTTACTGAAGAAACAAAAATTGTCAGGAGAGCAGGGAGGGTTTCTTGATGCTGAATCTCTGCCACATTTGTACAGAAAAGCCTTGAAGCACCTTTATCTTCTAGCAAAATACAAATTGCTTTTTGATTCAACGCTGCTACCATAACAAGTGGGAAATTTCTCCTGCTTAAAGTTTAAAACTCTGCTGAAGATGAGAATTATATCTCAGCATATAATGAATGAGAGCTATTTAGAAACATGAATATAAATCTTCTGTGGCTTATGGTCAGTCCTTTGTTTTCAACAGCCTACTTGCTTGGCTTCCCTAGCTTGTATTTATATTCTGATATGAAGATTACATCCGAATCTTTGTTTCACATATTATGATTGCCATTTGACATTGGAAAAGCTGGAAGATACACTTACTTTGGGTTTGGTATTCTTTTTCTTTGAGAGCAAATCAAAATGACATGGAAATGTCCCAAGCATTTTTGCAACTGGCATTTTCTTTTATTTTTAACAAGAACAAAAAATCAAACAATTTTTTCCCATGGATCTTGGATAAATGGAGACATTATGATAAATCCATATGGAAGCCATATGATGTAGAGTTTGGGAGTCAGAAGGACCTTGGATTTGAATCCTGGCCCTGCCCGTTATAAACTCACATTGCCGTGCACATCATGGTTAGCCATAATTATGATCATTACCCAAACAACCAGAGTTTGAAAGACAAGGCAAGAGAAGCATATGAGAAAGGAAGGAAGAAGGGAAATCTACTGAATAGAAAAGGGCAAGTGAGGGAAGAGCACAGGACTTGAGCAAATCTCTGGTCGTATTCGCTCAAACGGAGGGTGAGAACCCTGAGTCTTTGCCCCGGTTGTGGTCTGCTTTTACTACTGGATTCTTCCCTTTGCTCTTTTCTCTCTTTGGGGATGTTATGTGAAATGTCTCATCAGTTTCTGTCTCCTCTTGGGTGGTGCCATGTGAGTATGCAGACTTCACCAAAGGGATGAAGGAACAACAAACTGGTAAGGATAACATCTGGGGGGGTCGCATTTTAACTAGATCTGAACATAATGGAAACCTCACTGTTCAAGCCTGAAGACCAGGAAACAACTTCACTTTTCCTGATGAACTTTTTCTCTATTAGAGTCACGATCACCACAGACAGTTTAGAAACACAGGGAAGAACCAGGAAAAAATTAAAACCACAGTGAACATTCCCATCCAAGGATAACACAGTTAATATTTTATTTTATTTTATTATTTTATTTTATTTTATTTTATTTTATTTTATTTTATTTTATTTTATTTTACTTTATTTTTCCTTCCAGTCCTTTTTTCTAGTTTGGTGGTTCCAGTCTGTAGTATGCTATTGTCTTCTGAGTTTTCAGGGGTTTTGTAACATGAGCAGTTTGTATGTCATTATTTATCCCAAAATTCCCTTTCTATTGTGGAGATGTGCTTTCACATTTAATATTAATAAAACATTAATTTAATGATAGACCTTCTACCCTGACCCACACCCCTCCCCAAAGCACTTCCCCTCAGAATCATACCAGAGCCATAAAAGAAATGTGTACTGCAAAAAGCAGCAAGGGCCTTAAGATTTAAGTATTGCCATTTGTGTCTTATTTTATTTTATTTATTTTATTTTATTTTATTTTATTTTATTTTATTTTATTTTATTTTATTTTATTTTAGAGCAAGAGAGAGCATGGGGTAGGGGGAGAGGGAGAATCCTTCTCAGCACAGAGTCTGGGGCAGGGCTCAATCTCATGACCCCTTTGATCATGACCTGAGCCAAAACCAAGAGTTGGAAGCTCAAACAACTTAGCCACCCAGGAGCCCTAGGGTGTCTTAGTTTTATAAATACAAATTAAGGGTGGAAAGATAAGAGATGTCCATCAACAGATGAATGGATAAAAAAGATGTGATTAGATAGATAGATAGATAGATAGATATGCACAATGGAATATTACTCAGCCATCATAAAGATGAATACTTACCATTTACATCAATGTGGATGGAACTGGAGGGTATTATGTTGAGGAAAATAAGCCAATCAGAGGAAGACAATTATCACATGGGTTCACTCACATGTGAAATATAAGAAACCGTGCAGAGGATCATAGGGGAAAGGAGGGAAAACTGGGAAGTCATCCAAGAGGGAGAAAAACCATGAAAGACTCTTAATTCTAGGAAACAAACTGAGGGTTGCTGAAGGGGAAGTGGGGGGGTTGGGGTAATTGGGTGGTGGGCATTAAGGAGGGCACGTGATGTGATGAGCACTGGGTGTTATACGCAACTGATGAATTATTGAACACTACATCTGAAACTAATGATGTACTATATGTTGGCTAATTGAACTTAAATTTAAAAATTTTTTCAAAATAAAGGTGGCACTAGAGTATAGAGATTTCTCTGATATTAAAAAAACAATAAAAAATTTTAAAAAATAAAGGTATATCTCAAAAATCAAAGAAAGTGAAAAAGATAGAGAAATAATACCACCCCTCCCCAAGGGTATTTTTACTCCTCATGTCACACCTGTCATTTTCCACATCAGTTTCTGTACCACCACGAGCAAAAAGAAAGCTCTTCCCTTCAAGTCTTTTTTCAATGCGAGTTTGTTACAAGCTTTAGAGGAGGCAAGGCCATGTCCTCCAGGGTACAAAGGGATCATTCTGGCCGTAGACATGCTCAGGCCTTGACTTTTCCTTAATCAAGGAGGAAATTGGCCAACAAAATTCACTAGGTCATGTCTCAGCTGATTGCAAGTCCATGGTTTTCACGGAAATTCTATTTCAACCTACCCCAGACGTGACATAAAAATGAAAAACAAAAATGAAAGTTGAGTCAGGTGCCACCTTAAATCTTTGGGTTTTCTGTTTATTTCAAACATGAAAGCACAATTTCTTTTTTTTTTTTTTAAGATTTTATTTATTTATTTGACAGAGACAGCCAGCGAGAGAGGGAACACAAGCAGGGGGAGTGGGAGAGGAAGAAGCAGGCTCCCAGCTGAGAAGCCTGATGTGGGGCTCGATCCCAGAACGCCAGGATCACGCCCTGAGCCGAAGGCAGACGCTTAACGACTGTGGCACCCAGGCGCCCCAGAAAGCACAGTTTCTTTTTAAGTCTCTGGATACAAGAACTAGGGAGACGCATTTTATGTATTTCAACTCCCTTAAATATTTTCACCTCCTAGTAAAATACGAGGCACTAAATACATATTTGTTGACCAAAGAGCAAATGCATGAGTGCATTTTAGCACTTCATGATGTAGAAATCAGAAACCAGAGAACAAGGTTGACACTTGGGAACTTCGGTGCTGTGGAAAGAGGTGGCAATAGAAATGTGTTTGATTAGGACTGTGAATAATTCCTGACTTGGGTTTTGCACCTCTGCCCTCGATAGAGTCCTTCCAATCTCTGGGCTCCAACTCTTCCAGGGCTTCACCCCCCCCCCAGTCTTTTTCAGCCTTTAAATACTCATTTCCAATGGAATTAAAATTGTCTAAACTTACTAAGAATTTCTTGGAGATAGATGAAGTCATAATTACGTTTCAAGAATTTGGATGTGAGAATAATAAAAGTGGGGGGAAATATTTGTTTGTATTTAATTTTTCCCTTCTTTTCCCCTCTGCTAGTTTCCAAAAATAGAATAACTTTTACTCTTCATGACATAGATGCCAGACTGAAGAATTTTAGGGAACTCCTAGTACTTAACCTCAAAGACATTTGGTAGATATTTATGATGAAGTTCTGTGTTCATACATTCATAGTGTTCTTAAGAAGTTTAAGTCCAGAATTATAGTCATGCTTCCTTAATGAAATGGTTACCAGCAGATAATATGATTTCAAAGATATATTTTATTAATAAAAGTGTAATGAAGAAAAATCAGTTTTATAATGTTGAATTTGCTAACGTGATTTAAGTTTGTTTGAAATTATTTTTGCTTCTATTCACACCCCTGCAAAGTGAATTTTAATGTGTTTCAAATGAAAGGGAATTGAACCCTTAGAAACACTCTCCCCCAAAGAGCTCACCATTAGGAAATCATGTAAACTCCTGCAGGTAAGTGTTTAATACATAGTGATAGACTTCAGCCCCCAGAGTCTTGCAATAATCAATTCCCATACCATACAAAGAATAGTCTTTGTGATCGCTTGTTTCCAGATAACTGTCATTAATTTCTACCATCCTGATACCATTTCCCCATCAAACAGGAGAATCTATTTTTGATGTCATGACCCCTTTTAAGAAAATGGAATCTGTTCTCATCCTTCCCTTGAAACTAGACGGGCCTGGGAGACTCACTTGACCAATGGCATGCAGAGGAATGATACTCTGGGACTTTCGAAGCTAAGTAATTAGAAGCCTTACAGCTTGATAAGCTTCACTTTCTCTTAAAACTCTTGTTCTGGGGGACACCAGCTACAATGTGAGAAGTTTCCCCAGTGATCACCCCAGGGAGGAGAGAAAAACTGCCCAGAGGAGCCTTTTCCAAAATCCTAACTACAAAATTGTGAACAAAGCAAAATGGTTGTTGAAGCTAATAAACTTTGGCATTGTTTCTTAGCAAACACTGCAATACAAAAAATACTCCTAGAAATTTGGTGTCACTGATTCACAAATAGCCCACAAGTCTTCACCTTTTTTCCCATCTGGTGTCACTGATAGGAGCTGATCTTCCTCCACTCTTTCACCCGGTTTCACTGCGATCAGTCAAACAATGATGAGCCCACCAGGCTGGAGAAGACAGAGACACCAAACAGCTTATACAGCATTTGAATCTCTGACCCTAGTTTCATGTCTCTATAATTTTCCAGGGAATAATGGAAAAAGTGTGCAGGATTCAGCAGGTTGGGTCGGTCTCATAAGGGTGTACTTCTTGTATTAATATTCAAATTAGTATGATTGATTTCCCCTATCAACTAACAGGGAGGAACTGAGTGGAAGAATAAAATGTTGCCTCGAACAAGGTAGTACAAATGCAGTCTAATTAAGCATAATATCTATGATCATTTGGGTTATTCACTCATTTGCCATGCAATCACCTCTAGTAAGATAACGAGAAAAATTTAAATTGCAAGCCCTGAAATCAAAAAGTCAATAGTTATAAAACAGAGATGGTGACAAAGACATGACCAGGGAATATAGAGTGTGAAATAATTTCTTTCTGAAAGTAGGAGGGGTTGATACATCAAAACATTGTGGTGCTGAATCAAAAGGTAGGTTTTTCTTTAAGAAATCAACATGAACAAGCTATAGGAATTCAAATTATTTTAATAAAATATATTTTCAGTAATTGAGTGTTAGGAATGAGAAGGAAGAGGATTGAAACCAAAAACTATGACCAGAAGTGACAATATAAAAATTCTGCTCTAAGGTAATGCTCAGATGAAAATAACATATTTATCTCTCATAAATGTATCTTTTTATCATAGTTTAGCATTGTAATATTTACACTTTTGTATTTTCTTTGTATTAAAATCTTTTAGCCCTAGTTGGGAACTATAATTACAAATTAGAAGATATTGAGTTCTAGACTTTCCAGTCTGACATGTCATTGATTAATGTAGATATTGAGAGTTTCTGAAAGTTTTAAAAAATTACAACTTTATTTAGAAAACAAGGGAGTCTGACATAGAGTTACAATTTGTTCCTGGTATGACTGCTGTGTCACAATCAATATCCCATTAATGTTTTTGCTTTTGTTAAGGGAGCTAGATATTACGCTTTTATTTTACTTTTCTGATCAACTCTTTTTGTTGTTTATTCTATTTCACAGGACATTTGATGACACTTCAAACACATATTAAGAACTACGCTTGGTGAGATGGGTAACTTTAAATATCTTAAATTTGCATTTTGGTCGTCACCTCACTAACAGGTGAGGTCTTCCAAACCAAGCTTGAAAATTAGTTGTTTTCATCCATTGCATTTGCGGATAGTAAAGACAGCCTCCAACCTTCCTTTTATTTATTTATTTTTTTTTACTTCTGCCTCCAAAATCTTAAGTTAAAGCATTTGGGTGCTGTACTCATTGGTTTAAATCCTATCAGCCTTGGTAGAGCTGCTGTTTGTCACTGCAAATGTCTTCTCTGTCGTGTGTGAAGCACAAGCGAGAATGAGCATATCGTTCTCTTGCTTTGAAAATCAGTCTCAGGGTAGATCCACTTCAAAAGCTTATGGTCCAACTTTGAAGTTCGTTTCACTTCAAAAGCTTTGCCTTGAAGTGTGTTATGGAGAGAAAGGCACACCAAGACATCCTGAATTTTAAGGTTTATCGAGAATTACTTCCTGTGGTGAAAAACAAAAGCAAAATAATAAATGCAGGAAAGTCAGTCTCAAAGAAAACTTGAAGAGATAGAGACATTAAGTTTTTCCCTTATGAAGAAAAAACTGAAATGTTTACTTTGTAGAAGTTTTAGCATGCTTTTTCTTCATGGTTTCTTCTGTGAGTAACTTTCAACCAAAAGATACAAGTTGTTCATGCTAAGTAAGATAATATTGTAAACAGTTTGAGTATTTTTTAAAATCCAGATAAATTTTAAAATTGTGTTAAATAGAGACCCTCACATAGAGCCCAGGGTAAGAAANAGTGTTATTTATCCCTGTCACGTAAAAATAATTTAAAGTGTTACTTAGTGCAATGAAGAACAGAAGAAAGGTGATATAAAAAATAAATACCATTTGCTTGTACTTAGAAGTTGTATTTAAACTGCGGTATTTCCTTAAGGACAGAGGCATTTGTCTGTTTTGTTCACTGATACGTCTCTTTCATTTTATTAATGCCGGCCACATGGTAGGTGCTCAAAAAACATTTATTCAATAAATGAATCAATCACTGATACATCACTAGGAGGATGCAGAGAAAAGACAGCAAAATGTTCTCAGAAATAGAACATGATGGTTTACCATTCACAGATCATTACAACCTAGAGCCGGAAGAAACCTTCAAAAATTACCTAGACCTTTGCTCCTCGGAGTGTGGTTCACAGACCAGCAGCACCAGCATCACCTGAAACTTGGTTAGATGTGCAGAGTCTCAAAGCCCACCTAGATGTATCGAAGCAGAATCCGTATTTAAGCAATCCCAGGTGATTCGCATGCACGATAAAGTTTGCAAGGGCCAGACTTAGATGACTCTGATGCTCACAGCAGAGTTCTATGTAGGGATCCAGGGATCAAGCGTGGTCACCCACCACAGGATGGGTTGGAAATGAGAGGCCTGGGGAAAACAGATCCCACAGCTGATATGAAACAGAGTCAGTCTGAGGAGCAGGCATAGGGTCTAAAAGGAAGCAAAAGTCTCTGATCATAAGCTGAACAGATTGTCAACAAAATATGGTGGAAGACCAAGTAGAAGTACTTCCCAAAGGGTGGGAGAAAGACAGCAGTGGTCAATTCGGATGGAATTCTTGGAAGTCCGGAAAGGTAGTAAGCACCTTTGAGCTTCTTAGATGATCCACGTAGGTTACAGAGCTTCGGACACTGAGCTGGGACAGAAGAGAAGGGCTCTGAGGTGGGGTGACAAAAGGAAGGAAAGAAGAAGGAAGGGAGGGAGAGAGGAAGGGAAGGAAGGAATCCAGAAATGTGTGAGAAAACCAGAAAATAGCATCAGGAACAGGAAAAAACAATTTCTATTAAAGGAAAAAAATTTTTTCTTTTAAAGATCTACTACCCGACAGACACTGAACCAGATGCTTTGCATAGAGCAGCTGGTTAAACTCCATGAAATATACATTATTATCTGAATTTCTAGATTAAAAAAAAAGAAAAGAAAAAAATGAGGCTCAGAGAAAAACAAAACAGTCATCTCAGAGGAATCACATATGACCACATATGACCAACACATACAAAGAGCTCAGCTTTACAAGAAATCAGCGAAATGCAAATCAAGACCAAATGAGATCCCATTTCATAACTACAGATTGATAAAAATGAAGAAGTCTGACAACACCAAGTGTTACGGCCAATGTGAATTAATAGATCTCTTATACATTACTAGTGGGAATACAAATTGGTATAACTACTTTGGAAAAATGTTGAGCATTACCTTATAAAATTCAAAATATGCATACATTTCAATATAGCAATTCTATTCTCAGACATATAGTTTAACGAAAGGCAATCTTGTACATGTGAACAAGAGGACATTGAAGAGAATTTTTGTAGCAGCATGAACTAATAATAATAACAAAACTGGAAACAACCTCAGTACATTGACAGAAGAGCAGACAGATAAATCGTGATCTAGTCACGTAATGAAATAGTATACTGCAGTGAAATGAATGAATCAAAGCCACATTCAGCAATATGGCTGAATTTTTGTGATGCTACATTTAGAAAAATAAGCAAATCCTAAAAGACTATGTATAACATGAAACTTTTGTTTTTAAAGTTCAAAAGCAAGTAAAACTAAATGTTGAAGCAAATGTGAGCACCAAAACTAAGAAAATAAGGCAAGAGAATGATAAGCATAAGATTCAAGTTAGTGATAACGGGAAGGATAGAGGCAAACGGAACAAAGATGAAAGTTGCACTATGGCCCTTGAATTGGATCGTGGATTCAAAGATATCATTTATGTCATTAAATAAATAAACCCAAAAGCCAATGACTAAACAATATAATGAGCAAGGAAAGTGACTAACCCAGTACTGCACACTGGGCATCCAAATTTAGAAAAGAAAAAAGAAAAGGAGAGAATAATTTTTCAAGCGTTAATTTTTTTTTTTTATCAGGTTACAAAGATCAAACTTGTTACAAAAACTACCACATCATGGCATCATATAATGTAATCAGAAACATGTTATTAAAAATCATTTGATTTCTTTTTATCCTAAGAATTAGTACACTTGCGGGTGCCTGGGTGGCACAGCGGTTGAGCGTCTGCCTTCGGCTCAGGGCGTGATCCCGGCGTTATGGGATCGAGCCCCACATCAGGCTCCTCCGCTATGAGCCTGCTTCTTCCTCTCCCACTTCCCCTGCTTGTGTTCCCTCTCTCGCTGGCTGTCTCTATCTCTCTGTCAAATAAATAAATAAAATCTTTAAAAAAAAAAAAAAGAATTAGTACACTTGCGCATCTAAAACCAGGATTTTGTTAACTCTAAAATAAAATAGATTTGTTTGCATAATTGTAGTTTCAATTTTAAATTTCAAACTTTTTTATTGACTGTATTATTCTGTTCTAAGTGGTATTACTTTAATCGGTCCTTTCCTAGAATCAATAATACTAAACTAATATGACTTTTCCATATTAGAAAGGGCTTCCTTATGTTAGTCCCAAATCTGTCCTTTAAAATTTCTCTGTGGGCTCTATTTCTGCCTTCTGGGATGCTTCTCTACTTACTTGAAACCACCTCACTTCCAGAGTTCCGCTTCCTCTGTTACAAATCCTGCTCTGAGCACTCCAACACTCGGTGATTATTGTCTTTTAGGAATCCCTGTCTGCATCAGTAAATTGAAACTTATTCACAATACCTTAAATTTTTAATTGAATTTATTTGCTCATTCCTGGCTTCCTCAGCTACATTATAAGCTACCCAAAGGCTGCTTTACATGTTTTATATATCTCCTTACACATTTTATATCTCATAATATTAGAGATTTGGAATTCAAACACACACTTGTCTAGGCCCTTTGCAGTAGAGAATAGACACTGGAAGCTTAGTATAGAGATCTAAAAATCAGTTTTGTTAATGATGATCCAATAAAAACAAACAAACAACAAACAAACCAAACAAACAAACAAAGACTGATATAGCTAGATCAGAGAATATAGCTGGAATCTGAGGCCAGACTGGGAGCCTTTAAAACTATTGAGCCTGCATACAAATGGGAACTGCCAGACTTTTCCTTCTGTACCTCTAGTCCCTTAAAAAGTCCCACCCAGTGGGCCTATGATATGGAGAATAGTCATGTAGGCCCATCTTGCATGAACATAGGCCATAGGCATTTTCTGAAAGAGAAATTTCCCACTATCAGGCAAGAGCACTGACCAATAAACTTGGATCGTCCATTTAATAAACTTGGGTTGTCCATTTAATTAGGTGAAAAGGGAAAGACACTGAAGTGTTCATCCCATTACTGTTTCATCCAGTGGGAGAAGAGTAGCACTCTCCTCCTGTAGAAATATGAGGGGAAAATGGGCATCTTCTGTGAACGAATGAATGAACAAATGAATGGACTGAAAATACTCATGGGACAGGAAGCAAATTGTTTGTGATGAGGCATGCCTCTATACAAAGAGAAATGAACACAGATATTCAGAGGCAAACGACCTCCAACTTCCAACCTTACTGGTTTGTTGGACAAGAGCTACACGTCAAGATGTAAACTGAGCTGTTATTCCCTATAGGTACAATATGTCTGGAAACACATTTTATATCTAAAGAAATGAAAATAAAGCACCAAAATATGTTGTTAAAACTCTAAATGGATGAAAGACCTCAATGTGAGACAGGAATCCATCAAAATCCTAGAGGAGAACATAGGCAGTAACCTCTCTGACATAGGCCACAGCAACTTCTTTCAAGACATGTATCCAAAGGCAAGGGAAACAAAAGAAAAATGAACTTTTGGGACTTCATCAAGATAAAAAGTTTCTGCACAGCAGAGGAAATAGTCAACAAAACTAAGAGGCAACCCACAAAATGGGAAAAGATATTTGCAAATGACATTTCAGATAAAGCGCTGGTATCCGAGATCAACAAAGAACTTCTCAAAATCAACACCCAAAAAACAAATAATCAAGTCATAAAATGGGCAGACGACATGAACAGACACTTCTCCAAAGAAGACATACGAATGGCTAACACACACATGAAAAAGTGTTCAACATCATTAGCCATCAGGGAAGTTCAAATCAAAACCACATTGAGATACCACCTTACACCAGTTAAAATGGCAAAAATCAACAAGGCAAGAAACAACAATTGTTGGAGAGGATGTGGAGAAAGGGGAACCCTCTTGCACTGTTGGTGGGATGCAAGCTGGTACAGCCACTTTGGAAAACAGTGTAGAGGTTCCTCAAAAAGTTAAAAATAGAGCTACTCTATCACCCAGCAATTGCACTACTGGATATTTATCCCAAAGATACAGATGTAGTGTAAAGAAGGGGCACATGCACCCCAAAGTTCATAGCAGCAACGTCTACAATAGCCAAACTGTGGAAGGAGCCAAGATGTCCTTCAACAGACAAAATGGATAAAGATGTGGTTCATATATACAGTGGAATATTACTCAGCCATCAGAAAGGATGATTATCCAACATTTACATCAACATGGTTGGAACTGGAGGAGATTAAGCTAAGTGAAATAAGTCAAACAGAGAAAGACTGGTTTCACTTATATGTGGAAAATAGGGAGTAGCATGGAGGACATTAGGAGAAGGAGAGGGGAAATGGTGGTGGTGGGGGGGGAATCAGAGGGGGAGAAGAACCATGAGAGATTATGGACTCCGGGAAACAAACTGAGGGTTTCAGAGGGGCAAGGGGCAGGGAGCGGGGGGATGGGTTAGCCCGGTGATGGATATTAAGGAGGGCACATATTGCATGGAGCACTGGGTGTTATACACAAACAATGAATCATGGAACACTACATCAAAAGCCAATGATGTACCATATGGTGACTAACATATCATAATAAAAATAAAATAAATAAATAAATAAATAAATAAATAAATAAAACAACTAAATATAAAGCTGCATATAAATGTTTCTTATGTGGGGGGAGGGTTCTCTAGCTGATTTGGAGTAGGTGAGGCTTTTTTAAATATATGTCCAAAGATATGGCTCTTTCTCAATCACTCTCTATACATCAAACAAAGACATTTTTCTTTCCTCCAAGGAACTTTGGTCTGCATTCAAAATTAAGGTCATCTTTTCTACAATTATCATTGCCCATGCAATGCGCATGAATGGGCCCAGAAGCTTTTGAACAGTAAATGGTAAGAGGGTCAGGGAGTGGAGGGGGGAAGAGATTGCTGTTTCCATAGTGACTTCTTCACTGTGACCAATAGATGCAGCAGAACGCTCGTTTGTCCTGGGTCACATTCTTTAGGCTGTCATCCATAAATAAGAATTAGGGTCAGGACGATAAATAGCATAAAAGCAGTGATGGAAGGACGGTCAGATCAAACTGTTTATGAAAGTCCTGTGCCAGTGAGTGACTTAAGACTGTTTATTCATATCCTAGCCTCTGTTTTTTTTTAATTAACTAAGAAATTTTAAAAGTGGAAAGTATACATATTAATGCCTTTCAGGGACCTAGAAATAATGACTCTTACTCATCATTTCTAACCAAATGATAAACACCACAATCTATTTGAGGTGGAGAGAGTGTCAAATATCTACAGCAAGCAGTGAAGTAGACATACGTGGTGAGCTATGGGGTATAAAAATAAGAAGTGGTAGCATTTTTGTTCCTTCTAAGTTATTTAGCTTCATTGGATTAGCCAAATACATGCAAAGCTAGAATAATCACTGTCATTAGCTTTCTACCCTTCACAGTTTGGTGGCATCTACCATCATGAAAGGAGGGGGCAAGTTGCTCATTGACCTAGGTCAACATATGAGCCACACCAAAAGTAATAATATAATCATTTCCTTGCAGTTCTTAAGCTTTTTGCTCATTCGATGGACCTGTTCAGCTGGACAGTATGTAGGGTATGACTTTCCTGAGAGGGCAATTCTTCACAGCCTGGCACAAAGAAACACAATCATTATAACTGGCAATGACAACAGTGTTATGTCAGCATCAATTTAGTAATTTTCTACTGTAGATTACCAATTTTATCTTAAAAGTGCATTTAAGTACTTACGGAGGTATGAATATCTGTCGTAAGTGTTTTAAGGAAGTACAGTGAGGAAAAGCAAATAATGTCTTCCTCCAGGAACTTACAGTCTGGTCCAGAGGTGATAAAACAAAAGTGGGATAGCTGGTATGTCCAGAAACAAAAAGGTACTCCAAAATATGTTGTATCACCAATTTGAAAAGATACATGCACCCCTATGTTTATTGCAGCATTATTTACAATAGCCAAAATATGGAAGCAGTGTTCATGGATGGATGAATGGATAAAGAAGATGTGGTGTATATATACAATGGAATATTGTTCAGCCATAAAAAAGAATGAGATCTTGCCATTACAACAACATGGATGGACCTAGAGGGTATGACGCCAAGTGAAGTAAGTCAGACAGAGAAAGACAAATACCATATGATTTCACTCATACGTGGAGTCTAAAAAAGGAAACAAATGAACAAACAAACAAAAAACACAGAAATAGACCCATATATACAGAGAATATACTGATGGTTGCCAGAATGGAGGGTTTGGAGAGGATGGGCAAAGTGGGTGAATGATAGTGGGAGGTACAGGCTTTCGTTATGGACTGAATAAGTCATGGGAATAAAAGTTACAACATAAGGAGTATAGTCAACGGTACTGTAATAGCGCTGTATTCTGACAGATGGTAGCTACACTCGTGGGGAGCACAACAAAACATATAGAGCTGTTGAATCACTATGCTGTGCACCTCAAACTAATATAACATTGTGTATCAACTATACTTCAGTAACAACAAAAACAATTGATGAGGAAGCAAAAAGAGAGAGAGAGAGAACTATGGAGAATGTCGGTCTTTTTTTAAAGATTTATTTATTTATTTTAGAGAGATCGGGGTGGCGCAGAGGGGGCGGGAGAAGAAGAAAGAATCTCCAGCAGACTCCACACTAAGCACAGAGCCCCGACGCAGGGCTCTATCTTACAACCCTGAGATCACAGGCTGAGCCTAAACCAAAGTCCAAAGCTCAACCAACTGAGCCACCCAGGTGCCCTGAGAATGTCTATCTATAAAGGGCAGAATGGGGAAAAGAAATCAATGGAGAGAGTAAAAGGAAAAAAGGTAGGAAAATTAGAAGGATTCAGTATTATGGAAGTCCAGAGAGAGGGTAATCAAGTGTATGAAATAAGACAGAAGTCAAGAAGATAAAGACTGAGAAATTCCCATCAGATTTATAGGTTTTTGTTTTGCATTGTATCAGTTATCTGAAAGCAATTTCAACAGAGTATGGAAAGATAAGGAAATAAACATTTAATAAACATCTTTTATGTTCTAAGAATTTCACATGTATTATCTCATTTAATTTTTCCACCCTAAAATGTAGATATTATTGTCGCTATTTCATTTAGATTAAGAAAAAACTGGCATAAACTCACACAGTGAAAAATACAAACCAGGGCTATTTAACTACAAAGTCCATGCTCTATGCCCAAAAATCTCCCCAGCATTTAAGAAATAAATGAATGGTTAAGGATAATATTTAAATTATCTCTGTAAGGACATAGTAATAGCCAGCACTTATTGAGTACTTACTATTAACAGGTCTTGTTCTGAGTGCTTTGCTTATATTACCTTAATCATAACAATCCTGTGAAAGGGCTGTGCGGGAGCCGGCTGGACCCTGCTCCCCGGAACTGAATGGGAGCATCTCATTCCAACTGAGAATTCAGTGAGGTCATGTTGGTAGCGTGAAACCAGCCAGGGTGGAAGTATTTACACCATGGAAATTGGCACACAAATCAGCACTTCCTCTCTCACCTGCCCCCAGGCCCCTATAACAGAACACCACTGTTATTATTATACCCATTTTACAGAAGGAGAGCTCTCACACAATGTCACACAGCTGAAAAGAGGCAGAACTGAAACTGAACCCGGGCAGTCCAGCTATAGATTTTAGATTTTTAACCGTTGCCCTATATTGAGATATTTGGAACTTGAAATGGTGGCACGATCAAGGAAAAACATGTTGAACACAAACACCTGATCTGTTTGGAGAGGGAGCAAGCAGAGAAGGCAAAGTGAAAATATAAAAGAGATGAGACATCGTACATGGTGTGTGATCACGTGTGAGGACAAGCGAAATGGAACCATGAGCTCAGATCATCAGCTTTCGATTTAGCAAGGACAAAGGCTAGTTTTACCTAGAAAAGAAGCAGACAAAGGTCTAGTGAATATACATGGGGATTTTAGAGGTGGCAAGGAGGAAAATTAAGGCATGCGCGCGAGACAAGGCTCAATCTTGTCTATAAAATTGAATCTAAGGTTATTTGTCATGAGACAGAGAAACAAAGATTAGTTGAAAGCATTTAAAAAGCAGAAAAGTTTTGAAATCTCATTATCGACGGTGTCTCATCAGCCCTGTCTTAGATATTTGAAAATGACTATTATGTATAGAAAAATATTAAGTAAGAGGTTGAAATCCCATGTGGGTAATATCCTGCAGTTTGCTAAACTGATCTTGCAAACCACTTCCTTTATTTAATTTGTGGCATATGTACTGCTGTTTGCATACCTGCTGTCTGGCCAACAGGCTGCATTCTCCTGTCAGACAGTGTGGAAGGAGCTGGTTTGATTTACTGAGTTAGCATTGCCTGGGGAGACAAGTGATTAGTAAAATACAGTAGGATGATGCAGTGTTTGCACTTATTTTGACCACAAGGATGAGACCTCTGAGAAATAAACGAGAAATCTGTCCTCAAGGAAATATGTTTGCAAGCAATTTCATTTTACCTAAATAATTAAAATAATGTATCTGAATCTTAGTAGTGATCACTTCTCCAAGATTTCGATAATATTCATGTGAGTTTAGCTGTTTTCTGGTAACCAAATCAGAAGCAGAGGACATCTCTGAAATGAATGTGATATGGTTTTAGAGCTATTCAAATTGTGGAGATGGGGCACCTGGGTGGCTCAGTCAGTTAAGGGCCGGACTCTTGGCTTCAGCTCAGGTCATGATCTCAAGAGTTGTGAGATCGAGCCCGGCGTGGGGCTCTGCACTCAGCAAGGAGTCTGCCTCAGATGCCCTCTTCCGCCCTCTGCCGCTCACCCCGCTCACGTGCTCTCTAAGTACGTACATACATACGTACGTACATACATACATACGTACATACATACGTACGTACATACATACATACGTAAAATCTTTTAAAAATAACAAAAAATTTAAAAAATAAAGTTATTCAAATTGTGGAGAAATCAGGTTGGCCCTACTTTTTTGAACATTTGCCAACATTTTTTTCCTGGCATTATCTTTTTCCACACAGACAATGTCAGCATCCTGATGGCTAGTTTTACATTCTTTTACTTGATAGAAACGTGAGAATGAAATGTCTGACCATTGATCACGACCTACACACTTAAAAAGCACATTAAATGCAAAAGGATGTCTTTGAGATTCTTCATGAGGTCTCAATTAGCATAGAATTGAGTTTTCAAGGCTGCTTACCTTTTAATTTGAATGACTTTAGTAGGCAGTGAAGAGTCACTTAAGGAGGAAGAAGTTGAAATCTTTTAAAATCAGTTAATCTTCTTGACAAAAGGGAACTTTGTGGAAAGAAATGATCCATGCTTCCCCCCCTTGGACTCACTTCAGAGTTGTTTCCCTTTTTAATGGCCTCTCCTCCCCATGGGTGCTGATTTTCCAATGGTTGTTGCCATCTGGGTATTCTCTTAGAAGTCCACGCCAGGCATTACCTTAGAGTCCCTCAGAGTCAGCCAAAGGTATAAATCCCACCCCTTCCTACAGGATGTTGTGACACATGTCTTTGGAATCTATACCTGTATGTTTTTATTTTGTTTACTATGTGCCGTGGTTATTCTCCATGCATGATCCCAAGTGAACAAGGACAACTCCCTGAGAATAACTCCAAAACTCTGTATAGCTCCATGTCTTTAATATTTTCCCTCTTCAATTAGAGAGAACATACACAGAGACAATTACTGCACATGGTACAAGAAACGAATGACTGGGTTTTGTGCTGCTTTTCCTTTTATCTGCCTATTGTGTGGAGCCAGTGCTCCCTACTCTGGAACATTCTGTCGTCTGTGATGTACTTCTTCTTAATAATACACTGAAGAGACCATTTTTGGCAGAGAACAGGTAACAGAAACTTAGATCCAAAAAGTTGTATGATTTTTAAAACTTCAGTGGGCTACTTGTGCCAGCAACTAGAATAGCTAATTCAAGAAACCCAGCTACATTTCCCATAGAGAACTGTGGCTTTGCTTCTCACGGAAGCATGTTAGTTCATAAATCCAAACCACTTCTCAAGTGCTATGAGTTCAGCATACAGATCTGTCTGCGAGGGGAAAAATACCTAGAGCTTCCTGGGGAATTATTCTATAAAGCACCACATAAATAAAATAGGTCACACACCAAGATAGAAATAGAGATGAGGTACTGCTCCTTTTTCTGTAGTTCTGTATCTTTCCATGATTACTTTTCCTGTATTTTCCATGTTATTTTTCTTGCTGCTTCAGCATCAATTGCAGGTCCCTGTCATGCTGGGAATGGCTGCTTCCTCTGCCACTGGACCGATCCACACTCTTACACCCCAGTGCACCTGTTGTGGAGGGAGGGAGAAGAGGGAAGGCGATGAAAATTTCCTCGTTGGCCTGGAAGTAAAGTTCAACCTTTTAAAAATTGCTCTCCTCCTGGGCAGAAGAGCTGGCTTTCCTGTTTCGTGTGTCATGTGATCCAACATGCTACACCGGCTCCCCCCAACTTCATCCCCTCTCACCCACTACAATGAGAAATCTAGGATTTTGCTATTTAAAAATGTCTTGCCCAATATGTACGGTCTATTTAGGGGATTTTTATAGATCAAACCATATGAAATTGACAATATTTAACCTACAAAAATGGCAATTCCATATGGTTCCAACCTAAAACCTCTATACAAACATCACCTTCCAGTACAGTGAAATATACTGCTAGTTTAAAAAATGTTCCTTTCCAGGCTATCAAATATTGTATTACCATTACATCTCCACAGTTCAACAATTAACCATGTATCATTCTTTTATTTTATACCTACATCATGACATGAAGACATTTCATTGGTATTTCAGACTATAATTTGAGGAGAACATTTCCTAGCCAACTATGGCTAACTTGCTTCTCTTTGCTACTATTCCTATCTTGCATATTGCATTAGCAACTGTCTCAGGAAATAGACAAGTAAATGGCAAATATAAATCAAACTCATTTTCCTGGTAGTTTATAGTTCAGGTAACTTTTTATTATGAGCAAGGCTGAAATGAGGCTTAGAGATTAATCCAGGGCCTATGTCCCTTTCCTGGGAGAAAACTGAATGCCAATTGCAGATATAATGGTGAAATAGATATCTACATTAGCATCCATAAAATTTCCCAAACCTTCCAAGGTAATTTTCATCCAGTCGAATATAGGATATGTGATTATGTGAGGCCAGTAACGCAAAACCAACCAAAGTAATCCTCTAAAATACTTTTCAGAGGAAACTAGATACGCTGTGAATTCTCAAGAGCATTATGTTGCAGGGTTAATACTACATACAAAAAGCACATAAGAGGCTGAAGGCATCTTGGGGAACAGGAAAAGTAGGCCGTTACACTAAAAGGAAACTTATATTTAGATAATATTTCCTTCTTTATTGGGGCCTAGTAATTTGATGCATTTAGTAAATTACAGTATGGTTCTATTATACACTTAAAAGATCATTTAGCCCTTATGGAAATTATTTGTCTTACCTAGATTACTAAGAATTCTACACCTTTGAAAGGAATTCTTCTCTAGATACTTCCAGCACTTTAATTTTGTATCTCTTCTGTGGATTGCACAAAAATAACAAAAACGGAATAAAACAGATTCTTTACATCCCTAGTTTTGGAAGAATCTCTAACATCTCCACGATATTCCTTGTAAATTGAACATCTTCGTTTGGCTTATAAATATTTTTGGTTTTTTTACAGCTAGTGATTCCATAATAAAATGAAAATTTTTCATACAGTTTTTAAAGTTCTTTATAAGTACAGGGAACCATGGATTGACTGATATTTCGCTAAAGTCTTTCATCATGGCTTTTATATTTTGAACCTTAAAATGTAACCTTAAAACCTTACATTTTAGCACCCCTATAATTTTACCATCATCCTTCAAAATGAACTTGTTGATTTCAAATGTTATATGCTAGTTATTAGCCAGTCACTTTTCTTTCTGTTTTAATTGTCTGCTTTTCTTTGACCTGTTCTTATATTTTTGTCTTCTTAAAAATTCCTGTGAACAAAATGATGAAAGATTTCAAAAGTAAAATTAAAAGAGAAGTTGCACTGGGAAGAAAATATCCACAAGTAACAGGAAAAGTATTAATATCTGGATATTAGAAGAAATTTTAAAAGTCAATGAGAAATACTTTCACATCTGGAAAGATGAAATAGATGTGCTTTTCCCTATTCCTTTCACCAAGAACAACTAAAAACTAAAAAAGAAGGCAGATTGGCTAAGGACCTTGGGACCCAAGGAGCAACACACTGATGCTCTTCCTGGGCTTTCTTTTTGCCTCAGAGAGCTCAGACTTCATGCTGTAGAAATGCCAATAAGTCCTGAGAAAAGTCCACTGTTTCTAGTCAGAGAACCAAGAGAGGGGAAGCCTAGCAAAATGGAAACAACTTAGACAATAATCCCTCTCCTCCACCAAACACCCCAGAAAATGCTGACTCCATTCCTATCCATGCCAGCAAAGGGCCAGTGAGCCAGGCTTCCACCCCCAGTAAGGCTGTAACAAGGCACCCAGAAACTTTTCCATTAGGGTTGCATCAGAAGAGGTCTAGTGGAGACTCAGAACTTTCCCTATCACCCAACAGTAGTAAGACCATCCTGCTGTGGTGTCCCTAGAAACCGTCTGGGAAGCAGGAATTTTCAGCCTCGTTCAGCAATAACAAAGAGGCTCTGCTCTCACTTGTCAATGAAGGCCAGGTAGGGACACTTGATTTCTACCTCCACCTGGCAATCACAAGACAGAGCTCCCTGTCCGTACCAGAGTGGTGTCAGGAAAAGCCAGATAAAACAGAAAATTTAAATAAGATTCAGAGTCTTTTAGCATAATACAATATTGTCTAAGTTTCTAGTGAAAATCACCTGTCATATCATAAATAAGGAATATCTCAAACTGAATGAGAAAAAAAAAAATCAATGAATGTCAACACCAAGAGGACAAAGATGTTAAAAGTGTCTGACAAAGGGGCACCTGGTGGCTCAGTCATTTAAGCGTCTGCCTTCAGCTCAGGTCATGATCCCAGGGTCCCGGGATCCAGCCTAGTCAGGCTCCCTGCTCCCCTCTCCCTCTCCCTCTGCCTGCCACTCCCTCTACTTGTGTTCTCTCTCTCTCTCTGTCAAATAAATAAATCTTTTTTTAAAAAGTGTCTGACAAAGACTTTAAAGCAGTTATGATAATGATGCTACAATGAAAAATTTGGAACTTGCTTGCAACAAATGAAAAAAGAAAGGCTCAGCAAATAATAGACAGTCTCATCAAAGGAATATAAAGATGATACAAGGAAGAATCAAGTGGAAATTTTAGAACTGAAAGCTACTATAACCAATATAAAAAGCTCAGTGAATGGGATCAACAGCAGAATGGAGAGGACAGAGAACAGACACGGTGAATTGGAAGATAAAACAATATAAATTACTCAATCTGGACAACAGAGAAAATAGACCAAAAAAGAAAAAATGAATAGTGCTACTGGCACCTGTGAGACTCTAACAAAATATCTAATATTCATGTCATTGTAGTCCTGGAAGGACAGGAAAAGGGGGGGGGGGCTAAAAAGTCCTCAAAGAAATATTGACTGAAAACATCTCATTTAGCAAGTGACAAAAAACTACAAAACCATAAATCTGAATGAATCCCAAGGTCCAAAAGGTAAACCCCCCAAAAAATCCATTCCAAAATACATTGTAATTAAAATTCTGAAGACAAAAGACAAAGAGAAGATCTTGAAAGCAGCCAAAGAAAATAAAACCTATCTATAGGAAAAAAAGAATTAGAAAGAGAGCTGATTTCTTATCAGAAAGCATGGAGATCATAAGGAAGGGGTGGTGTATTTTTCAGGTGCTGAAAAACAAAACAAAACAAAGCCCTGTCAGCCCAGAATCCTGTGCCCAGTGAAAATATTCTTTAAGAATGAAGGGGAGGGGTGCCTGGGTGGCACAGTCATTAAGCGTCTGCCTTCGGCTCAGGGCGTGATCCAGTCGTTACGGGATCGAGCCCCACATCAGGTCCTCTGCTGGGAGCCTGCTTCTTCCTCTCCCACTTCCCCTGCTTGTGTTCCCTCTCTCGCTGGCTGTCTCTGTCACATAAATAAAATAAAATCTTAAAAAAAAAAAAAAAAAAAAGAATGAAGGGGAAACCAAGACATTCTCAAACAAAGGGACACTAAGTGAATTTGTCACCAGCAGACTTACCCCCCAAAATGGCTAAATATCCTCCCTCTTCAGGAGCTTTGTACCATCACTTTGCTATCACTCAATAAACCTTGCTTTGCTGCCCATGGAAAAGAAAAATGGCTAAATGAAGTCCTCCAGACAAAAAGTAAACAATAAAAGAAGGAACCCTGGTATATCATAGAGCAAGAAAGAACACAGTAAGCAAACATGCAAGTAAAAAGCAAACGATCCATTTCAAGGATGGGCAAAAGACATGCGGTGACACTTCACCAAAGAGGATGTACAGATAGCAAACCCATACGTGAAAAAATGTTCAACATCATTAGCCACTAGGGAAATGCAAATCAGAACCACGAGACATCAGTACACACCTCTCAGAGTAGTTATAATAAATATTAGTGGAGATGCCAAATGTTGGCAAGAATGCAAGGAATCCAGGTCACTCCTACATTGCTGGTGGGGATGTAAAATATTACACCTCTTCGGAAAATAGTATGGCGGTTTCTTAAAAAATGAAGCATGCAACTACCATAGAACTCAGCAATTGCACACTTGAGCATTTGCCCCAGAGAAGTGAAAATTTATGTTCACCCAAAAACAAGCCCAATCAATGCTTACATGTGGAAATATTATATATATAATATGAAAAAACTAGAAAGAACCCAGATGTCCTTCAAGGAGTTAAAGGTTAAACAGACAGTGGTACATCCCTACCCTGGAATACTACTCAGCAATAAAAAGGAATAATCTATTAACACACACAACAACCTAGATGAATCTCCAGAGAGTTACACGGAGTTAAAAAAAAAAATACCAACAGATTACATGTCATATGATTCTATTTGCATAACATCCTTGAAATGAAAAATTATAGACATGGAGAACAGATTAGTGGTTGCAAAGGGTTAAGTAGAAGGCAGGGCTCAAAGGAAAGTGGGTGTGGTTGTAAAAGGTAATTTGGAGGTTCTTTGTGGTGGTGGAAATATTATGTATCTTGACTGTGTGGGTGTCAGTATCCTGGCTGTGATATGGTAGTATAGTTTTGCAAGATGTTACCATTAGGGGAAATGGGGTAAAGCTACAGTGGCTCCCTTTGTATTATTTGTTGCAATTACAAGTGAATCTACAATTATCTCAAAATAAAAAGTTTAATGAAAACGAAAAAATTCACAAGAAATTAATTTTTAGGGGTGTCTGGGTGGCTCAGTCGTTAAGCGTCTGCCTTCGGCTCAGCTCACGATCCCAGGGTCCTGGGATCAAGCCCCCCATCATGCTCCCTGCTCACCGGGAAGCCTGCTTCTCCCTCTTCCACTTCTCCTGCTTGTGTTCCCTCTCTCACTGTGTCTCTCTCTGTCAAATAAATAAAATCTTTAAAAAAAAAAAAAGAAGAAAGAAAGAGAAAGAAAGAAAGAAGAAAGAAAGAAAAAGAAAGAAAGAAAGAAAGAAAGAAAGAAAGAAAGAAAGAAAGAAAGAAAGAAAGAAAGAAAGAAATTAATTTTTAGAGTCAGCTCTGCCAATTTTTTCTTTCTAATTCTGGTGTTGTATCTGCTTGGAAAGGCCTCGCCCCTCTTCAAGATTTCAAAAGTATCCTCCTGCATATAGTACTTTGATAGTTTTATTTTTATACTTTTTTTTAATACAAAGTATATATATATACTTTGATCGTTTATTTTCTCTGTTTGGATGTTGTAAAATCTGGTAAGCCACCATACCCTTCACTTTGAATCATACCACAGGTTTCTTGATAAAATATTAGGTGTTCATATGCTCTTTTCACAGCATCACCACCTTATCTACATTCTCTAAGAGACAAGGCGGTGATATTGGCATATCTGTATTGTCTCTTGAATTCCATAAACCATGCTTTTGACAGCTAAGATGGATTTTGCAAGTTCTCAAAAGAAATTGCTATTAAAATACTTCATTTTTCCAGTGTGCTAGAAGTGTTTTCATAAGCAAAACTGAAATACTTAATGAGGTAGTTGCCGATACTGAAAGTAGAGCAGTAATTTTCAAGGTAAATTTCCGTCGTGCGGTGGTGTTTTGGTTAAGGTCACCCCATGTAGCGGTGCAGGTACACACAACTCCAGATAGCATGGTGAACGTGGACGCCAACCTGCACTGAGTTAAGTGGCAGCCATGTCACCCTTGGGTCCATTCCCTCTCTGCCGATCTGCAACACCCAAGTGCTGCAGGCCATGACTTTGCAATAGAAGAAAAGCTTTGGGTGAAGGCAGGGAGGTTTAGTACGAAAGGCAACAAGAAAGGCTCATTAGGAGAGAGGAGTGACTCAGCCTCCTTCTTAACATCCTGAGCAGGCATTTCAATATGTTGAGAAGTGGAAGAAAAGGCCCCTTTTCTCTACCACATCCCCCAGCTCCCAACCTCTGGCTCTTTGAATCTTGAGTCAGATCCCCGAATGCCCAAGTGCAGAAAGAGAGGAAGGATCACACAGGAAATGGACCCAGGACAAAGAGGCAACCCAAGGGCTTGCCCCTGCCTGAGGTCACGGGGCTTCCTAACATTTGGAACACAGTTTTTTTTTTTTTACATTCTACAGCCTGCGGTTCAGAAGTGCAGCCTGGGGAGATCAAAGAAATTACCATAACCCCAGGCTTCTGGTAAGCCCAGACACATGTGATTGTCATGAGCAGATGAGTGACCACAGATCTGGAGTCCTGCTAAATGTACCACTTGGGTTTCCATAAGCACTGACCACAAAATCTTGAACTCTAGCTTTTAGCTTTCTTGAGAAAACAAGAAAATGACATCATGTCAAGTAAACACGGTTGAAGACAATAACTGTCTTAATGTCCTCAAAATGTTGAATCATGAAGACCGATTATGATGGGGAGCTGCTGAGTGCTGGCCGCAAGCTACCGCCTTCCCAGTCTGCTCTGAAGAGAGACCTAATCTTGTAGGTAGAATGTCTTTTATCAACGTCCTTTGCTCCCTGCTAAAAATGAATGGGTATCTAGTTTCAACAAAAATATAAATGTAAATGAAATACTAAAAAGAAATCTAGCTTTTTCACTTGGGTTACCAGAGAACTAACAAGAACTCTGCATTTCTGAAGCAAACATATTTTTACTGGTAAATGAGACATTGAGAATCTTATCTGAATGTTTAGCAGATTTGAAACTACAAGATTTATTCAAGTAAGGAGAGAGCCTCCCAGAAGCTGAGTTTGGTTGAAATGCCACCTGTACCTTCGATTTCGATGGTTCATTCAGTTCTAGGAGTTCAAAGTTCTCAGGGAGGTGGTTCACATGCCTGTAAATCCAGAGATTATCAGAATTCAAATGACTCCTCATGCTTGCAATATGATTTATGTTAGATGCTAGAAATACAGCAAATGTTACTTGAAATAAGCAGGGAATACAAATACCTTTTATTAATTTGTACAGACATTTTTTTGGCTTAGTTTTCTCATAATGGGATGATATCCAACAGCTACATGCTAGTCACAACACTAATGGCAAAGGACACACTCTATCTGCACAATTTCTAGAAGTTTACCTCTGAAGTACAGAATCCTTGTCCACTGTTTTTCTATGGCTTCAGTTACTGTTACTGTTACTAGTAACAATATTAATAATGGCTACCTTTTTTGAGCATTTATGATATAAATCATAAAATAAATCAGGCAATCCTCACAACAGTCCTGGGAGGCAGGTGCTATTATAATACTATTATTATCATATTGTTATATATTATTGTTTCTTTTAAATATAAGGATGGCAGGTGCTATTATAATACTATTATCATATTGTTATATATATTGTTATATATTATATATATAATATATATGATATAATATATATATTATAATACTATTATTATCATATTGTTATAGATATTGTTATATATTATCATATGTTATATATTATTGTTTCTTTTAAATATAAGGATGGCAGGTGCTATTATAATACTATTATTATCATATTGTTATATATTATTGTTTCTTTTAAATATAAGGATGCCTTGGAGAAATTGAATAATCTCCCAATATCGCAGAGGTCATAAGTGAAAGAGGCAAGATTGGATCCTGATCTCTCCGTCTCCAAAGAAAGTTTGACCTGCTAAACTAGATGGTTATTCTCAATTCTGTCCCCAGGTCTGTGTAATGCGGGAGCTAGAGAGCACCTCTTAGCTCCAGGCCGTTAGGGACGCCTTCACATTCCCCGAAATCTGTTGCATTGTGGAGTTTTCTCTGGGTTTGTAGTGGAAAGGTAACTCTTTACTGAATGTTCCCTAGAAACACTTCACCTACTACTTAGACAATACTTCCTCCATATGCAGTTAATAACCATGACAAGCACCTCTAAATTACTTGCTATGTGCCAGGCCCTCTTCTCAACACTGTATTCATATTAATTCACATAACATCACCTAGTAACTGGTACTACTGTTGTCCCAACCTCACAGCTGAGGAAAAAGAACTTTCCTGAGAGTGCACGGCTAGTCAGCAGCAGAGGCCACATCCACACCAAGTAGTGTGGCACCAAATTGCCCTGTAGGATCCCCTCACATTTCTGAGCAGGAGCTGTATGCTCAATTCTGTCCTGGGCTCCAACAAGGCTACTGTGAACCAGCAGACTGATCTGCTGGGGCTCACAGTCTGACACAAGAGACAGAAATTAATCACTTCAATACATATGTGATTACAAACTGTAATAAATACATGAAGGAACTAGAGAGGAACTTCAGAGAGTATAACAGGAGCCTGCTTTAGGCTGGACAGGGCTCTGTGGGAAGCTATATCTAAGAGAAACCCTGAAATGGAGGAGGATCCAGGCACGGGAAGGCTCCAAGACCAGAAGGAGGCAGCATGTGGGAGTAAGGCTAAATCAGGGGACATCCTGACAACAGCAATTCATTTCTTTATTATTTTAAAGTTGTAAGAACATGTTAAACTGTGGCTCATTCTGTTTGTTCTCCTACAGGCTGACAACAAAATAGTAGATCTCACAGCCTCCATAAAACTTTGCAAAGAGGGTACCCAGATATCCATTTGTCAATCCCTAATCTATCACCAATCTTGAAGATACAACGGGGTTGGAGTTGAAAAGGCTGAGAATAAGAACTTCTCTGGAGAAGTTGTCATTTTGCTCTGCATCCACTCCCTTGCCCTGTCTCTCCAAGTAAGGGGAAGAGAAAAGGGTATTTTATCCCAGACTTTGAAACCTAGTGAGGGAGTTTCTAGTGGGGGAACCACTCAGTGGACCAATGGCTCAACTGAAATATCTGAAGCCATGCTAAAGAGCAGCATTCAGAGGAAGTGGCAGCACTGAAAGTGAACTGCACTTTTACACAGGCAATGATGTTGGAGAGGTTCACATGAACCATGTATGGGTCTTGTGGGAACCAGACTGGAGCCATCTTCAAAGAGATCTTGCTCAAGAGATTTACCAGAGAGTCTTGTGAAGTGGAAGGCCCAATGCCCAGGGGCTTAGTGTTGGTGCTCTTAAGTGGCCAGCCATACCCCACATCACAGAAGTGGTCATTGGAGGATCCCAGGGAGAGTTTCCTCGAAACCCACAAAATGTATCCCAAGGGAAAGACTACTGTATCCCAAAGATACATTTGCCAAGCCTCATGAACACCGGGGATAGATGGTAAAAATACCAATCTCTGAGTACTGGGCATTTCCTTAATTCCTTCTCATTTCAGGAGTCAGAAGTCTGAACTAGTGATTAGAGGCTGGAAAAGTAGAACAAGGTGGGAATGTGGGACAGAAGCATCCATGATCCCTTTCCCCATTGCAGGATCCAGGTACTGGCAAGAGGGAAACAGTTTTGTTTTGTTTTTCAAGATTATTTATTTATTTATTTGAGAGAGAGCAAGCGAGGAGGAGAGAGGAGGAGCAGAGGGGGAAGGAGAGAGACAAGAAGACTCCATGCTGATCGCAGAGCCCATTGTGGGGCTGGATCTCCAGATCCTGAGATCATGACCTGAGGTGAAATCAAGAGTCAGATGCTTAACCAACTGAGCCACCCAGGCACCCAGGCAAGAAGGAAACCCTTTAAATTTGACTGAAAGTCCAAATTACATGTATCACACAGAACCGGTCTTTTACAGCACTGAAATAAGACTGTCCTTGTGACAGGAAGTGTCCCACAGACTTCCCATTATCTAACTCTAACAGGAAACGTGATAGGACGTGATAAGGAATTTATCTAGGAGTAGGGGGAAAAGGTAGATCTTACTGAACAGGGTTGAAGATTCCTGGGTGGATTTCAAAGAAAATTGGCTTTAATCATTCAGCAAGTACTTATTGAATGCCTACAATGTTCCATGTATAGTTTCAAAACTTGGGATGTATCGGTGAGCAAACCAAATATCTGCCTTCGCGTAGCTTATATTTTATTGGGGCGGGGGGAGGGGCAGTTTGGATGAGAGACAAACAATAAACATGATAAACAGGGAAATTATATATTATGATAAAAGTGATTGGTGCTATGAGAAATTGATTGAGCTAAGATCATTAAGAATGCCAAGGAGGATAGCTTGTAATTCTACCCTATATCTCAATAAAAATGACACACAGCACTGTATGTGTAAGGTGTACAAAATAATAATATATTGTGAAATGATGACCACAATAAGTTTAGTTAACATCCATCATCTCATATAGATACCAAAAAAAAAAAGAAAATGAAAACATAAAATAAAATATTTCGATTCTAAAAAGAGAGAAAGAAAAAAATGCTTTTTTCCCTTGTAATGAAAACTCCTGGAATCTATTCTCTTAACTTTAAAATATTTCATTCGGCAGTGTTAACTATAGTTATGTTGTACATAACATCCCAAGTGTTTATTCCTCCTATAACTGGGAGTTTGTACTTTCTGGCCACCTCATCCAATTTCCCCTCTTCTCCCCCCTCTTTGGTACCCATAAATGTGCTCTCTTTTTCTGAGCTTAGTCTTTTTTAGTCTTAGTTTTTACATGTTAGAGAGGTCATACAGTATTTGTCGTTGTCTGACTTATTACACTCTGCATAATGCCCTCAAGAGCGACCCAAGTTGTGGCAAATGGCAGAATTTCTTCCTTTTTTATGACTGCATGACATGCCATTACATATATATATATATATATATATACACACCACATTTTCTTCATGTATTCATTTGTCAATAGACACTTAGGTTGTTTCCACATCTTGGCTAGTGTAAATAATGCTGGTAGCTTGTCACCTTCAATCGGGTATTTACTGTAGGCTTTACTGAGTGAGTGATAGTTAAGGAAGGAGATTGATTAAAAACGTAAGTCAGATCTTGTCACCCCTCTGCTCAGAACCCTGCAATGGGGCCTACACTCAGGCTGCTGTCAGGAAACCATAAATAGAAAGGATGGAAAGAGGGAGATCGTGGCGGCTGTTGGAGGCAGTGGGGATGGGTGGGACATGGTGGTCAGATTCTGGAGATATTTTAAGAGAGAATCTCTTGATGCGGTAGACGTGGGATGTGAAATAAAGAAGTTAAGGTTGACTTCAAAGGTTTTGACCTAAGCAAATGGAATTTTGAGATTACCAGATACTGATAGAGGGAAGACTATCAGTAGAACAGATCTGGGGTTCAAGGACAGTTTTGGACACTAAGTCTGAGATGTCCATGAGACCATCAAGTGGGGAAGCTGCCTGAATGATCCGGTATGTTGTTCTGGAGTCCAAGAAAGAGGTCTGGCCTGGAGCTACAAATTTCAGCGTAAAGACTGAGAAATGTCTATAACTTACAATAAGGACCTTGATACAAGAGAAAAAGCAGCCCATTGTAAACGGGCATGAGTGAATCATGAGGTGTCCAGAACCTAGGTGGAAAAGAAAAAGCATAATTAATTTGCATAAGACCGGAACAGAGATGTCTGCCAAACTCATTATTCAAAGAAATCCTGTGTGTGTGTGTGTATGTGTGTGTATACAGTATATATACTTTGGGGTGTGTGTGTGTGTGTGTGTGTGTAAATTCTTTGGTAATTTGGAACTTTTTTCCTCAGTACTAGCTATTTTTCTAAAAATGTTCTGAATCTTTTTGTCCAGATTTTTGTTTGTTGGATTTATTTATTTGTTTGTTTGTTATTTATTTATTTATTGAGAGAGAGAGAGAGAGAGGAAGGGGGGACAGAGCAAGAGGGAGAAAGAGAATCTTAAGCAGGCTCCACACTCAGCACAGAGCCCAATGTGGGGCTTGATCTCATGACCCTGAGATTATGACCTTAGCCAAAATCAAGAGTCAGACACTCAACCCACTGAGCCACCCAGGCACCCCTGTTTGTTGAATTTCTTAAAGTGAGAAATGCCATGTATCTTCCATACTGGGACAGAAACCTGGATTGAAGATGTGTTAGAACTTCTCTACTCTCAAGACAGAAAATGTTCTATTAAATTTCTCTCTTGTTTTATCTACTTATCTCTGTTCTTAGTTGACATAATAAACTCTCAATCATGTATTCAGATGGCTGGCCTTGGTAAGGTAAGTCCTTCCCTGGCAATTATTTCAAATGTAGAGCACCACACATCTCTTAAATACAGACCAAGTAACTTTTTAAAGAAGAGTGTTAATGTCTTTAAGCCAACCAGTCAGCTAAGAAGTTTTTGGAGTCCTCTCCGTCTGTAAAGTATTATTTAGCTATCTATAATTTAAGAATTTAGAGCCACATTCCTGCCATTGTTCCTTGGTGAACCCCTAACCACAATAAAAAGGGAAATTTAGTCTCTCTCCCTGTTGGGCAGACAACGAAAATTGCAGTTAAGAGTTCAGAGGGGCAAATTAAATGTCACTCTGACCCAAAGGTTTGGAAAGAATGTAAAAATTCCATTATGAAAACTGAGGGGGCACAAGAAATCATGGTGGTAATGTCTAATGCAAAGTACACTCGTGGGCTGATTACATTCGCGTGAAAGATACGACCTAGGACACAGTCTGTTCCGTTGACTTCTGACTGGAGGCAGAGACAAACTAGACTCTTCAGTCTTAACGGTCTTAAGGCTCTGAGACAGTGAGTAATTAGGGTACAGAAAATAATGGAACGAACACTGAAAAAACATGGAGGCGAGGATACACAGCCAAACAAAGAAAAATAATTGTAATACATTTAAACTCAGAGGATTTAGCTTTGATTTAGAAGGCGTAGAAGAACTGGTTCCAAATCAGTCTGGGAGGGTTGTTTATTTTGCTTTGCTCAAGTCAGACCTAATGATCCTAATGACTTTAAATGTTTCTAAATTATTCCCCAGACTTGGTTAAATTTTGTATTTGGGCCATAGTTGAGACAGCAAACGCTGATTTATTTAACATTCAATCAACCCAACTCTCAATTTGCCAGCATTCTGGCCCTCTGTCTGTACAGTGAGTGTCGAAATTCTTCCTCCCACCTCTAAAATATTTCAAGACTATAGTGTCCCTTTTAGAAATATCAGAGTAGAGTTTCAGGATTGAGTTAATTGTATTGGCTTCTTTTTCCTTTTTCTTTTTTTTTCTTTCTTTCTTTCTTTTTTTCTTCTTTCTTTTTCTCCTTCCTTCCTTCTTTCCTTCTTTCTTTCTTTCTTTCTTTCTTTCTTTCTTTCTTTCTTTCTTCCTTCCTTCCTTCCTTCCTTCCTTCCTTCTTTCTTTCTTTCTTTCTTTCTTTCTTTTTTTCTTTCTTCTTCTTCTTCTTTCTTTCTTTCTTTCTTTCTTCTTTCTTCATTTTTATTTTTTAGGCATATGGTATCTCTCTGTTAACTAGAACATTCAGCTGAGCAATGTGGTCCGATAGAACTCTCTGCAATGATGAGCATGTATTCTGCATCATGTAACTACCAGCTACGTGACTACTGAGCACTTGATATATGGCTCATGTGTCTAAGGAACTAAATTTTTAATTTAATAATTTAATTTAATTAAAATTTTACTTTATTTTTTAATTTAAATTCAATTAATTAACATAGAGTGCCTTATTAGTTTCAGAGGTAGAGTTCAGTGATTCATCAGTCTTATATAATACCCAGTGCTCACTACATCACGTGCCCTCCTTAATGTCCATCACCCAGTTACTCCATCTCTGTAACCCCCCTCCCCTCCAGCAACCTTCAGTTTGTCTCCTATGATTAAGAGTCTTTTATGGTTTATCTCCCTCTCTGATTTCATCTTCTATGTTCCTCTGTTTTGTTTCTTAAATTCCACATATGAGTGAGATCATATGATAATGTTTTTCTCTGATTTATTTTGCTTAGCACAATACCCTCTAGTTCCATCCACATCATTGCAAATGGCAAGATTTCATTTTTTTGATGGCTGAGTAGTATTCCATTGTGTGTATACACACCACATCTTCTTTATCCATTTTCTGTCAATGGACATCTGGGCTCTTTCCATAGTTTGGCTATTGTGGACATTGCTGCTATAACATTGGGGTCCAGGTGCCCCTTCAGATCGATACCTTTGTATATTTGGGGTAAATACCTAATAGTGCAATTGCTAGGTCATAGGGTAGCTCTATTTTCAACTCTCTGAAGAACCTCCATACTGTTTTCCAGAGTGGATGTACTAGCTGACGTTCTCACCAACAGTATAAGAGAGTTCGCCTTTCCCCACATCCTTGCCAACATCTGTCGTTTCCTGACTTGCTGGTTTTAGCCATTCTGACCAGTGTGAGGTGGTATCTCATTGTGTCTTTGATTTATATTTCCCTGTTGCCAAGTGATGCTGAGCATTTTTTCATGTGTCTGTTGGCCATTTGTATGTCTTCTTTGGAGAGATGTACATGTCTTCTGTCCATTTCTTGATTAGATTATTTGTTCTTTGGGTGTTGAGTTTGATAAGTTCTTTATAGATTGTGGATACTAGCCCTTTATCTGATAAGACGTTTGTAAATATCTTCTCTCATTCTGCAGACTAGTGGCTACTGTATTATTGGACAGTGCTTTTCTAGAACAAGAAGGTATCATTAGCCCATAGATAAACCCTGCCTTTGTGTGCAAATGTGTCTGCAAATCACAGTGGTGTTTGCCATGCTCTAAGCAGAAGAAACTTCTCATTTTTTTTATATGGTCTGTGGTAGGCCATAGGTAGGTCTGCTGGGGCACTGTTGACAAACTAAGAAGGAGTATTAGTTTCCTAGGGCTGTCATACCAAAAATTGGGTGGCCTGAAACAGTAGAAATGTATTGCCTCATGTTTTGGAGGCTACAAGTCCATAACCAAGGTAGTAGTAGGACCATGCTCCCTGTGACAACTCTAGAGAAGAATGCTTTCTGGCTTCTGTTAGCTCCTGGTGTTTTCCAACAATCCTTGGTATTACTTGGCATATAGATGCATTGCTTGAATCCTATGGCTGTCCCTCTGTGTCTTCATATTGCTTTCTGTGTGTCTGTCTCTATGTTCAAATTTCCCCTTTTTATTAGGACATTAGTCATATTGGATTAGGCCAATCCTAATGACCTGATTTTAATTGGTTACCTCTGTAAAGACTCTAAGTAAGGTCACATTCTGAGATATTGGGGGTTAGGGCTTCCACATGTCTTTTTGTGGGGCGGGACACAATTCAACACACAACATTTGGTATAGCAATAATGTTCTTGTGTGGAAGTGGGCAGATCCCTGAAAGCTGACAAGGCTTCTTTCCCACACGAATCCTTGAAAGGCAGCAGGACTAGGTCAGATGTCCTGGCAGGCTCCCATGTCCACATACACATCCTTGACCATACAGCTCTGAGCGGAAGATATGGAGAAGTCTCATTCACTTGTGTTTAATCTTCCCCAGTGTCTTCTCTGCTCAGCTGGGTGCTGGTTTGGTGGCAAACGGAGGAGATAGCAACTTTGAATGGGACCCAAGGCTGACCTCTATGGTCTGGCCTACAGAGTGCTGCTTTCAGAACTCACCACTGTTCACAGCCTCTTGGAAGTTTAGATGAGGAAAGCCTTCCCTTAAAAAAAAAAAAAAAAAAGTGCACTTGTCCTTCTTTCCTTCCCCCCTGCCCCCATTCCTCTCTGCTAAGTCAGTCTGATGTGTCTACTGCTCCTTTTTGTCAAGCAGCCTCTTTCTACCACTTACAGGGTGTTTTGCATTGCATCAAACTTTCAGGAAACTTGGTAACATTATGTAACACCCACAGGCAAAGGGCACAAATTTCCCCCAGGTGAAGTATGATCTCGGCAGCAGCTCAGAGAAAGCTGTGGACCTTGATGAACTAGGCTGCTGAAAGTCTTCCTGGTACCACTGGAGACCTGAAATGACCATGAGGGCTCAGTAGGGCAGAGAGTCTGAAGGAAGGGTGTAAAGAAAACACAGGCCAAGAACTAGGCCCTGGGGTGAGATGCTGAGGAAACCACTAGGGTAGCGTGAGGAGCAGGGGATGGGAAAACAAAAGAGAGAGAGAAGGCCATTTGATCAGCATCTCTAAGGACTGAGCAAGATGGTGTCAACCAGAATGTCAATTACACTTTGTCAGTGGGTTGAGTTAGACCAAAATTTCCTTAAGGGGAATAAGAAAAGACTCTTACAAGTCTTTTATATCAGCACCCAGTAGAGTGCCTGGTGCATGGAAGTTATCCAATAAATGTTAAATAGATAAGCAAAAAAGCAAATGAATTTGGGGATTACCATAGGATGTTAAAGTGCAGAAACACAAGCTCAGGTACTATTCCAGGAGCTTAGTTGGGAGATGGAGATGGAGAGCCTAAGAAAGGTATCAAGAAAGAAGCGACAAAATGTGGAGAACAAAAGAGATCTTCAGTAATGTTGAATAAATACATGAAGGAAAGTAGAAATGAATGAATGAAAGAGGTCAAAAGCAACTGAGGTTTCTCACCTGAGACATTGGTATTACCAGTTTTTAAAAAGATTTCCACTGAAAGCAAAATCCAGTGGACTCAGCTAATCACGCATGCCTGCTCGGGCTTACCGTGGTCTACACCGCTCCATTGTCTCTTCATGGAGTCCACTTTACCCACATGGGAAGGGCTGATAATCTGCCAGTACAGTTTAGTTTAATGAGTTAGGCTATTGAAATACTTTATATTGGTTGGTAAATCAGTACTATTGTGTGCCTTCCAAATGTTTCCCTGCCTCTCTAGCTGTCCCAGACCCATCCCCCTCCAAAGGTCCTTCAGATTCTCTCCAGGATCCAAGAAATAAAGGAGAAATGCCAGGTGTCACAAGGAAGCCTGCTATTGGACCTGCTCCACCTCCGTGGCCAGTGTCTGTCCCGATGGGTACGGGTTGGTACCATATCATCTGTGCAATGTTATTAATAGCATTCCTGCATGTAGGCCACCTGCCTACTCCTCACAAGGCATCTGAATTTGCCACCTCCGCTCACATCTTAGCTGCCGCCCCATCTCATCCACAGGTGCTCATCTGAAGTTCCTGTCTTTCTCCTCCCTGCCCCATATCTCAAAATATTTAGCTTGTTGACATTATCCCAGGATAGCCCCTAGAGTATGATTTTGTTACCGCCCCATTCCCACCAGCGCCTGTGCTCCACCTCTCAGCTTCTTTGCCTTTCAATCTCTGCACAACTGCTAGTCAGTTTGGGTGATGTCTTCCCAGAAACCCCTCTCCGCACCCTTCTGTGGGCCTCCACCCACCCCTGGTGGCTGTTCATTACAAGATTTGAATACTAAAATCGGGCACTCTTTGTTTCACTAAAATTCAGGCAAAACAAAGCAAGAGGAGGAAGGTTTTAGTACAGAAAAAGTTACATAGATTAAAAGGTTATTGTCCCTTGCCTAATGAAACTCAAATAACCAGCAGATAAGAAAGAAAATCAGAAGCATAATTTTTCTGTCCAAGTTCCTAAGTGTTTCTTAGACGTAAGCCAAGAAAATATCTAAAGTACCAGGAGCTCCATCTTAACACTGGGCCCCTGTAGTAGCCAGAATCTGGCTGCATTTCAGAATAATAAGCATTTGGTTCAGAAAGCTGCTTAAAGGAAATAAAAAGGCATAAAATTTCAATAATCCAATATGGTTTGTGTTAGAATAAATTGATTACCCAAAACCTAACGTGATCAGAGCTCTGCCAAGAGACTGGCAAGCACCAACTGTTGACATAGTCCAAATCCTAATCAGTTATTTGTAACAAGTGATTATTTAATAACCATTTGCATTCATCTTTGCTCCTTCAGCCAAATGGAGGAGGGAAAGAAAGAGAAGAAAGCTCAGAGGGAATAAAAAGAGTTCCAGCCTTATTTTTTTCTCATTGTGAGTACAAGAAAATGTATCCATATGCAAAGAAAAATCCAATGCTGCCAGTCACACCCAGCTGAGTGAAAATTAAGTCTCTCTTTCCATTTCCAAAACTTTTTCTTCATTGTTCTTTCTTGCACTTTATTTTTAATTAAGTTTTTCATTTTAATTCCAGCGTAGTTAGCCTACAGTGTTATGTTAGTTTCAGGTGTACAATAGATAGTGATTCAACAGTTCTCTACATTATTTAGTGCTCATCATGAGAAGTGTGCTCTTAATCCCCTTCACCTACTTCACCCCCTCCCCACTTCCCCTCTGATATGCTTTGTGTTAAAAGAGTACCTTCGGTTAAAGCAATTTTTTTTCCAACAAGAACAGGTTTTACCTGAAACATACTTCAAAATACATGGTTCTAAAAGATATGTATAACACATTCCATCCAAGAAAAATAGAATACACATTTTCTTCAAGTACACTCAGAAGAATCCCCTGGTGAAATCACATAAAAAGAGACATAGTCAATACTACAAATTTAAGAAGACTGAAGTCATACCGAGTATATTTTCCAACCACAAGGGTGCAAAACTAAAAATCAACCATAAAACAGGGGCGCCTGGGTGGCACAGCGGTGAAGCGTCTGCCTTCGGCTCAGGGCGTGATCCCGGCGTTATGGGATCGAGCCCCACATCAGGCTCTTCTGCTATGAGCCTGCTTCTTCCTCTCCCACTCCCCCTGCTTGTGTTCCCTCTCTCGCTGGCCGTCTCTATCTCTGTCGAATAAATAAATAAAATCTTTAAAAAATAATAATAAAAATAAAAATCAACCATAAAACAAAGCTGGAAAATCTACAATGTATATTTTAAATACTTAAAATGTAAATATGAAACAATACAATACTGCACAATCAATGGGCCAATAAGAAATCAAGTGGCAGGTCAAAATATGTTTCAAAACAAGAGAGAAAGAAAATACAGTATTCCAAAACCTATGGGTCTTGCAGCAAAAGCAGAGGTTCAAGTGAAATTTATGCTATAAATGTGTGTATTAAGAAAAAAGTTCAAATAAACAACATGATGCCACAAGGAACTAGAAAGAAGAAACTTAGCTGAAATTTAGTAGAAGAAGGAAATAACAAAGAAAAAAAAGAAAGAAAGAAAATAGAGACCAGAAAAAACAATCACATACCACACTGAAAGTCACGAAACTCTTAAAGAGCAGTTGACTTATTGAAAAGGTCCTAAGAGTACAAATAACTGGATGAGGAGATTTGGTGTCATGATGCTTCTCCTCTGGAGAAGCCTTTTTTCCCTTGTAACACGTATAAAAGTCTAAAATTACAAAGCAAAACATTAATCTTAAAAGTGTCGTCTTCTTTCTTCCTTTTTGATGCTGAGTTCAGTTCATCAAGTTCCTGAAATTCCAAAATCAAACTTTCAGTCAAGGACACTGAATAGTGATAAGCATGGAAAATTTAAAGAGAAAACTCAGGACATATTTAAAACATACTGGTGGTTTACCAATAGACAATACACCAAAAAATGTTTTAACAGCAGTCTTGAACCAAAAAAAAAAAAGCAGCATTTCTTTCTCTGTGGGGCATCACAATAAAGAATCTCTCTCATTTCTTCTCAGACCAGTTTTGGTAAGAAGATTTGAAGTTTGTTGTTTGGCTTTCTAACCTTTCACATTCCTCACAAGACAGCCCTCAACTTTCCAGGTTACTATCTTGACATCCCATGAGAAAAAAAAAAGTAACTGTCTAAAAATGTGATAGAATTGTCAAAGCATATGGAATCCGTTATATAAATCTTGAAAGACAAGTCAGTATTATTTGTTCTCTACCGGTAGAAGTTATCAGCAAAACAGTTAATACAAACAATAGCTATAAATGCCATCTGATGGAGAGATTGGACGTGACCACACCCATTTATCTGCACAAGCCCCAACAAGGGCATTGGCGGCATTATTATAGCAGTTTGACAGCAACTTGCTCTTGAACCTCGGTGAGGTATTGATGCAGACAGTTCCCACCCCCAGTACACAGCCCTATGCTGGAGAGCAAGCAGTGGTGAGTCAGCTACATCTCATCCTTTTCCACTTTGTTCTGGAAGAGCTGTGCTGGGATAGGGATCTCTGGCTGGAGTCCAAGAGACATCCTGGAGAAGGACTCAGAGAAGGATAGATTTGTCGAGGTAATCTCTTGTGCTCCCTGAGAAGAGCCCATGTCTGAGAAAATTGCTTCCTCATTTTAAGTACCTCAGGTGTTCCTAATCCTCGAGCATTTTCCTTTTTGATGCAAATGAAAGAGGGCCTTGGTGGGATGGTAAGTTCAATCAGCCCCCACCCTCCATGGCCTGGTTTCAAGGCTGCTGTCAGGACCCTCTGGGGCATGCTCCTGCTTTAGCAGACAGCTCCGCCAGGATCCGGGACTTGGGAGGGAGAATTCTTTTCTGTGGCTTTTAATTGAGGCTCCCTTCCTTCAAAATCCTACTAAGAAATATTCAAACCCATGAGTTATAATTAATCCCCTCGACCCAATCAGCTCCTCTTGCTTCAGAGATTAGAGTTTTACAATGGTGGAATAGAATCTACATATCCCTACAGTCTCAAAGGTCACTAGTGCCTCTCCTGGGGTGCATGATCTTAAGAAATCATTTCAAGTTTTGTGCCTCAATGTTCTCAACTACAAAGTAGCTATTCAAAAATACTGGTTTTTATCTATTTATTAAACATGAGTTTCACGCCCAGGCACTGAGAATCAATGATGGCTTCATAAGCTCCTCTTGCCTTGAGAAGCTGATGGTTTACCAGGATTAGCCCCAAAGCATCCCCATTTCTTTCCCATGGTTTCATTCCTTCATTCCATAAATATTTGACAAGTTCATGCCATATTCTAAGCATTATTCTTGGCACTATTGGGGGCGGGGGGAGAAGAGGAGGAGGAAAGAGGAGGAGAGACGATGCTTTATAATCTCAGGGAATTCACTTGGGAGAGACAGTTCAAAAAGAAGGAGCAGGAGGAAGAGGAAGAAGACGAAGATGACGAAGAGGAAGAAGTAAAACACAAGCAGGTAATGAGCCCCGATGGTACAGATTGTGTCAAGCTCTGAAGGAACTGGGAAGAGGAAGGAGTGCAGCTATCTGGCAAGATTATTCTGAGCAGAGAGCAAAGCAGATACAAAGCCCTGGAACCAGAGTGCCTTGCGTCTCTGCGGAACAGCGAGGAGGCCATCGAGGCCAGAACAGAATGAGGAGGCGAGAGTAGGAGATGAGGTCAGGAGCACTTGGCATCCAGTTCACAAAGGTGATGTGCGGACTTCGACTTTGACTCTAAGGTAGAAGGGAGTCCACTGGAGATTTTGAGCAGAGGAATGACAGAATTCCCCCTTTCTTTTAAAGGAAAGCAAGGGCCCTTTCCCTGGTGGCTCAGCTGGTTAAGCATCTGAATCTTGGTTTTAGCTCAGGTAGTGATCTCAGGGTTGTGAGATCGAGCCTCACATCAGGCTCCGTGCTCAGTACAGAGTCTGCCTGAGTTTCTCTTCCTCCTTCTGCCCCACCCCCAGGTGCTCTCTCTCTTTCTCAAGTAAATTTTAAAAATCTTTAAAAATAAATAAATTAAAAATAAAGGAAAGGCAAGCACAGAATTAGACAACTTAGTTAGGAGGGGGCTTTACAAATCCAGGGTAAAAGATGACAGTGTCTTGGAAAGAGTCATAATAGAGATGGAGGAGATGCCTGGACGCTTTGTGTGTTTGTATGCCAAGATCTCTCAGGACTCTGTGTGTACTTCCATTGTGTCATTTACCAAGCTCTACTGTGAACTACTGTGTGCGTGACCAGAACTGAGAGCTACGTAAGAGCAGTGACTTTGTCTTCCTCATTGTGCCTAAGCAGAAGCCCTCTCTAGAAGGTGCTTAATAAACAGTATCTGAAAAATGAGTGAACCTGGATCAGAATAAAGAGCTCACAAATAGACCCACCCTAATACAGTCAGCTAATATTTGAAAAAGGAGCAAAAGTAACTCAATAGAGAAGAGATAGTCTTTGCAACAAATGGTGCTGGAATAATTGCATGTTCATATGCCCCCCAAAACCCAAATCTACACACTTTACACCTTTCTCAAAAATTAGCTCAAAATGGATCATAGACCTAAGGATAAAACACAATACTATAAAACTTCCAGAAGAAAGCATAGGGGAAAGAATCCACATGTCTGGGCTTGGCGATGAGTTTTTAGGTACAACACCAAAAGCATGATCCGTGAAATAAAAAATTGTTAAATTAGACTTCAGCAAAATTAAAAACTTCTGCTCTGTTCCATAATGACCCAAAAAATCTGATAGAGAAGCAGAAGTAACTATTCAGTGAGTAATGGCAACAAGCACCACCTCTGAGCACAGTTCTCAAGGGAGAAATTTTCCTCTGATCTCAGAATAGCCAACTTCAAGCCAAAGCATCTGTCCCTAAAACCCATTAGCACTCACACTGAGCAATGTTGAAAAGAATATTTAAATCAATTCTGTTGTTCCCACTGGGGCTTCTCCTCCCCCAACTAGAGCAAGAAAGGTCCAGGATCATCGGCTTCCTGGGGCTGATGGTTCCTGTAGTGTCCTGTGTTGTCCCTTCCTGTGGTTTGGAATGTGTCACAAGATTGGGGTGAGTTGGATACTCCAGGTCCGAGTCATCCCCTCTTTCTGGGGTGTAGGAAGACAGGGTAACACCGAACAGTAAACTCACACTTGTTGAAAATGGGGATTTGCAAAAAATTCTTTAAGTCTTTAAGTGTCAGCATCAAGACTGATAAATAGATTGTTCTAGAGGGGGAAAATACGGCTTCCAGAACATGTCACTCATTCAGACACCTTTGGTGGAAATTTTAAAAAGTGAAAAAATATAGATGAAAGAATTTACTTAAAATATGTGTATTACCTCCAAACACGTAAGACAGCCTACGTGATCTGTGTCAGCCTGGGTCCAATCAGGAGACAGGAATGACCACAGGTCTTTAGACTGAGGAAATTTAGTAAAGAACTGTAAACTAACTGTTGCAGAACTGAAGGAGAAAAAAAAAAAAAGAACACAAAGTATTCACAGAGGTGGCAACTGCAACAAACAGTTACCATTCCTTAGGGCAAAGGATAAAAGGGAAGAGGTGAAAATTACCAAAATGGGAAAACCTGAGAAGGGCGTCGCTGGTGTTGGTGGTGAGGGAGCCCAAGGAGGCTGATGAAGGTTGGGAAATGGGAAAGTGAATCCGGAAGCTGCTAGTGAAGTAAACCGCCATTCCAGACTCAAGAAGGAAGGCTCAGGGCGGTGCTGAGAGGAAGCGAGCAAGAAGAAGCGACTTCCCCTCCTCCTCTAACTCTCCAGCACCCCCTACACCCAGTCCCGGGAAGGCCTATCAGGGAGCCAGATGGCAAAGCAGAAATGCGGTCCCCAGAGTACCAGCTGCAGCATCACAAAGCGAATCTAGAAGGTGGGTTTGGAGCAGAGAGAAAATCGTTCTATAAATGGTACTTCCACAAAGTACCATTGAGGAAAGGGAGGACATTTTTTGTAAGCAAAAAAAAAAAAAAAAAAAAAAAAGAATGTTAAAAAATAAACTTCAACATTTAAATAGATTAACTATCCTCCTGAGGGCTTAGCTAGCTTTTAAAGTTCATTCGGGAAACCTGTTCTTTGATGATGCAAGCAGATGGCGATCTAAAGGATATAAGACATTTTCACAAATTTCAAATTTATGAGGAATGGATACATTCAGTTCTGTACTTTGAAGAGTCACATAAGGTAATCTTATTAAAAGAGAAAAGAAGTTCATACAAATCTCCTGGGCTTCAATTTCTTAGCCTTTCCGTGATTAGATCCTTGAGCTATATGCTTTGATTTCTCTCAAAGAAAGATTAACAATCAGCTGTACTAGAAATAAATAGTTAGCAAACTTGTGGGAGCAAAGTGCCATTCTCCTGGATAATAGGAATAGCTCTGTGGATTCTGCGACAGAGATTAATCCCACGAATTTAGCATCCGATGTTCACCCAGTCCATCAGTTGAAACGGCTATCGGCAAAGATCTGATTGCTTATTAAGAAGACTTTGGTCTACCTTCATCAAAAACAAAACCGAGAAGATGGTTTTTAATGCCACCAGGGCTAAGGCTGAGAAGTCAGTACATCTCTTGTCAATTTCTCATCCTTCTGTGTCCTGATTAAAAAAAAAGAGAGAGAGAGAGAGAAGGCAATGGTCATCTGGGCCATCATCATCAGTAAGTATTTATAGGCTGGCCCTTGTGTTTGGAACTGGGATACACCTGTGTTTGGACTTGTGTTTGAAATGGTATAGGATACTCTATAGGATACTCTACTGTCCCCAAGGAGTCATAGAATTCAGATGAGGAGATAGGACTACACATAAAAGTATAGCATATGTTGGGGCGCCTGGGTAGCGCAGTCGTTAAAGCATCTGCCTTCGGCTCAGGGCGTGATCCCGGCGCTGCGGGATCGAGTCCCACATCGGGCTCCTCCGCTGGGAGCCTGCTTCTTCCTCTCCCACTCCCCCTGCTTGTGTTCCCTCTCTCGCTGGCTGTCTCTATCTCTGTCAAATAAATAAAATCTTAAAAAAAAAAAAAAAAAAGTATAGCATATGTTGCATCGTTGTGATTGAGGCCACTCAGTCTCTCCCCGAAGGAAGGAGGTGATACCCAAGGTTCATGGTCAGAGAAGCTTCCACAGAAAAGATGGCACTTCCCCTGGCTTTGGAGGGTTAGGTGGAACTAGGGATCAGGAATGACTCCAAGGAATGACGAAAAGTAGTTTGGAAGCAGGAATCGTAGTGGATGAGTTAGGACACCACCAACCATCTAATTTGGTTGGAGTGAACGCTTGCTCCGAGGTACAGTGAAGCAAAATGTTTGGGGAGGTGATCGTGGCTATGACAGCCTTAAAAATAAAATTCATTTAACTCTGGAGACTTCTTCTTTTCATAAAAATCCAAAAGACCACAATTACATTCTTGATTCTCTGATTGGAAAAAAAATCTATATTCTGACTCTGGGCAATTGTAGATCTGGTGTTTTTTGGTTTTGTTTTGTTCTTTTGTTGTTGTTATTGTTGTTGTTGTTTTTCAAATTAATCCTTCAGCTGTAAGTGGATCAACCAGTACTCACTGAAGCTTTCCCCGTGCAGGACACTTTGCAAGGTTTACCAAGTTTACAAGGAATTTTCTGAGAAGTTCTATTTGGAGAGAGTAGACATGAAGTAGTAAGCAGTAAAAAATCTAAAAGCAATGTACGAGGGACAGAAAGTGAGTCATTCAAGCAGTGACGTCTGCGGCGTTTTGGAGACCGATAAAGTGTAGATAAAATATTTTTAATAATGGCAGTAATGTGCCCAGCCAAAAACTGGAGCTCTCTAATAAAAAAGAAGAAAGGAATGAAGAAGAATGAATGTAGGGGACGTCTGTCACTGACACAAGCTTTTAAAATATCTCTGTAAACATGTGAAGAAGGAAAGGAGGGCAAAAGGGTGGAATCCAAGGTGATTGTGAGGAATTTTGCCCAGAAAAGCAGCAGAGGAGCAATGCAATGATGGAAGAAGGAACACGAGAGGGGAAACCACTGGAGGTAAAAGAGGGGAAGAACACATTTTCTTTTAAGGTGACAAAGGTTACCTGTCATTTGGGAATTATCTACATCTTGTGACTTTCCTCCTAATTGCCTCTTAGCCTAGGGGAGACAGAACAGGATAAAGACAGACTGAAAAGGGTAATAGAGGAACTTCTGTTAAAAGATGAAGTAGGACTAGGTGGGGAGGAATGCAAACCAGTCCGGGTCAATCCTGGAGGCATCGCTCGTCCAAAACGTGGTGGCGGAAGCTAAAATCGTTCATTAAGACAGGGTTGGAGTTGGAATCCACTTTTAGTTCTCTACTGGCTTCTTGAAATAAGTTGAGGCTTTTTGACTATGCCTGGATGATAGGTGGGCTTGGGTGAGAGAGCAGGGGAGCACCTGGGGCCTTCAGGACTCGGCAGTCCTGAATAAGGCAAGAGATAACTTTGCCGGGATAGCTGTGCCGACGAGGCCAGGTCTCCCCAGGCCTGGGGTTAGCAGTTGTCCATCCATCAGATTTCTAGGGCTCGAGCTAAAACTGCAACAGAGCGAATGCCTGCCTCTCTGTGGGGCGTGGCCCCAAGTTTGCAATCCTTTCCCCCTCCCCATGCCTCTTCCCATCTGCTGGCTCTTCCTCCTTCCCTCACTGCCCCTCCCTCAGCGTCTCCTGACCCATCACCACCCCTTAACATCAGTCATGGTGAGATGATGATGCCTTCGGGGCCACAACCAATCTTAAAAAGCCCCAGGGCTCATTTACCTCAACAACTCAAGAAATTATTTTTTGGAGACTAGAAACCAGTGAGAGTGGGAACTTCGTATGTGATACCAGAAAACAGAAACCTTTTAAAAATGTTTATCTTATTATTTTATTGTAAAAAAAAAATAAAGCCAAGAGGGAACTCTAGTAAGTAACTATCTGAATAGGATGACTACATGGTTGATAACTCTCCTTTGCTGATGTCATGAAAAGTTACACAAGAAAAAAATGTTTTCTCAATATCTCTATTACAGATAAAAATATTAATTTCTGAGTTAGGGTGGGTTTATAAACAATATTTCTTTCTATTTTCCTAATTCTCTGTCATTATTATATTGACTAAAAGATATTTTACCGGTGATGGGTAGTAAGGAGGGCACGTATTGCATGGTGCACTGGGTGTTATACGCAACTAATGAATCATCGAGCCTTACATCGGAAACCGGGGATGTACTGTATGGTGACTAACATAATATAATAAAAATCATTTAAAAAAAAAAAGATATTTTGCATTTCCAATGGCCACCTCAGAGATTCTTCCATATTTCTACTTGATCTTCAGTGGGTGTGAAGATCAAGTCGAAATATGGAAGAATCTCTGAGGTGGCCTCTAACCTTATGATTAAATTTCTCTCCAAAACTCAGTCTCTCTGTCAAGTGGTTAATTGTCTCTAAAGTAATATGGCAGGGCTCCTATCCACTGTCATTTAAAGGAAATACCCGGAAAAAAGTTGGAAAGGTTGATCTTCTGCTTTGGTTCTGGTTTTCATAAATGGAATCGAATTCAAGTAGGAGTCTGGGAGAAGAAAGGAGGAGATCTTAAAGTACTGACACGCTGTATCTGAAATTTTTTTCTTTTCATTTAAAAACCAATTGTGTCAAAGGCATATACAGCCATGTTCAAGAACTACTAAAAGAGAAGTGGAGTTTAAAAAAATTTTTTTAGTTATTTATTTAACAGAGAGAGAGGGCACAAGCTGGGGGAGAAGCAGGCAGAGGGAGACAGAGAAGCAGGCTCCCCACCGAGCAAGGAGCTGACGTGGGGCTTGATCCCAGCGCCCTGGGATCATGACCCGAGCTGAAGGCAGACGCTTAACTGACTGAGCCACCCACGTATCCCATAAAGAGGGGGAGTTTTGGGTGGGCTTTGGCTTGTGGTAAAAGCCTGGTGAGGGAAGTGTTAAGGTTCCGTGGTCCTGCCACCAAAAACTCTGGGTGTTCATGCCCCATGTGTCTGTCCCCATGGCTAGTCCATTAATATGCACACACATACATCTCTATGCAGCTGGCAATCTAATCATAGTTTCCCTACTGGGTTCCCTAGTATCATCCCCTGGTCTTTAAGGCCATGGCAGAATGGAGGGAATATTCCATCTGCAGAGAATGCAAGATCTAATTTTCTTAATGTGATCCAAACTTGCTATTCCTTTCAGTGCCGTGAATGAGCACTTTTAGAAAAAAGAAAATGTGTAAATAGCTATTCACATTGACTGGCCATGTGCTCAACTTTTGAAAAGCACCATCTGAGTAGCTAGAATCCAGGTTTTAGGACATAGTGTGGGATGCAGAGAAAACTGTTTCTTCTTTGGGACCTCGATTTCTTCATCTTCAAAGTGATAAAGAAAATCCAGATAATGAAATCATGTTGTTATAACAGAAGTTATGGACGCTCACAATTCCTTTGACTTTGGACTTACAGCTATTATAGATCACCTGATGTGTAGGAAAATCACCATAAAGCAGAATAATGAATGACTAAAGATTTGCATCAAGAAGCATTAGGAACTTCCGTGGTTTCTTCACGTGGCTCCATATGTAACTTAGGTTTCAAACAGGTGCCCTGGGCCAATTTAGCAGAATTGCTTTTCATGACAGGTCTGGTGGAAGGAAGACCATTAAGGGAATGGGTTTCAGAGGGATCTCCTGCTCAGGTCCCAGCGGGCCGAACTCCCAGAAAATGTAAAGAGTGTAGGTGTAGACTAGTCAAAAAAATCAGAAAACAGGCTTTGCCTTTATGTCAGCTTGCTTGTGGGTGAAATAAAAGAATTTCCTACTGGACGTTGCTTTAAAGAATAACAGGGTTTTTTCTGACATGACAAGGAGTCCAAGGTTCCTTCAGAGGCTTAACAAAGTTATCAAGGACCCATCTTTCTGATCTGACCTCTTGTATTTTGGAAATGCTTGATTTCTGGCCTCGGAGTCGGTTACTTGCTGCTGAGTGGCATAACCGTCACTGGCACAAGACAATGGCAGGACCATTATTGACTTATGTCAATTACATTCCTTCCCTGGGGTTGGGGGCCATTATTTCCTGAGCAAAGGCTGCCCAGTGTCTGAACAAAAGTGCGGTTCTCCAGGCAAAAAGAAAGAAGTAACAGTTGGGTAAGCAATCAACTGCCTTCACCACAGCAACAAAAATTTTCTGTCTGGGGGATAAAAAAAAACTTGGCTGACGTCGGTTTAAAAAATAACTCTTCATTGACTACAACCTATGCCACATTTGGGAAATCAGCGTGAGACTCTTCCAAACCAACATATTCTCTTCTTAAACGAGTTTATGACAACCTCAAGGGGGGAAAAAGTCTAATTTTGTTATACATGTTGGAACAAGATTTGGGTTGCTAATTTGGGCTTCTGGCTTTTATAACAACAGATTGGTAAGTGGAATCTGCAGTATTCTCAATACGAATACTTGTTTTAAATTCTAGGAAACAGAGGTACCCTCCATTTATTAGTTCTGCCATTAAAATAGGATACTTGCAAGTCAGAGGACACGTGTTTCCACCCGGAGGGAGACCCTGATTGTCTCATAAATTGAATACTCAACCTCTTAAAAAAACTAGCTGGGCAGAACCAAGATGTAACTCACCTGTCTGCTTTGAGTTGTGGCTGTTTCAGAAGGAAAACAGTCTCCACCCTGAATACACCTGTTTACAAACCAGAGCAGGGGCACTTCTTTCCCACGTGTCTGTGATTCCAAGCAGTGACCACCAGCCTGCTGTGTGGGCATAGGATAAAGGCTGCCCATAAATAGCACAGAAGGGACAGAGCATTGTGGGCTAGCACAGGGCACCCCGGTGACCCTCTGCTGGCCTAGGCCCAAGAATATGGCCATTAAACCAAGAAGCAGCTGGCATTCAGGACAAATAACACCCTCATGCGGACTGCCCAAGGTCGAGCAGGAAGGAGAGGGCATACGCCCAGCAAACGCTCTGTTAGATAACACAGCTGTGATTTCAACACCAAGAGGATCTGTTCACACTTAAAATTCAGGAATATCCCAATGTTTCGCTAAAAAGTCTGCATCTGTGGAAACCTGCCATTTTCCTACCTCCTTGCAAAAGCACCACTGGGGGAAAAGGAAAGTGGAAGAGAAATCCCTCATTATGACGACAGGGTAACTTTTGCTGGAAACCCCAATGCCAAATCCCTATCTCAAAGCGTTAAATGAAGTTAAAGAAAGCACATTCTCCTTAGGTACACAGTTGTCCTAAGCCACGAAAGAGGGCAATTTCCCGCATTGGGTTTCTGAATGGGATTCAAAAAAGAACTTGACAGGCCAGTGTCTAGCTTCTTGGCCTCCTGAATCCCTTTACTCTCTGCTTGCGGGCAGATGGTAATATATCACAGGCCTGGGACTGGGGATCAAGAAGAGAGCCTCAGTTTTGTTTTGCCACAAACTTAATAACCTCTTTAGGTCTCTTCCTGAGTGGTAAAATAGGACCCACTTCACAAGATTATTAAATTTCAAAGGCTATAAAGCACTTGAAATGCAAGGGTTCCATTTGGCAACTATGGTATTTTTAGGCAGATCCACATTACCCTCCGAGCGTCCTCCAGGTGCCCTAGAAGAGAGAGGAATAACAAAGTACAGTCATCTTACTCATCAGCCACATTTCTTTGCAGGAGGGGATGGGGGCTGGTGAGCATTTTGTGGGCTGGAACTCCCATCTGCAAGTGAACAAAAATGTATGAAGTCTGGGGGTATGTGCGTTTCCTTGTGATTTTCTACATCAATAGCACAAATCACTTACATTTACTCACATAAACACATCAGCACCGCACAGGACGGACCTTGCCTGCAGCATCAGGACCAACATAAAAGCCATCACTTTTCCTTTCATACCAGGAGCAGCTGCGGTTAGAAATGTGGTGGACAGGCGCCCATGTCTCTCCTGGGATCTCTAGATCACTATGAATTCCGGGGGAAAAGAAGAGTGGGTCACACTGGACAATGGCTGAGGGGTAGAAAAATGAGTTTTTGGTCACCCAATGCTTAAAATTTATATTTTTCAGGAAAAACAATGTTGTGAGCATAGGTTCTGCATAGTTGGAACCACTGTAATTGCCATTTTACCATATTAGGAGCTACAGGAACTATGTGAGCTTGAATTTAGCCACAGTCTGCAATGTCGCTCCTGGAAGGAAATGTATTCTGAGTTCCAAACGACTAATTTATATAGAAACGTCAGCAATACAACTCATTTTTTTTTAGTTGCAATAATTGTTTTCTTTGGGTATTTTTAATGAGCCAAACAAAAACAAAACCAGTGGAGGATTAATTTGCAAGATCAGTAATTGGATGGTATGTACAAACCTATAGCGATTTGCAAAATAAGCATTAGTGATATTGAGAATGGTGAGAATCTTGTAGCATAGAACTGAAATTAATGCATAGTGTTGGACAGACAGATTTATCTAACAATTTTAAGCTGCAATATTTTTTAAAAATTATCTGTAATTATTTGTATACAGAATAACCATTTTATTGTTGGCAAAATCATATGTATAGTTAAATATTAACTAATTTAATCATGACAATTCCAAAACGTATTATTATTCCCAATTTTACCAGAGGAAAATGAGGCACAGTGAGTTATTTGCCCAAGGTCGGTCAGATGGGGAGCCCAGGCATTGACACTTCTCCCTTTTATAAAGATTTTATTTGTTTGAAAGAGAGAGAGAGAATGCAAGCAGGGGGTGGGAGAGGGACAAGCAGACTCCACACTGAGCATGGAGCCCCACGTGGGGCTCGATCCCACAACCCTGAGATCATGACCTGAGCTGAAATCAAGAGTCAGATGCTCAGCTATGTCACCCGGGCGCCCCTGAAGCTTCTCATTTTTAAGGTCTATGTTATACTGAACGTTTCTATATAAAGCCTTACAAATCTCAAGATTTTTCAAGACTTTCCAAGGCAGACTCTCTAAAAGGATTTAGTTTTAAGCAAATAATGCTTATGCACCGAGTGAGTAGTTATAGTTTCACAAGTTGAAATGCATCGCTAGTCTCATATTTACATACAAAATGCAGTAGGAGGTAACCAAGTCGGATGCCATCATCCTAGACTTAAGGACATCTCCGCTGCATAGAAAAGGTGGAAAAGCTACCTCTATCTCTTGAATATTTGTGCTCTCAGAATTATTCTGGAACAGCCTGCCTTTAGAGACACACAATACACACAAGAGATTGGGTTCTATAGTCACAAAACTGAGGTTGAAATACTTACTCCCTGAGCCTATTTCATCTTTTACCCAATGAGGATAATCCCCACTTCGCAAGGTTGTCGTGAGACGCATCATTATTGTAAAGAAGATTTCCTCACATGTATCGGTCCGAAGTTCTGTGTCTCTCCATCTCGGCCTGTAAAGTGGAGATCCTAACGTCTACCTCGCAAAGGTGGTGTGAGCAAACATGTAAAAACACTGTAAAATGCATGTAACGTTCCACACGGTGTTTTTAGTACTTGAGCCATAGCTCAGGGGCATAGTGGTGCCAGATACATGGCGTCACCTAGAAGTGGGATGCTGGTTTTAGGTCCTCAGGCTTTTCCCAGTACAATGGCCCAGCTCTTCAGAAGCACTCCCAGTTCTCTTCTTCTGAGTGTTCTCTCCGGTCAGTGAACCAGCATAAAGCCCCTTCTTCTCAAGGGAATTCAGTTTATAGAATAGAGACGGGAGGGAGGGCATAACTCAACTATGCTCCACGAAGCAGTTGGCAACTACCCATTCCAGGCACTTAGTGTCTTCCTGAAGAAACAATGATACTCCCCTTGTCAACTACAAGTGAGAAATATAAAATATACACCAATGATGAGTTCAACTTCTGACTGTGGTGTATTAAACCGATGAATCTAAAGAATTGATCATAGTTTATTTCCCATTTAAGCTACTTTCGTGACATACTGCCATAACCTGAATGACTTTGGAAGAACTAACTTGGAAATCCGAAGACCGATGAGCTTAGACACCCTAATAGGAGTTAGAAGTTTCTTCCCTGACTCAAACCAGTTGGGAAGTGGAACAGGTCTCCCACCCCTCCTAAAGTTGGGGGCCCCTGGGAAGAAGGTTTTGACTTCCTTCCAGGTTCAAAGAAACCTGTGCAAATTTCATAGTTCCAACCAAATAAAAAGATCGGAGACAAACGAGAAAAACCACAAATAAATCTCAAAGGTTAATAGGTGTGCCCGGGTGGAGGGGTGATTCTTAGGAAATCAGGCTACAGTTAAATGTTGGTTTTTATTCCCTTTTTATTAAAGATGCAGTCTCTTTGGACTCAACAATTCCCAATAAAACAAAGAGCCAACTGAGATCCTACGGAATATTCAAGATGAAAGAATCGTCTCCACCAAGCCCCTCATTGTACAGATTGAGAATCTGACCCCTGGATCTCTGGAGGTGGTCTATTTCTCCATATGATTTGTCCACTGGGATCTTATCTGTGACCTAACCGGCTTATCAAGTACCTCAGAGTTGGGACTGTGATACATTTACTCTCCACCCAATATGCAGCTCAGCTCATGTTAGCTCGAGGAAAAAAATACTTAATATTCTGGCTGCCCATTTATAATGACTGTGAACAATTACAAAAAGCACGCTAAGTATTCCCTGTAACAAAGAACAGCAGCTAAGGTCCACCTAGAAAAAGATGAAGATGTTTTCAAGGACCCATGGAACTACCCAGTGAGACCTACTGAGTGGAATCTTCCAGTAACTGGAGACAGCCAGCAAAGCTGATCCCAGTGATGTCTACTCCGGGCCATGCCCTTGAGCACATGGCAGCCTTGGGATGATTTATGATAAGGATATTGCACCAGACCACAACCCCGAGACACTGAAGAAAGGAAAGTCAGGATATCGCTTTCAGTAGATGAATACTAAGTAGCTTAATATTATTGAAGCATTATTCAACAACAGAGGCCACCTTACAAAGGCCAATTTTAAAATATAAATGATAGTATTTGTCAAGGTTTATATATCAGTCTGAACTGAAAGCCAAGAGCAAATTATCTTTCACTAGCTCATGTCCTGGAAAAGTTTTTTACCCTGATTCAAGGACAAAAGGACTTGTTCCAAAGTTTGGGGATTTGATATGGCTCATAATGCCTGCATATTTCCAAACTCTGTCATCAATAAATGAGCTGGAAAATACCACATATTTGTATCTTTTCTGATGCAATTTAATGGGTACACACAATGTGCCAAGCACTGGCTGGATGTATTATTCCTGTATAAGTCCTATATAATCTTGTGACCCACATTCCAAATCACGTCTTTTAATATAACTGAATATGTTCACTAAATATACTAATATCATTTGTTAAAGCTCTTCTTTTGAAGATTTATCTGATTGAGAGAGAGAGAGCGCACGAGCATGGGCAGGAGCAGGAGCAGGAGGGGGGCAGAGGGAGAAGCAGGCTCTCCGCTGAGCAGGAAGCCTGATGCAGGACTCAATCCCAGGACCCTGAGATCATGACCTGAGCCGAAGGCAGACGCTTAAACGACTGAACCACCCAGGCGCCCCAAAACTGTTTTACTTTTATAAGAGGCTGTTGACGTTAGCAAGAAATAGTACATGCTCAGAATGCATTTATACGTAGAATCATTTTTACAGAAAACAAAAGTGATATTTTTATTAGGAAAAAATGCCCTATTTTAATACAATGTCGCTGTTTATGAGAATGCACACTAAAAGAACTGCAACGAATTCGTCTTAGGAAGAAACAGTACAGTGACAGAGAACTTGATACACTGTATCTTCCAGGAGCCTGCAAAGCCGGCCCAGTGGAAACACACACACACACACCTTCCGTGACTTATGTACAGGTTATATGGGCAAACATTTAGAAAACGCACTGGAAGAGCAGGATGAGCACGTCCACGTGTGTGTATGTGTGCGTGATTTTCCTCCATGGTACTGGACTAAAAGAAATTCTTGATCTAAAATTATTTCCTGCCTAGCTCTACACATAGAAAATATCATAAAGCAAAGTTTACATTTTCCTGGGAGCTTTCCGTTGGAAGTAGAGGCTGTATTTTGGATTCTCTTAGGGTGAAATCCACACACGAACAGAGGTCGTTACATAGTGCTTGACATTTAAGTGCAACATTACCAAAAAGCTTTATACGGCGCCATTTACACCACGGAAGAAAACGATCAATGGCGAGCTGGTGATCAGTGCTTTCGAACTGCTCCAGTACTTCTACAGGGGAGAGCTAAAGAGTACAATGTATCTCGATTTATAAGGAAATGTTCTCTTCCCACTGATAACGTGCTCCCTGACTAAAGAAAAGTCTTTGCAGGCACACTGCCTTCTGGCCAAATACTGCCACCTGCCAAGGTCCTGACATACAAGGTCGCTTCTACTGGACCCTACAGTTCTCGCTGCTCTTGGACTCAGGGACAGCTTCCGGGCTGGGGGCGAGCCGGCCTCGCTTGGCCCTCAGGCCTTCCCTGGGGCTGTTAGCTGGACTTCTCTCAGGAAGGTTACTGACCGAGAGAGATCTCGTGGTGGGTTCTCGGAATGGGGCGCTTGAATCCGCTGGGCTTTGTTGAGCAACTTTGACCTGTAACAAAGTATCTGTGTTAGAGGTTTAAATCACATTCACATTTCTACAACATGAAAATAAAGTGCTTCTGTCACCAAATTTTAAGTTAAATCCCTCTGCAGGTGTTGTACTCGGCTTTACCATTTCTTCTTCACTGAGAAAAGGCCCCACCTAACAGAGGCTGTGTCCGACATGAACTCTGATGAGTCACCTTGCAAACACCTTTGATGGCCAAAAAAGACTCACTCTCAAGGCTAGTATGACATTCTTAGATCAGAAGGTAAGCTTTTGAGGGCAAAGACTATGTCCTCCTGGCCGTTATATCCCTAGTGCCCAGAATAGGCTTGGTTACCTGGCAAATTTCAATATGCGCCTGAGTGCGAACCCAAACCAGCTTTCGCTCAGCCTAAGTGAACCCTGCTGTCATTCAGATGAATGGGATCTAAACGAGAAAGACTACCTTCAGAGGATGGGAGCTTCATTTACAACATTTGAAAGACCTAGAACCTTGTCCTCATATATCGTCATTTTAAACATTCTACTTACATTTTTTTTAAAAGATTATTTATTTGAGAGAGATAGAGCACGAGCAGGTGGGAGGGGCAGAGGGAGAAGCAGACTCCCCGCTGAGCAGGGAACCCCACATGGGACTCGATCTCAGGACTCTGAGATCCTGACCTGAGCCGAAGGTAGACGCTTAACTAACTGAGCCACCCAGATGGCCCTCATCTTATATTTTTGTTTTGTTTTCATACTGAATTTGGATTATAGCAGAATAAATAATAAAGTCCAAAAAGAGTAAATCCCCTTTCTAATGCCCTGCCTTTTAGGAGGAAGAGGGATCTCAGAAAATGTGAAGCTTTGGGACACCTGGGTGGCTCAGTCGATTAAGCGTCTGCCTTCAGTTCAGGTCATGATTCCAGGGTCCTGGGATCAAGTTCTGCACCGGGCTCCCTGCTCAGCGGGGAGCCTGCTTTTCCCTTTGCCTGTCGCTCCCCCTGCTTGTGTTCTCTCTCTCTCTGTCTGATAGATAGATAGATAGATAGATAGATAGATAGATAGATAGATAGATAGATAAATAAATAAATAAATAAAATCTTCAAAAAAAGGGAAGGGGAGGGCAGGGGAGCGCAGGGGAGTGGAGGGGAGGGGAAGAAGGGAAAGGAAGGGTAGGGAAGGGAAGAAAGAAAGAATGTGAAACTTTAAAAGAGGGCAGGGTAGCTGGTACAGTCAAGAGTTTCTGCGGTTTACACAGTCATGACAGAAGATATGGGGTCAGGAAAGAGAAAGAGGAGCAAGACAGATGAACGATAGAAAAGCTTCATTTAGCCAACGTTACAGGCAAGAGTGGAGGATTCCAGCAGGAAGATCTTTAAAAGGTAAAGAGGAAGGGCACTCTTAACAAGGCAACCCATGTTCAGTCCCTGCAGGGAGAAGGAGCTATTGTGACAAAGAGCAACGGACTCCAGTGACCTCCTTCCGAAGCAGCAAGAAAAAAGAATGGAAATTATTTCCCCATTTATATTCTTTCCGTAGGAAGTATGTGGTTTTAAAAGGCAGCTAAATACTTTTCATTACAGAAGACATAGTAAATCTGGCCAACAGATCAAATCCCTGGAAAGCTTGCCTCTAACTCAGATTATACGCAGGACACTTGAAAGGAGCAGCCTCTCAGGATCAGGACTTAGTGGAAAATTACCATCCATGGAAAGTTAAAGGAAAAAAACAGAGTTTTACTGGCACTCTTTTTTCTTTTTTTAAGTAGAAAGTGATAGAAAAGACAGGCATTTCCCTTGAACCCATCGGATGCAGGAAAGTCGGATACTCAGGTTCACCATTTAAAAAAGAGAGAGAGAGAGAGAGATCACTCACATTGGGAAAAGAATATCTGAGCCAGTAAAACTCTTTCTTAATCCCAACGAAATAGCCAAAGCCCACCCGTTGTCTTCCCCCTCTAGACTCAATTTCTCTATACTGAACTAAGGAAATTATAGTCCGTGATCAGTTTAAACCGTGAACTTGATCCTCGTGTTGGTCAGTTAGCCTCAGACTTGTCTCTAGAAGTAGATGAGGTCCAATTCACCAAGTATTTGAACTATTAAGTGTGGGGACACCTGGGTGCTAAGTCGGTTAAGTGTCTGCCTTCAGCTCAGGTCATGATCCGGGTGCTGGGATGGAGCCCCACGGCAGGCCCCTATCCTGACTGTCCTACAAACTGTCTGCATCCGCAGTGGCCAGAGGACAAGCACATAGATGGCTCAGTGAAAATGAACCTCATTCAGAGTAAGAAACACAAGGCCCCGCTAGCCCGCGGACCGACGCCGTGGTGACGGCATCACCATCATCCTCCACAATTTAGAGGCAGGTCCTCGGGCACCGACCACCAACCCCAGGTTCAGGTCAAGTCTGCAATCACGACTCGCTTGTCCCCAGCAAACGAGGAGCTCCTGGGCTTACTCATCCCAGTGACATCACAGAGAATGATCCTCACCGACTTCGCATCTCCCCCCTTGAACCCGACAGATGTCTCTAAAGGTCCTGCTAAATGACCTAGGGAAATGTCTCTCTCAGACCTCAGCCAGGTCCTTCAGGCAAGCGCTCATCATCCCGCGTTTCTAAGCAACTGCTTCTGGAAAAGATACACCTTGGACCTCTCAACCTGAATGATGAAATTTGCTTAACTGATGCGGTAAGCATTTTATAGAAAATGCTGAATTAAATTAAAAATCAATAGGCTGGGTTTTGAAGAGTTTGCATCTAACCATGAAGTCTCCCGTGACCTCCTCTCAAGAGGAACCAGCCCCCATTCATTTGCACAAGTGCACAAAAGTGCTTCACGATTCATAACGGCTGGCACTCGCTGCAGCCCGGAGCCGGAGCACCGAACGCAAATCTGCAGGAAACCGTGGATACGCCTCTGGACTCAACAGGCTCCAAGCAGCGTGGAAAGCAGGCCCCCTAGTGTGCAAAGCGCTCGCTCCTGGATAGTAAGTCTGAACGCTGCATGGAAACTGCCTTTGCACCGAGTCCTCATAAAAGAAGAAAAAAATGACCCAAGTGGTGACCTCATGAGAGGATTTCCTAACATACCTTTAAACATCTCCTATCATAATCACTTTAGGACATGAGCAGCTCCAGTCATTCAACAAACTAGCGGCTGAATGCCCGACCCTGTGTCAGACACGAGGACACAGGGGAAGCGGAATCATCATCCAGAGCCTCGCAGACCTCATACTGCAGCTCAGAAGGCAGCTGTCTAAGCCAGGAGCGACAATAAAGCGAGCCACCTTAAAAGGTCGAAGTAGAGTCCTATGTACGTGTCAAGATTTTCTGTTTTCAGAGAGCCGAACAAACACTTCATTTCATCTTCAGAAGTGTGACACAAGCAGGAATGGGTTAGCTTGTATGCAGGGGTGAGGAGTGGCTCCCACTCAGCCACCCATCTAAGGAAATGGCACAGACTACACCAGAACCCAGACCTGATGTGCAGGTCAGGACTTAGCCGGGGGCAGAGAGCTTTGGGTCAAGCTTGGAAGCTTCCCTCTTTAGGAACACTGGTTGCTTTTGGGAAAAGGAGCTGTTCTTACGGTCGCTGGAAAGTCAAGTCCTACTCCAGCACACTCGCCAGTGTTCTGTTGTTACCAGCATTCAAAAGATAGAGCCAAATGTGAAGGAGGGAGAAAAAGAAAGAAAGAAAGAAAAGTGGGGTTTGGGGTGGGGGGAGGATTTGCACACAACGGTCAATATTTCTAATACAAGTAATGGATGGACCTGTTTTAATAAGTGAAAGAGAACCTCAGACCCTTCTTCCTCACCCCTGAATTAATAAAAATTTTACTACAATGTAAGTTTTGAAAAAACTTAATACTAGGTATACATTCCTTAATGCTTACGGCTCTTATACATCAACAGAACAAACATTTACAAATACGTTCTTGTTTTGATGCAGCTAATCCCCAATGTCTTTGTTATTTTGGTATCTAAAATCCTAATGAGCATGCCCACTTAAAGAATTATTACATGACACAAATAGGGGTTACGACACTTTCAGAGTTTTGTCTCTGGGTCAAGATACTCACACTGTATAGTTAAATGAGCAAAGTAATAAGTGAGCAATAAGTGAGCAATCAAAGTAAAATCATAAAACTTTTAGAATTCTTAGAGCTATTCCAGCAACTTCCAACAATGTTCCTGTGACCCCTTGTTTGAGAAACACTGGGGAGAAGAACAAGACTGTGGAAGTGAAAGATAGTGTTATAAACCTGAGCAGGTTAGATCTTTATTAACTTTACTTCCTTCTTTCTTCTATAATGCTTCTGTAATACTTTATTATACCGTGAGTACAATAAAATGCATATACTTTGCATACATAATGCTAGTATATCTTATGGTATAATAAAGATCTGCAAAGCCAATATTCTCGATGCTTTAAATAACATTTACTGGGCCATTTGCAAGGTACACAGAGGTCACTGAGATCATAGCTCTGCCATCAACAATCAAAATAGAGCAATGTGTCAACAGAGCTCCTTTCTTTAGATGTCTACTGAAGTATTTGCTTTTTGTAAAGTAAAGGAGTAAAAAAGTTAGGAAAAAAAGAATTGGCAGCTGGGGGGGGCCAAAGGGTTAGAGGAAAAAGTGTGAAACAAGCAATGAGCAATGCCTGTGGCCAAAAAAAAGACAACCTCTTCAATTCCTTCAATGTACTGCTTAACACATGCTTACAAACCCTTTGAGTTCTGATCTATGATTTCTCCTCATTTAACATTTTCCATCCAACTCTAAGTGGCCTGTTGGATCAAGGAGGAGACTGTAGGTGCAGGATAATGTAATGTTTATCCTCAGGTCGGCTCACTACTGTCCTCAGGACTGGCTTACTTACACTGATTGGAGAAGAAGGTCAGACTTTAAAGAGCCCCTGAGTCAGTGTCAGACCCTTGCCCGATAACACTGTAATTTCCCGGATTTGGGACGGCAGGTACACGTTCCTAGGAGTTACCTTCTGTGATCTGCTGCCACCAGCTGTTGGTTGGGAGGTCTCAGCATGATTTTCTTTGTTGAGACTTAGTGGGGATGGTGCTAACTTTTGTGCCGCCAGGCGGGGGCTGGTCCGAGTCGGCATGGTTGTTCTCCGCAGGACATACGGGCTTGCCTTTCCCGTTGGGATATCAGCAAACCCTAAGGGCAAAAAAGGCTGGCTGTCAACATTGCTAGGTCCAACTGAATCTACAGTGGAAACAATCGGTATCAGGTGAAGTTCTCACCAATATAAGAGTAACTCCAGAAACACTTTCTGCCGGCCACAGCGGACAAGAGATTGACTTCACAGTTGCTAAATCAAACAAGTAACTAGTGGGTTTTCTCTTACCAGACACACAAGAAAACACAATGGAAAAGGGAAAATAACATTAAACAGAATTTTTTTCCCCCTGCTTCTTCTTCTTCTAACTAGATGTCTTAACTCTCATTTTTCTAAGATCTGAAGAACATACCAGCAAGCCTTCCCATAAAATCTGGATTGGAGATAAAAAGGGAGGATCAAATAGAAAGGGGGTGGGAAGCCAGCTCTTGTTTAAAACAAGAAAAGGTAAAATGGTAACAGCCCCGGCAACTCAGGCAGAGACTAGGTGGGAGGAGACAGCCGACCCCGTAAAAGAGGGATTTCACCGTCTGCTCACACAGTCTCCCTCCACAGTGCGAGTGGACATGACTGGAGGTACGTAAGAGGAGAAAGTCAATCCCAATGACACTAATGGTTGGCATGTCACACACACTCCAGAGCCGTGCTGATGGCTAACTAAAGCAGCATTTGGTTTTGCGTTTAACCCTTTAATTATAAATAAAAAGCAGTAATGAGAAAGAGATAGCTACTTTGGGGCCAGACTTCCTAAGGGCCAGTTACTCAGAACAGTGCTCCTCAAATCATCTATGGCAAAGACTCAGTGTTGATATTTCTTTGAGGGAAAGGGGTGGGGGGTGATTTCCAACCTGCTGTGGAATGATAACTTCTGCATAACACAAGAATGAACCAACAGAAAACTCACGATGTGTTTGCATGTTGCAACGAGGTCAAATTGCTATGAAAATTTCTCAATTCTTACTCTTGATTTCTGAACATGACTTTTTTTGGTCACAGACCAGTAATAAACTGTGCCTAGACTGGCCCCGGTCCCTGGGACACAGTTTAAGGATCACTGGGTTTAAATTAAGAAAATAAAAAGCAGTTTAGTGGCTCCAACCAAGGGGGCCCATCCCCCAGCTCACCTCCTACCCGGGTGAGATGTAGACTAAAGGTGAAAAAGCTTGAAGAATGTCCTCAGTTTGGGGATTTTTCAGCAGAGAAACATCAAATTCCAAACAGGTTTTGAGTAGTCATTTTAGAAATCTCCTAGCACATTTTGTGTTGTAACGTGAGTCATTAGATCCTAGCCCTTTTCTCCTGCAGAAAGGAAAGTATACCGTACCAACTTCAAGGTGGACTGTTGTTTCTGAAGACCATTTAGTATTGCTGCACAATAATCTAAAACGTAAATGCTCCTGTCTTTTTGTATGTGGATTTTTATAGGGCATTTCAAAAGAACACAAATGATTTTGCTTTTAAATGCCTACCTTTCTTTACAACTTCTGGAAGTCCTTCTGGCTCAAACTCAGTGTCTCTGGCATCCTCTGCGGGGTGAATACCACTTTTGACTGCTTTCCTACTCTTCTTAGAAAATGTCTCCGGGGTAGAAGGCGCTGTGCCTCCGCCATCTTCCCGAATCCCAGTGGACCTTTGCCTTTTGCCTGAAGCTTTATTTTGGCTGGATGACAACTTCTTTTCAGTAGCAGAAGGGGCTGGAGAGGCTTCTGGAACAACTGAATTTAGCAAAGGAGAATGCTGGAGATTAAGTTTAGACTGTGAACTCAGACGTGCAACTTGTGTCTCCAGCATCTCTTTGGCTTTCTCTAACTTCTCATGGCTTATGAGCAGGGAACAGTACTTGTCCAGATATTCATCGGCCTCCTTGTTTTTTTCTTCAAGAGTTTCTTTCAGTTCTTTTATCTCAGCCATTAAATCCTCTACATTAGAATCCACAACAGTACCTGTCAAAAATAAAGTGACACACCGCACGTCACTTGACGCTTCTCTAATCAACACTGGGCATCATAAAGCAGATAAGCTCAAGTTTGTTCTTTGATTTTCGCTTAAGAGAAGTGGGGGAGATATACCTGTATGTGTTCTTATAGACCAAACAAGTCTTGTTTGGGAGGGATCATATCAAGGTAGATATTCTAGACTGCATGACTTTGATTAAGATAGCTTAAAGAAAAACCATCAAAATCTCAAACTCGTATTCCAGCCACCTCGTCAACACTTCCTTGCAGTCCATATGAGATCAGATGAATTAATTGATCTCATTCCCAATTTTCCCCTGCCCATTCTTTTCCAGCATAAGTGAATGAACAATAAAAGTTGGTAAAGAATATGAAGCCTGGTGGAAGAGCTTTGGGCAACAGAAGAGGGTTAGTGACAAGACGAGTCAAAAACAGCTCTGAAAACCATTTTTAAGCAATGGAGGATCTGATGGACAAGTGCTTGGGGGATGCTTCAAAGGTGGGAGTCCTGGTCAACTTGTAGCTGGCCCTGGTTGGCACCAAATCCATTGGAAAAATTCCCTGAATCCACAATACACTCCAAATGCTCTTCTCAGCAGGGAAGATCACTGACCCCCCATGTGAAGCTGTGGTCAAGAAGGTCCCTCATACTATACTTGCAATCATCTTTCCACACAGTGAAAGCATTCTACTCCGAAGACACAAGTGGAAAAAACTGACAATGACAGTTGCCATTTCTTTTTTTTACTTCCACACCCAAACATATAGCCCCTAAGCCTTCCATTTAATTGACCCACGAGGATGGGCCAAGGACAACCAGAATCAGCTGCTGATAAACCACCAATGCCAGCTCAGAATGTCGATCTGCCTTTGACGTAGGGCTTGCATAAATGGACATCCACATGCAAACTCTTCTAGGAACAGCTTATTAGCAAAAAGTGCTGCCAATTTTTCGTATGTTTTGTAGAACAGAAGATACAATAATTCTATTTCAAAATGCAGACTTCATTCTGAATCCTATTAATCCCATGACCCTAAACTGAGCACAAAATGTAGAAACTGGAAAATGGATAACTGCTGGAAATCGATACGCAGTAACAGAACACCGCGCCGGCTGTGATGAGCACCGGGTGTTGTGCGCAACTAACGAATCGTTGAACGCTACATCAAAAACTAACGATGTACTGTACTATATGGCGGCTAACTGAACATAATGAAAATAAATAAATAAAACTGAAACAGAACAAAACAAAAAAACACGCACTGAAAACATTTCTGTGCCTACACACCATACGTGTATGGTTTCACTAGTGGAAAAGAGCTTTGGATCGTGGATGTGCCCAATCAATGGCTACCTGTCTTTTGTTTCTCTTGTGCAGCTTCCAGGTGAGACAGCTCTTTCTGCAACATCTCCTTCTCCTCTTCCAGCTGTTTACAGGATTTGATCAACAATTTTATTTTCCCCTGGGCACGTTCATTTTCCTTCTTCAACTGATTTGTATATTTTACGTTGTCTGCCTACGAAACAAAACCTTGAATTTAAAACCTTGAATTTCTTTGTATGAGCATTTCGGAAAATAATCATGAGATATAATTAAGAATCATATATTATAAATTTAAGAATTATGATGTTCAAAATATACCAATTCATCTTCTCTATTGGTTTCCTAGGTCTCCCCAGTAGACACTGTGGTTTTGTCACTTTCTGAGTATCGGCAAGCCTAAATCTTGGTTTCTGAGATAGTGTTCTATTAAGGAGCCCACCGTGTCTGGGTTTGTCCAATGGGAATCACACCTGGGGGGTTAGAATGGGAGATATGTGGGCATATTCTTGGTGGGTCAAAACTTCTTGATGATGGGGGTGCCTAGGTGGTGCACTCAGTTGAGCGGCTGACTCTTGGTTTCGGCTCAGGTCCTGATCTCCGGGTCATGAGATCGAGCCCTACGTTGAGCTCCCCGCTCAACACAGAGTCTGCTGGAGATTCTCTTTCCCCTCCCTCTGCCCCTCCCCTCTGCGTGTTCACTCTGTCTCTCTCAAATAAATAAATAAATCTAAAAAAAAAAAAAAAAAGCAAAACTTCTCAATGATAGAACTGTATTTCCATTTGTAGTCTATGCCATTGCACAATTTCAATACCCAAGATGGCATTTGTCTTGGTGACACCAAGTGAAGGCCCAATAATATTATGGCTCACAATACTTAAACTCTACAGTTGCTCAAATAGAAAACGAATAGAATGGTGGGAGAATGATAGCATCATACGCTTCTCAGGAGTACAAGTTCACGATTCCTTAACCATATCTGCAAATTCCAAACAAAAGCTCAGACAATGATTTAGAGGAAAAACCTGACCTGAACAGATACAGAGGTATTTATTTATAGTCTTTATTTATCCCACCTTGTGAAAATAGTCCTACAATTTGTTGCAGAAATATGAATTTGATTATGAAGTATTACCCCATACCTTGCAGGGATATTATGTAATATATGGCACATGAATTGTATTATGTAATATCTAAAAAATGCAGACTTCTAAAATAAGCTAGTTCTACGAGTTTCTGTAAGAGATCATGAACATACAAAGGTAGACCAAACTATTTAATAAAAGAAAAAGAACCTGAGCATCACATTCATGTTCCAAGTAGATTTCATTCTTTGTATATTATTTCATCTTGGAATAATATTAGCAGTTTTGCAAGAAATCTGCATTTTCAGGATTTTTATTTCTGATTCCAACCATAATTGGATTAGAGATCTATTTAATTCCATTTCAAAAGTGCTTATTAACTGGACCTCATTAAAATTATATGCACTCTGAATGGGCTCAACTGACAAGTCATTTTGTACACAGTATGTGTAAATATAGGCATTCCCCACAGAACTGTCAAAGATTAGACAAGCAGAAAGCATACCTGAAACTGAAATATTATATACCAATTTTACCTCAATTTTTTTAAAAGAGAGAAAGTGAGTAAATAAAAAAGTAGACCTGAAGCTCTTCTTTCTGTTATTAAACCTAACATGTTTCATTTTGTAGCAGCAGAACATTAGTGATCGTGAATGTTACCCTGACTTTTCTTAGTTTATATTTTATTGGTATATTTCCTTCACCTTGAGAATTATTTAAGAGCTACAGACATAAGAAGTTTACCCCTACTTTTCTGTTTCAATGTATTGGATATACGATTATCCTAATTTTTGCAATTTAAATCACCTTCAAGTAAAGACCTTTGCAGATATTTACCTCCCAGGTTTGTTATTATACATCCTGGATGGTATTCATCTTATGAAAAATATCTATAGGAATCAAAAAGCCTCTCTTTCTAAGAAGTAGAATTCCTGCAGCACCACCTATAATTGAACAATCCTAAGACTATGGTTCACCTCTTGTTTTTTTGGAAAGGAGAAAGTTTTATGATCCTTGCGTGCAGAGGAAGAGGAGAACGTACAGATGTGTGCACGACCAAGCGCTCTGGTATACCTTGATCTCCCCATGAGCCACGGGAAAAGTGGGTTTGGTGATGGTAGTGAACTCGGGAGACCAATCAAGCAAGACCTTGGAATTACCCATGAAATTATTATCTACAGCTGGAGAGGCCTGTTCTAATCTGCTATCACCTCGATCTTCATATAAATCTAGAGAAAGTCTTTTACCATCCTCTAATTTGAGGATTCATGAGCAATGCATAAAGTTTATTCAAGCCGTGAGATCGCAGATCATCCACTGATTTTTAAAAAATAACTCAGCAGAGAACTGATGCTTTTATTTTTGACTACAAAAACAAAAAATGTCATAACAATTGAAATGGAAGCATTAATTCCATGCGATGAAAACCACCATTACCTGTATGAATCATTCTAAGTCATGAAGCAATAAAAAAGGAACATACCTTGGTTTTCTTCAATTCTTCTAAAATCTGAGTGGTAGCTTTCAAAGAATTATTGAGTTCTTCTTTACTGGACTTTAAGAGATCTACCTCTGCCTTCTGCAAGCTGAGACATTCTTCCCGAGAAGACAGTTTCTCTCGATATGTCTGGATTTCCATTTCGTACTAGGATGAAAAAATGTTACTTTAGTCAGGAGGCTCAGCTAAAAAAATTTAAAGGAAAACAAACAATAAAGAAAACTGCTGTCCCAAGGACCATTTCAAATAGTCTTTGGACCCTGCTATTAATCTATTCCAAGATGAAAGAAAATATTATTTCACATTGTAAAATAAGACCTGTGCGGTAACTGGGGAAGACAGTGCAGATAATATGATGAGACCCTTTAGAAGACCGTATCACGCAATAGTGCAGAACATTGACCTTCTTGCAAAAAATGCCTCATTACCATGGTCAACTCACCACTCTCCGGCTCCTCCAGGAACCAACCCCCACGTTTTACCTGTTTGTTTGTATCCAGAAGCAGAGCCTGGTGTTTCTTTTCAGCTTCCTGCAGCTGTAGCTGATATTCAGCTCTTTCTTCTTGCACTTTCTCTTCCTTTTCCATCTGGTCCTTGTGTATATAATCCAAACTCTTCTTCAATTCACTATTTTCTAGCATGAGCTCCTCCAATTGACCCTAATGAGAAAAGTAAAAAAATCACGGGAAAATAATTAGGAACTTGGATATATAGCTTTAGGAAATACTGAGTACCAAAATGAAAAAAAGAAAACAAAAGAATTTACAGATAAGACAAAATCTGTATAGAAGAGTGCTGTAGCCCTTAGTGATGTACTCCCCTGAAATTGTGACTTCACCTCCGATGACAATTTCTTCTGCTCCAGCCCAACCACCCCCAAGGTCATATCCCCTGGGACCCCAGACTCTCTGAGAACCCAGCTTTAGCTGAACCACTCTGGACCATACCCTCTGAGGCTTTCCAGGCTCGTTCACTGAAGTGCTCGCGTTGCACTAATTCCTTGACGTCATCAGCAGCATCCCTACCACCCCCACCATCGCACTCAAGCCCCTCCACACTTCCTTGACCAGCTTCGATTCCATGTTCTATCACTGTGAGCATTTCCTTCCAAATGCCCTCAGCTCTTCTGCCCCTCTCCCTTCACTGTGTGAGACAGGCAAGACTCCAGCTCCGGGGCCCGTGTTCTCCGTGCCTGATCCCCAACGACTGTTGCTACATGTCTCTATACACGAGCATCCACTTCCTCTTCTCCCCTGACTGACGCCCTCCAACCTGGCTTTAGACCCTCCAGTCATTTTTCTTATCATTTTCTGTCTCACAATGGCTCCCTTTCAATTTCTTAAAAAAAAAAAAAAAAAAAAAAAACCAAAAAAACAAAACTAAGATTTTTCCAATATCAGAGATGTTGCCACACTACTGTCTAGACCTAGAAGCTTCCTTCCTCTGCACTGTTCCTCGCGCGGCTGACCCCTCACCCTGCAGGTGACATTCTCTGACCTCCCCACCTAAATTAGGTGGGCACACACCCCAGTTCCCAATTAGTCTGCAGTAAAGAATCTTGTTTGATTTATTTATGGCACTTGTGAGATTATGATTCTCTTCTATAGCTCCTATTTAATGACTTAGTGTGTGTCTAGACTGTAAGGTCTCTGAGGGCAGAAACCACAGCACAGCACTATGGACTTGAGGCTAAACACCTCCCTTTTCCTTTTAGCAGAGCCTGTAAACCAGATTCCAGCCAGGATACTCCCAAGCTGCTCAGAACCAAAGGAAATTCCAGCATGTGCAGTACTCAAATATCATTCGTACAAACTCCTTCCACGCACCATTGCCAGAAAATCCCAGGAGTCAAGTGCTGAGATGAGATGCCAAACCTTTTTGATTTTCATTAGATTAAATACCACATTTAAAGTACGAATTTCCCCAACTCCTTAACACAGGCTCTTACCAATAGCATGTCAACTCTTGGTGATTGGGGTCACAATCACAACTCTGTCTCGTGACCCTTTGCTAAGTACTTCCCGGGGCTGAATGTGCATGAGGACATTATTGGTATGCGAGTGTTCACGGTTTAACCGGGTCTGGCAAACAGGTTTCATTGCACCTGCAGCTTCTCGTGCATGGTAGCTGCTCCGGGGGCCCCGGTGTGAAGTTTCCGGAGGAGGGGAGGGCATGAATCAGCAACATGTGCTCTGCAAACAGCAGTGGGGAGGGCGGCCCAGATGCTACAGATCTGCCACAGGAACCCTGCCCTAAAATAACATCCCGAGACTGTTCCAACTTCACATCTCTTTGTGACTTCCCGTGACTTTGCGGTTCTCAGCAAGATCGGGGCATCTGTCTCTGGCAACGTTCTGGCTCCTCATCCGAGGCAGGCTAGAAAAGCCGATAAACCTGGGGAAAGCTGCATGAAATCTATTTCTGATGCGAGTTAAAGTAGTACCAGGCTCGCCTTCTATGAAAAAAAATTGGGGCTCCATGACAGGAATTTTCACGGGTGTCGAAGCCACTTGGGCCTCCTTCTGGGCTCCCTGACAGGGCTGGAGGGTGAAGAGGAGTGCAAGTCTCATCAAGACCCAAGTGCGGGGCTATTTTAAAAGCTAAAAAGTCTGGTACCTTCCAGGTCTTACGAAAACAAACAGGGAGAGGGTGCAATATCGGAGTGTCATGAGTGTGTCACAGAGAAACTTACCTTGCTGCTCTTTATTTCCTGCGACATTATATTTAATTCTTCGGTTAGCCGATTTTTCTCCCCGAAATATTCTTCTTTCAGCTCGGTTGTTTTCTGCGCCATCTCGCGCATTTCCCTCTGCAGCTCAGTTTCCTTCCCAGTCATTGCATTTACCTGAAATTTCATCTTTCATTAGGATCTGCTTTGGGTTACCTGTTTTACGCAAATTAATCACTCAGATACAACACACTCGTAACATTTCCTTTCACCTTCAGTAATAAAATGGAACCAGGCTAATCCTCCCTTTACTAATCCACTCAACTACTACCCTCAAAACCTACTGGCAAGCTTACCTTTTCTTCTCAGCCAAGGTTTAATAAAAGACGGCAATAAGGAAAGCAATGACAAGGAAAGATAATATTACAAAGTCTTAAAATCCTTCATAAAGGTATTAATTTGTATTAAACATAAACATCAGAGACCATTGTATGAGGTAGCATCTTATATTTTTATCAGTTCTGGGATCTCTACTAATCCCTTGATGCCATACTAATCTGCAAGAAACATGCCTAGGATTAGTTAAAACCAATTAAAGTCCTATCATTGGCATTTGCCCCTGACGTTGAAAGAGCCTGGCAGAATTTGCCAGATGACCTCTATCATAACTGCCATCTTTTGCAAGCTGTGTCAATACTTGAAATTCCTGGAAAATATTATAGTTATGATTGATCCCGTTTTCTGGACACTCCTTTTTCCTTTTAATATTTGCCCAGTAAAAAGTGAATTTGAAGCAATCATTTTCCTAGATCAGTATGTAAGCCTAGAGGGCAAAAACTTAATTTTTCATTACTAATTGAGCCCCATGATGGCAGATTTTCCCCTTTAGCCACCAGCTAACAAAACAAGAGGTTGCCCAAAGAGAAGGTGTAAGAGGGGCTGAAAGCGTAAAATCCCCAAGACATACCCTGGGTAGCACAAGGGTTCTGTTGGTTACTGTTACCTTTGATAGTACTTTCTCCTGAAGGCAAAAAGGCAGGGCAGGGGTAATTGGGCTCCCTCCTGACCCTCACTAGTAACTGTTCTAGTCTCCTTGGCAGTAGTTCCCAGCTGGGTATTGGGAAGCTATGACTCTAATGCACTGTAAGAAAGAGTACTACAATGAGAACCAGGAACTATGCCTAACCCAAAGCTTCTCCCGTGTCCAGGTGCCACGTTGAAAACCTGGCCTAATCCATAGAAGTGTCCCATGTAAATGTGTGCCAAACCAGAGTCACTACCGCTCGAGCCAACTCAACGTCCCGGAAGTTCAACGCCCCGCAAACTTAAAACCTCTACAGAGTTTGTTCCGATACTGCCAACACTGTCCAGAAGGAAATCTAATCCACACAGTGGTTTCCCTCCCTCGTGACTACATATTCAAATGTAGATAGGTTAAGCCACTTACTTTTTCAACAAAGGACACGTTTTCCATTTTTGTCAATTCGAGCTCTTTCTCCAGATCCCTGTGGGAATCCTGCAGTGCTTCTAAGGTGTCTTGCAAAGTGTCATTTTTGGATTGCAGCACTCGGATCTTCTCCTCCAATTCTACCATCAGATTTTCCAGTTCCACTTTTTGCTTCTTCCAAAGCTGCTGTTCTCCTTCCACCTGGGACAGTTTAGAGGCGAGCTGCTCTCGGTCTTGAACTTGGTTTTTCAGTATGCTGATTTCTTCGTCCTTCTTCTCTAACTTCTGTTTGCCATCTTCTACTTGCTGAAGGAGGCTATTCGCAGAAGACTGCACATTAAGGTAGTTATTCTTGACCTCGTCAAGACCTTGGAGCAACTGAGCCTTCTCATATCCAAGAGCATCTACTTGACTGTGTAGACTCTGTGCCTGGGCCTTCCAGGTGTCTTGGTCATGACACAAGGCCGCCACTTTCTCATTTAGCTCCTTTAATTGGGTTTGAAGCGTCTCCACTGCAATTTTAGATTCTTCTTTCATCTGTACCTTTTCTTGCTCTTTTTCTTGCAATAGATTTTCAAAGGAAGAATTTAATATTTCTAATTCAGATACCCGTCCTTGCTCCTTCTGTAATTCTTTTATCACATTTTCTTTTTCTGACCTTATATGGACAAGATCTAATTTCAAATCTCTCAGGGTTTGGGCCATCTCCTCTATTTTTGCTTTTAGAGTCCCCACCTCTGCTTTGGAATTCTCAGCCTCAAGAATCACGCGCTCTTGGTTTTCCCTTGATCTCTCTAGTTCTCTTTCAAGGTTCTCTACTCTATCCTTAAGCAGGTCAACGTGATGCTCACTTTCTGTCAGTTTTCCTAAGACCTGGAGCTGTTCCTTTTCATCAGCTTCTAGGCGGACTTTCAGCTTTTCAATGCTGTTCCTCAGCTGATGTATTTCCTGCACTGAGGGGTCCAGACTCTGTTCTTCGACCTTCTGGATTTCTTGGCCATGACACAAGGCTATCACTTCCTCATTGAGCTCTTTCAATTGTGTTTGAAGCATTTCCAATGCAGCTTTGGATTCTTCTCTCATCTCAATTTTTTCTTGTTCCTCTTCTTCTAACCGACCTTTCAATGAAGAGAGTAGTGTGTCTAATTCAGACACCTGACCTTGTTTTTCTTGTAGTTGTTTTACCAGATTTTCTTTTTCGAACCTTATCGTGCCAAGGTCTAATTCCAGATCTCCCAGGCTTTTGGTCATCAATTCCATCTGTGTTTTTAGGGCCTCCACCTCAGCTTTGGAAGTCTCAGCATCGAGAATCACCAGCTCTTGGTTTTCCTCCGACATCTGCAGTTCTCTTTCAAGGTTCTCGACTTTATCCTGAAGAGAATCAGCCTTACGCTCGCTCGCTCTCAGTTTCTCTAGGACATGGAGCTGCTTCTTGTCATCAGCTTCGATGCGGACCCTCAGCTTCTCAATGCCTTGTCTTAGCTGGTACACTTCCTCCTGCGTTGAGCTCAGCCTCACGGCAACCTCACCCTTCTCCAGCAGTGCACCCTCCAAGGCCTTGGTGACGGTCAGCTTTTCATGTTCTGATTCATGCAGTCTGGTCTGCAGGCTTTCAGATTCCCTTGCAAGTGACTCCTTCTCTCGACTCAGTTGTTCGATTTGGATTTCCAACTCACTTTTTACCAAAGACAGGGCCTGTGAGTCCTTTTCCATATTCTGCAGCTGCTCCTGGAGATGAGTGTTCTCTTCCAACAGCTTGGTGACATCGGAGGACAACGTCTCAATGAGCTGTGTTTGGTCCCTTACCTCAGCTCCAGCCACATCAATGTGACCTTCACCTTGATGAGATTCGAGCTCTCGTATTTTCTGCTTCATCTTTTCAGACATCAGATCCAGTTCTTTATTTTCTTTTGACAAAGTATCTAATTCTCCATGAAGCCGGTTTCTCTCACTGGTGACCACAGAGAGTTCTTCTTCAAGGCGGATTATAATGTTCTGCTGATTTTCATTGTCTTTTTCTAAATATAGCTTCTCTGTCTGAACTGTCTCTAAGTCAGCTTCCAAAGAGAGGGCGTGATGCTCAATGCTACCTTTTTCAGACTGGATCCTCTTTAGCTCATTTTCCACATCAAGAAATCGCTCTCTCCAGTTGTCGTTCACCTTGGCCACACTATCTTCAATAATTGCATGTGACAATTTATCTGCGCATATTTCTAAACTAGAATTGAGGCCTTCCAAACTTTCTGTTCTCTGGTGTAACTCCTGCTTGTCACAAGAAAAGGATTCCAATCTTTCACTTAGGTTTGATTTTTCTTTCTTGAGTTCCTCAACCATTTTTTCTAATTCTATACATGCTTCCATCTTGGCGGTTATTTGTGCTTTCTGTACATGGAGTTTTGAGTCTAACTCTTTTATTTCATTTAGTAAGCTTTCAACTTTTTTGTCACGTTCCTCTATGATGTGAAGTAACCTCAAATTCTCATTTGATGACTCTTTTACCTGCAGTTGAAGATTCTGAATGGTGACCTGGGTCTCCAGAAAATCCATAGGTACCAGAGCATTAGGACCAGAAAAGGACAAGTCAGAAATGCGTTCTAAACAGCCCTCGGTTTTGTCTTCTGCTGGGGTTTCTAGGGACTGTTCCCTAGACCATTCTTCTGTGAATCTGACTGGACTGGTCTTGGTTACTTTTTCCATCTCCAGATTGAGGTCCTGCTGAACACCTTCTTCACAGATCTGATGAATGTCATGTTTTGGTGTTCTCTCTTTAGTTTCCAAAGTATGTTCTTCTGATTCTTTCACATCACAGCTATTGTTTCCAACCTGAAGAGCCTGTAGTTGTAATATAAAATGAGAATTCATTTTATTTTTCAAGAGGAATCAAAATAGAATAAATTGGCTTAATTATTACTTTATAGAAACTGGCTTCTTGCTTCTGCTAAACACATCTCTTCAAATGATATATTTCCCACCTCGTTCTTCTCTCTCCATCCAAATATCCAACGCAATTAAACAAACATTGAGTAAGTGTTCTCCACAGGCAAGACACTGGGTAAGGTATTTATCACAAAGACAAACACTTCAGGTCAGTTATTTGATCATCTAAATTATAACATACTTAACTTTCATAATTTTTTCTTGCTAGAGATATTCTTGATAGCCTACATATAAAATTTCTTTTCGTGATTATCAAGTAAGAGGCTAACAAATTCCATATAAAATGTTCAGCTTCCATCTTCGGCATTTACGATATTCTTCACTGAGAAAAGTTCATGACCAGATCATGACCAGATCCCCACCCCCAAGGACTTAATCACAGAGCCAGCACTCTCCATATTCTTGGATAAATTACATGGACCTCACCTTCTTCTCATCTATGAAATGGGGATCTACTGTTGTGACCACTATGACCGTCATGTCACCACCTGCCCTCCCTACCTTACTGAGGCAGACAGAGGGAAGCAAGTGAGACTCGCTGACGGTACAGCATTATTAGTTTAGCTGGTAGACTAGAAAGGGCAAAGTTACGACTAAACAATTTCATATTCCATAAAGAGATGTCTCTTTAAATGACTGATAAATCATAGATTTGTATCAGAGCAAGCTGATAAGAAAATTATTCAGTAATATGTAATAAACTCCTGCATTTAGTTTCATGACTTTAACTCTGTAATATTAAAATAGTCTGAAAAGGGCAAGAAAACTTAATATTCGTATCATATTGCCATCCATAAACTCTAATTTAATATTTAACTGTGGTTTATTAACTCACAAAGAGTGAAAACATACACATCCTGAAGATGACTTTGACTCCATAATATAATTTTCCCCAGGAGACTTTAAAATATATCTTTAGTAATTTCCCATATAGTAATGTTTGAGTGGAATCATTATAGAAATTTACATCCCCTCTGGTCCCAATCAGGCTTACTTTGTCCAAAGTTGTGCTTTGTTTAAACAAAACAAAACCTTTGGTATATTTTGTTTTTATACCCTTGAACTCTAAAAATATTTTATGTTTGATTTAATATAGATTTCAATTCAACAAACATTTCTCGAGTACCTACTGGGAATGTAACTAGAGAAATAGCATGTAAATCCCAGGTACTTACTTCTTCTATGTCAGGGCCAAGCAAAGACCGAGAACTCAAATCCAGACCTTGTAGCTGGAGTCGTGCTACTTCGAGCTCAAATGACAGGTGTTCAGTCTGCTTCTTTTCTGCTGCCAATTTGGACTCCATCTCCATGGTCACGCTTGTCAGCTTCTGTTGCCACTGTTCATTTTCTGACAAATACTGCTTCCTGAGACAGTCGAGCTCTTCCCTTTCAGAACTTAATAATTGCTCGAGCTCTTTAATTTCCTTACTTTTCATAATCTCCTGACTTTCAATTTTGTCTTCTAGCTTTTTGAGGGAATCCAGGTACATCTGACAGAGGGTCTCAAGTTCTTCAACGCTCCTTGCTGGGGCAGACAGAATTTCTTTCCTGGTCAGATTCTTCTCTTCCCCTGGACTGCAGCAAGATCCTTCCTCTATATTAGACTGGTTTGCTGAAATAGTCCCTTCTAAATTGTTCAAAAGTGATGTTTCTCCTGTCTGGTCTAAAAGGTCTTTGCAAAAAGAGGATTCCCCCAAACGTGTAAGGCTAGGGCTGTCTGTCACACAAGAGAATGATAATGACAGAAAATGCCCATCCTCGGGTCCCAGCATCTCCTCCTTTACTAAGTCACCTTGGAAGTTTCTCAGACTTGTTGACAAGATCGAATTTTCAGCCTTTAATGTGTCCACATAAGACTGTAGCTCTGACATCTTCGAGCTCACTTGACGGTGCTGATCATATAAAACTTTGTGTTCGCTTTGTAAAGACGAGAATTTCTCCTGTAATTCAGCGAAGTGCATTTGGACTTCTTTGTTGGACAATGTCAAGTGCTCATAACAATTACTGTCATCCAAAGGATTGAAGGACGCACGTTTCTGCTCATTTTGTCGTTCATCAGATTCACCTTCCACCATGTCTTTCACCAACTCACCTTGGAGAAGGTCATTTTCGTCATTTAGTATTTTAACTTCATTTACTAGTTTCTCCATCTCCTCTGCCATTTTACTAGTTGTTGTGATGCATTCTGATCTTGAATCATTCAGCTCAGACATTAGCTCAAGCTTTTCGACCTGCAGCATCTCACACATCTTCTCTAGCTCACTCAGCTTGCTCATTGCTGTTTGTAGAGAGCACTGCAGAAGCGCATTGTCATTTTGACTTGCTGACAGCTCATGAAGCACTGAAATATACTTTTCTTCTGTACCTATGTCACAGTCTTTAGGGCCACTAAGTTCTTGTGACTGAGCATCTCGTTGCAAATTTCCAGTTTCCAGTTCTATTCCAATTGTCTGTAGTTCATGCTGTAGGCATTCCTTATCCTTCTCACTTTCCTGAAGTTTCAATTCCCTATTTCTCCTCTTTGCTTCTAATTGCATCAGCTGTGCATTATAACAGTCTAGAGAAGGATCTTTAACTTCAAGATCCATCGGAAGTTGAACATGACATTTATTTATCTCACTCTCTCCTTCTACAGAGTCGCTAATTGCTTCTGATTCTAGAATTTGATGCTCTTGTTTCGTCTCCATTAACATCATCAGGTGCTCATTCTCTTGCATTAAGGCATTAAGTTCCTTTTGCATCTTACTGTGTTCTTCCTTTAAGGTCATGATTTCTTGCTTTAAGCCATCCGCTTCGCTCTTGGAATTGTTTTGGATATCCGCAATCTCCGATCTCAGATCTTGCTGCACTGCCCCCAACTCCAGTACTAGATTCTGGTTTGTTTCTTCAGCTAACGCTAATTTTGTTACAAACACTTCCTGTTCCCTTGCAAATGTTTCCTTTAGATGGTCCAGTTCCTTTTGTCTATTTTCACAAGCACTAGTGCACTCATTTAGCAAGCATTCTAGCTGAGAGTTCTTTTCTTGAGCTGCTTGATATTTTTCACTAAGATCCTCAAATGCACGTCCTGTTTCTTCACATCTTTGTTGTAAAATAAGTCTTTCTTGCTTATACTGATTGGATAACTCTGAAATGCTTTTATCTCTTTCATCTATACAGTTTGAGAAACTCTCACTTTTTTGGAGTAAGTTAATCTTCTCTTGATTTAAGGTTGCATTAATTTCCTTGAGAGTCTCATTCTCTTGGGTCAGATCTTCAATTTCCTTTCTGTTTAAGGAAATAGTGGAACTCATTTCCTTTTTCTCCGAGCTCAAGGTTTCAGACAATAGTTGTAGCGCCTTTAGAGATTCTTGAAGTAAATGGTTACTCTTTTTTAATTCTTGAATCTCTGCTTGCTCAGTTTCTAATTTTTCATTCAAAAGTTGGATCTCTCTTTCCTTGTTCTCCAGAGCAACTAAAGTTTCAGCAAAAGCATTCTGATGAACAGAAGTGTCTTCTTGTAACTTACTAATGCGTTGACTTGTTTCAGCCACAAAACTTTGATGCATCTGCTCTGCTTTAATGAGATTTTCTTCTATTTCTCCTCTGATTTGCACCAACTCTTCACACTGCTTTTGTAGATCTGAGTTCATCTGCTTTTGAGACTCTAATGAAAACTCGAGAGACAAGACTCGATTTTGTAAGATGGCTGAACTTTTTGGACTTGGGAGTGCTTCTAGATGGCATTTGCTCCTCTCTGAAGGCGTGCTTCCTTGTTCTCCAATTATATTTACAAAGGAATTATTCATTGCAGACTGCTGTTCAAAAGCCAAAAGACTTCTGTGATGAGTCTCATTTGTCACAAGAGAAGAGTCTTTGGATTTTAGCAGATCCCCGAGGCTCTCGTATTCAGCCTGCAAGTCTTGGTAACGCTGGTCTTTGTCTATGACTTCACTCGACAGTAACTGCAGTTTGTGTTCGAGATCTTCCACTTGCCCAGTAAGCTCAGAAATCTTCAGGCACATATTCTCTGTTTCCTTCTTGTGTTTCTGGTCCGAGAACTCGGCTTTCTGTTGCAGGTCTGCGTAAGCTTGTTTCTGTGTCTCTACCTCCACGGTCTTGCTGTCTATCATGTTGTGAAGGTTTCGGATCTCAACATGGAGATTTTCACTTTCCATCTCCAGTGTTCTTACTTTCTCATTGTATTCGTGACTTTTTATTTGTTGTGTCTTGAGACAAGTTTCCAAGTGATTAATTTTACTCTGCAAGCTTCCCTTTTCTGATTCCAGCTGACTTAAAAGTTGTTCGTTTTCACTTTTCCAACGAGCAAACAGAGTCTTCTCTTCTTTCAATTCTTCATATTCTTTCTTTTTTAACTCCAAGGCAATCAGTAAAGCTTCGGACTCTTTCTCCATTTTGCTTAACTTATCGTTCAGTTGTTCAATGTGATGCTCCCTTTTCTTCAAAAGGTCTTGAGAGCAATCTCGCTGCTTTTCCAGATCAACCAAGGCAAGCTTCAGTTTGTCTAAAGTCAAGGAATTCTCTTGCTGATTGACTTTTTCTTGAAGATCTCTTAACATGGTTTCCTGAGAGGCATTCTTAGCTATTAAAAAAAAAAAAAAATCGGTTGTCATGTTTTTAATAAATATTTATTCTGCAACAATTCTAAACTCTTTTTTAAAAAATCCAAACAAACTAACAGCTTCTCAAGCCCTGTAACAATCAGAATTATTGCCTGGGTACCTCCTGGAAAGTAGATCACCTGATAATTATCTGAGCTTACAAACAGACAATGAGGAAATGGTCCTTATAAGGATAAGAGGGACCCCTGGGAGGCTCAGTCCGTCAAGCGTCTGCTGTCGGCTCAGGTCATGGTCCCAGGGTCCTGGGATGGGGCCCCACATCGGGCTCCCTGCTCAGCGGGGAGCCTGCTTCTGCCTCTGCCTGCTGCTCCCGTTTGTGTCGTGCTCACTCGCTCTGACAAATAAAATAAAAAAAAAAAAATAAAAAAAAAGGATGGCAAGACATTTCTTCATCTTCTTTCTAAACTTAGTAAAGTGTTGCTGCATAAAAAAGCAAGAGATTATTTTCCTAAGTACTTGAAACTTCTTTTCTATGTTCACAAATGTGTATTTTTCCCCTTCTGAAATACTTATTCAGAGAAAGAAACCTGTGAGAAGAGAGGCATTGAGGTGGAAATATTCTAGTTCACTATGGAGTAATTCTGATGCCCCAGGAAAGTGGGTAATTATTGCACCATGTTAGCCAAATATCCATAGGCTTGGACTTAAGTACAAAAGAGTAAATGATGCTGTGTATCAACAACCCCCAAGGCCTATAGGTACTGTTGAGGAACAATGTCGCCCACATCCCAGCCCCTCACCGTTGGTGTCTATGAATAGGACGATCAAATGGAAGATTTTCCAGACTCCACTGCTACTTTGTTTTCCCCCTAGGACCTCATAGCTACCCACGGGCCCCTCCTAGTTGGAAATACGACAGTGCTTTCATTCAGCAGTGATGGGAAGGCTCCATGTTCCTCAAATACGTTGGGGGAGTATAAGCGTTGAGAATCTCAGTAGAAAATGATAAAGCTAGCATGTATGATAAACTCACTTGTTACACTACAAGGAAAACAATTCCTAGTTTTATTTTATTTTATTTTTTTAAGATTTTATTTATGTATTTGAGAGAGACAGAGATAGCAAGGGAGAGCGCAAGAGGGGAGGAGAGGGAGAAGCAGACCCCTGCTGAGCAGGAAGCCTGATGTGGGGCTCGATCCCAGGACCCTGGGATCATGACCTGAGCAGAAGGCAGACACTTAACCAACTGAGCCACCCGGGAGCCCCCAATTCCTAGTTTTAACCTGTTAATCTCAGTCTACCTACTGAGAGTTGATGGCCCTTGTGCTTCTGTCTTCCCAAGCCATCATTCCACTTCGCTTGTGAGGAACTCACACGACGACACTGGTGACCAACACTGAAAAATGCCCTCGCCCTTCCTTTTCTTATAGTCTTCTTTCAAGAAAGCTGAAGACTGACATTTTTACCCTCTGCTGTGGAAGAATTGAAAGCCCTCTTACAGAGATCAGAGTTTAAAAGAGAAAGGAGTCACAGAGAAGTGTGGTGCACATTCCACAAGGCAGGTTAAAAGAGGTCCTCGAGGTGCAAATACGCCAGCTGAGAAAATTAATGTACATAAAGACATACAGTACATACAGATACATGTGAAATGGTGGGCTCTTGTGCGTGCAGCATTATACGGTGTCTGTGCGGGAAGTGAGGAAATAAAATCACTCAGTCAAGTAAGTCATCGAAAGAACAATGGTCATTAAGGGCTGGGAAAACATGCATTTAATACAGGATTTTTCCATCATCTGGGAAATGATAACAAGCAAGGAGATGAGCTGTCTGGATAAAACGAACAAACACACTTGAGACACAAAGAATAACACTCTGGGGTGAGAGACAACGCCAACAATTTACTATTGTATGGAGAATATTTACCCTTTTGGTTTCACAGGGACTCCGTGTGCTCCAATTAAAAAAAAAAAAATCTAACTATCACTCTGAAACTAAAAAGTGGAAGAGAGAAAGCTTTCACCACCTCAACGGCAGACATCTTTCTGGGAAGATATATAGAAAAATCGAAAAACGTTTCTAAGGCCATCCATCCTCCCTCATGGGATATCAGCTTAGAAAAATACCTCCAAACGCTCAGTTTACTTACCCCTCATTTCTTCTGCCACATTCTGGCTCTGGCTCAAACTCTGTTTGGCCTTCCTCAGCTCTTCCTCCAGGTGGCAGACTTCTCTGGCCCGCTGCTCAGACTGACCCTTAAGGAGGCTGTATTCCTTCTTCGCTTCCTAAAGCACACATTTAATTGGTTATAATCAAAAACACTCAAGCTAGTTATGACTTCTGCCTTATAAGGGTCCCTAAAAGGACTATTTGTGTATCTCACTAGGGGAGGAATCTCACTTTCCCTTTGAGCACTTAATGAAGTTAGACATTCTTACTTCAATCAGATGGTTTTATGAATAGAACTCAAAACAAAAGCACAAACCCCAAAATGGACAATAATCTTTTCCCTTCAAGAAACACTTCTTTGAACTTTCTGGATGTCCCTATGCTTGTTAAAGAGTTAACTCATAGGAAAATCCTTTGTACAAGATCCTCAAAGAAACACGCTCCAAGCTTCCATCACACCTGAATGATCAAATTCATTTTTGCAAAGATCTGATGTGCTAATAAACCAAAATGCACATGACATGATTTTTTATTTTTCACTGTAAAACCATCTTAAGGCTTACTGTAATGAGGATGTCCTTATGAGCATTACGTTTTTATTAAGAAAATCTACAGTGTGCAAGATGCTGGGAAGGGTGTTATGAAAGATGCAAACATAAATAAGACTAGAGTCTTCTGCCCTCAGGGCAGGTCTCCGACTCCGGTGGGGCAGGACTTGATTCTAACCACCCAGATCAAACCAGGATGTGCTAAATACTAAAGAGAGGTGGAGTATGCTATGGAAAAACAGAGGACAGATACATGGAAGGAAGAAATCATTCTACATGGGGAAGCTGAGCTTTCACAAGGAAAACAGGTTCTTTGGGTACGTGATTAGGAGAAGTAGCCATACAAAAAAGTAGCAGAGACTCCTGTGTGTGTCCATTCTATGACTATGACTATTTTTGAATCTTAAAACCAAGCAAAGTTTATTTACATGCCAAATAAAAACAGTAATGCCGGAGCACCTGGGTGGCTCAGTCCGTTAAGCATCTACCTTCAGCTCAGGTCATGATCCCAGGGTCCTGGGATCGAGCCCTGTGTTGGGCTCCCTTCTCAGTGGGGAGTCTGCTTCTCCCTCTCCCCTTGCTCGTGCTCACTCTCACTCTCTCTTTCAAATAAATAAGTAAATAATCTAAAATAAAATAAATAAAAACACTATTGCTTATCAACCACATAAGACTTGCCCAATAAATAAATCCGCTAATTATATTCCTCAGTCTGTTTTTCAACCTTCGATGACTGTATAGGTGATAAGTATCTCAGCCTATATTCTATGCCACTCTCTGGACCACCGGGGATTGGCATATATTGTTACAAACAGGCAGAACCAAGCTCCTCACATCCTCAGGGGGAAAACATTTCATAAGGCTACCATTTTTTTTAAAACTACACTTCAAAAACACGCCCCCTGAGAAGAAGGGGAAATTTCTGAATCTTAAAGAAACAATTAAGACCCATCCTCCAAAACCCTACAGCCCCGTTAGAAAACAGATGGCCCTGGCAAAGCTGTGCTGGAAGGTTGCCTTCAATTATCAGTCTGGTTACTACCAGCAGATGGGTACCCATGCAGCAAAGCCAAATTCAAGAAGAGGGAGAATCTGGCTAGTAGAACGTACTTGAAAACTTCCTGGCAGCTGCTGTGTTCGTGCATATATGTTCATTTCATCCTCAGAATAAGACAGAGCCTGTTGTAGTTACACTCCTCTGGCTCCTTTGTCCTAATCCTGCCTCCCTTCCGTGAGCTAAATGGACACTATCAATCAGGACTGACGGGCATCTCCGACTAATCTCAAGACTGAGAGGCAAACGTTCACCCCAGTCAGTGTTAAATTCTGCCAAGAGTGACCATCAAGGTGCACGGATGTTGCGGACTTGAACGAGCAACATTAAACTATAGAAACTATAATCGCTTGTCTGCTCTCCAGGCTCAGAGTAATCATCACTCAGATGAGATCACAGATGTGAAAGGAAAACTACCTTAAAGCACTTCAACAAGGGTAATGGAGCATTATTATTAGCATTTCTTCCCCAAATTTGACTGCAGCCAGATCTGCGTGATCCGGGCTAAGATTAGCGGAATGAGTTCAATGTAAAATTGTAACCAGTTTGTTTAACCACCTGCGTTGATTTCCCATTTTTATTGTGCAACCTATGACATATTTTCTCACCCTAAAAAATTAATCCAATCAAGTGGCATCTGCATCTGGACGAGGGGCCACAAAGCTGAGAAGACACTGTTCAAAGCTGAGGGCATCCCAACAGAAGGAAGCCAGGTAAAAAGAAGGAGAAGAGAAAGGGAAGGGGGCAACTTATGCTTGTTTATATGTCTGTTGGTCTCTCTCCATCTCTGTCCATAACTGGGGGCATGTAAATGAGTAATCAGCTCGATGGGAAGATTAACATGTCTTTCTCTACTCTGGCTCAGGCTCCGTAAATAGTTGTTTCTTACACAATGTTCAGCCAATCCTGGGACCCAGCAGGCTTATAATACTATGGCTACGACCAACCCAAGAATTTTAGGCCGAAATGTGGGGAAATGGACATCTGAAAATGGATCTGTAGGCTGCCCTTCATCAGCAATTACTGGCACCCAGCAGGCCAGGCTTATAATGGCCAACAACAAACCAAAAAATTTATGTTAGGATGTAAGGAAATGGACATCTGAAAATGGATCTGTAGGCTGCCCTTCATCAGCAATTAGTTTCCTGGGACCCAGCAGGCTTATAATACTATGGCTACGACCAACCCAAGAATTTTAGGCCGAAATGTGGGGAAATGGACATCTGAAAATGGATCTGTAGGCTGCCCTTCATCAGCAATTAGTTTCCTGTGAGGCCACAGCCACTTAAGACTTGATGGGCTAGCTCGTTAGCAACAATGAGTTAAGCATACAAGGATGTATTCTCCTAGGCATCTCTTGTGTCCTCAAATGATTTGCAAAATTGGGCACTAGTCTAGAAAAACACAACAAAAATCCCTATTACCACAAGCCAGCATTACAGCTTAGCAAGCAATTCCACCCAGATCAATTCAGTTTAGGAGCAACAAGGGAAGCATCATTTCCTAGGGCCAGACAAAACAAATTTCAGTTACTGTGTAGCATTTCATGATCCCATCCATGAATGGAGCTGAATACGCCCCCTGCTGGGACGAAATCTCTATCATGAACAAGGGAGGGATACAGAGGATGTGTCTGTCCCCTTCCACCTCATCATTCTTGCCTGCCAGGCCAAGCTCCTCGGAGAACCTGGTATACTACAGCTCCCCAAGCTCAGGGAGGTCTCCGGGCAAGTGTTCCCTCATCTTGGCTATCACATGATGATATTTTAGTGCCTACCCCCCATGCGAGGGCTGGCACCGGATGTGGGATGAGCAGCTTACCTAAAGCCTCCTTTCACTTTGATACTAGATGTTCATTTTACCATTGATTGGGCCATGAAATCACATTTCTAGTACGGATATTTTCTTGTTGTGAGCAGCCTATCTGTTTACTAAACGCAAACAAGGAAAATTTCATTGCAACTGTCGCATTATTTCAGCATCCAAACCCTAGAAGCATGCTAGGCTTGTTTGTCCTTACTTGGAATTCGACACAGAAAGATACCAGAGTGAGAGAGGAGTAGAACAGGCAAAATGTTTAATGTGAAAAATCTCAAAGGCACTATCCCCTGCTCATCACTTTCTGTGCCTACGGGGGACAGCAAACGGCAGGAACATCAAAAGGTCATAGCTGTTGTGGAGACCAGGACAATGAACGGGTAGCCTGCAATACTTTGCTAATAAACACTCATGTGCTGGGCACTGGTCTAAGCACATTACATAGAATATTTAACTTTATCATTAATACAGTTTGGAAAAGGGAAGGGTATTATTAGCCCCTAGATGCAGATGAGTGAAGTCGGACTCAGAAGGCCTAGGTCATTGTCCGAAGGCCATACAGCAGGGAGGTGGCAGAAAATGATGCAATCTCAGGTCTCCCTTCCTCTAAAGCTACCGTTCTGCTGGGTAAATCACTTTTCTAAGGCCAATCCCAATTCAAAATGCAAGAGCCAGTTAAACCTTTGGAATTCTTGTTATCATCCTCAACAGAAGACACATATCCACAAACATAAATGGAGGTCAATAGAGCTTGAATCCCTTAGCCCTGGGCTAGGCACTTTCACCGGACGGAGAAATAGATGAAATCTAGTTGCAACATGATATGCATTTGACCCCCAGGCTAGAGTTCCTGCTGGATGAGCTCTACAGTGGGCAAACCAGACCCCGTGGGGGCGCACATGTCTTCAGAAACACCTGCAAGACAATGTCCAGCCCACTACTGTGACTTGGCCGGGCAAACAGTGTCTGGACCCTCTTCACCAGACTACTGCTTCTACAAGATGTTTCCACGAGGCAGCCAGTGGAGTCGCGGGAGAGTTTCTGGCTGGAAGGAAAGCTCACAGGGGGAAGAGTTCGGTGCCAGTCTGCCTGTGGAAATGTTAGCAGAAGCATCTGTTGGTTGGTCCCCACTGGCCAAAAAGGCAAACATTTGTTTTGCTGAAACAAACACTCCCATTTGAAAATGGTCGCTGATGAAACCATCATCTGACACGAAGTTTGCTTCCACTTGGGCGGCTGGAGCTGTGGCCTCCTGTCCCCAGCAGCATGACCCCTCCGAGGCCTGCTGCTCTAGCGATCACCTCTTTGCTACTGACAGATGTTCAGATTTTGCAATCAGGATACACTTCTCAAAGCTGTGGGGATAAATACATGTAGACTTTCCCCATCTGATAGAGAAGCGTTTTTTATATAGAATTCCTTTTTTTTTTTTAAAGAATCTTTGGTCTAAAAAATGATTGCAGAAGATTTAAAGAAGTGGGAAAAACTGTTTCCTGTGACATTTGAGAAAAAACTCCTGTTCTGCTGTACTTCTTTGTAAGATTACAGTGCTGATTTATGGTTTTAGTCAGGCTGTTTCAATCTACTAACTGTCCCTAAATAGTTCTCAAATAAGCCCTTTAAAGATAAACTCCAGGCCAGGGCACCTCAGCCAGTTAAGCGTCCGACTCTTTATTTCAGCTCAAGTCATGATCTCAGGGTGGTGGGATCGACCTGTCCATCAAGCTCTGTGCTGGGCGGGGCGTCGGCTTAGGATTCTCTCTCTCCCTCTGTCCCTTCAACCTCTACTTTCCCTCTTTAAAATAAATAAATAAATAAAACAAACTCCAGGCCACTAAATGAAGAGAAAAGCCGAATTAAAGTAAGTATGGATAAAGCCCCCATAACAACATCAGGTCACTCTCCTCGTATCCAAGCCACTGGAGAAACTTCATCCACCGTTTTGTGTAATAAGCATGAATCTCCAAAAAAAAGGACACTGTCAACCTTGCACATGCCAACATGACTTCGGAAATTAGGGCAACAACTAACAATGACTTGTTGGTTTTGGTTTGGGTTGGGTTTTTTTTGGTGTGGTTTTGTTTTTTTTGTTTTTTGGGTTTTTTTTGAGAGAGAGAGAGAAAGAGAGCACATACAAGTGGGGGCTGGAACAGAGGGAGAGAATATCAAACAGGCTCCATGCTCACTGCGGAGCCTGACACAGGGTTCAACCTCACCACCTTGAGATAGGGACCTGAGCTGAAATCAGGAGTCCAAGGTTTAACCAACAGAGCCACCCAGAAACCCCTTACAAGAATTTTAAATCTACAAATCCTTCATCTGTCATTGCTTTTGTTTATTTAAATCTATGGCTTGCCGCAAGGTTTTTAATATTTGATGACTCAAAAGCCAACCCTTAGACAGGGGATTTAAATTATACTTTCCATCACCAATTTTGTCTCTTTCCTCTTAAAATAGAAAATTCTATTTCTTTCCACTTCTTTCCATCCCTCGGGTAATCTATAAAATAATCTTAAAAAAAAGAAAAAGTACTACATGATCTTAATACAAGACATGGTTACCTATAATTGCTGGTTGCTTATTAGTAATCATATTCGAATGGAAAGTGGGGAAAAAAGCACGTATGTTCTATGCCATAGGTTATATACAAAACACTTGGTAATATTTCTGACAAATAAAAAGGAAAGTTATGTACGGTCATGATAAACAACGGAGAAACGGTGTAGGAATTCTCTTGTCCCCTCCCACTTCACCCCACACAGAAGCTGATAACTTCTCATCTTGATTCCATACTTACTTCACTGCTTCTCCTCAGCTCATTTTCCTTGACCTGACTCGCCTGTAACGCCTGTTCGGCTCTGCAGAACTTCTGCTTAAACTCTTCCAAAGTTTTTTCTAGCTGGTACTTTCCTGATGTGACCTGCAAAGAGGAAACAAAGGAAAATTTCATTTTTATGTCCTTCACTTTTTAAATAAATTATTTATTCTTAAATAAAACAGTCATGGAATATATAACTGATACCATCTATTTTGGATGAGACATGATCTATGTCACAGCTGGATACAACATTATAGGTTTAACTTAAAATACCATCCGATCAACTTGGGGCTCAGCAGACAGAAAATGAAAAAGGGCTGGGGCTGGGGAGGGAGCCACAGAGAGAGAAAAAAACAAATTTAACCACAAAAAAATGAAACAATGAAACAGTAATAAACAACCAAAACAAAAGTTGAGCTAAGAAACAAACTGGAAGAACATATTTGCCATATGACAGATTAAAAGTTATATATCCATGATACAACAAAGCATGTCTATGGCTCAATTTAGAAAAAGGTAAACCGACTTTTTAAGAGTAAATAATAGAACCAGACCATTTTTTACAAAAAAATACAAACGGCAAATCAACTTCTGAAAGAAACATCCTCAGTGGTAATCAAGGAAGAATGAAATGAAACAACGATAGATGACTTTTTCACTTAGTTGGCAAAATTTATAAAACCAGGACTATCTCCTATTAACAAGGAGGGGTGAAAGCAGGACCTCTCTTACACTGACCAGGTGAGAAGGTACATTACAATTTTTTGGAGGGCAATTCATCAGAATCGATCACAAGGGAGAATACACCTGCCCCAGAGATGGTCAATTTCACACGTGGAAACCTGTCCTACAGAAAGACCAACACAGAAACACCATAACGTTACCCAGGGATGTTACCACCAGGGTTACGATGAACAAGAAAATGTTGAGAACCTAAACATCCACCCATAGAATAATTAAATAAACTACAAAACATCTAATAAAAGCAAGGCTTAAGCAAAAAAAAAAAAAAACAACCAAAAAGCCCTTTTTTTAAAGGCCTTGGAGGAAGCCCATTAAACAGTAACAATTTATCCTGGGAAAGGAGTTTTTTGTTTGTTTGGGGGTTTGTTTTGTTTTCCCAACCTTGAATAGCTGGGTAGGGGACTAACTCCTAGTACAAACAGATGTCAGGGAGTGTCACCTCTCTCATTTTGGCTGCATTCCCATCTCTGGTTCCTCTACTAAGAGAGGTCAACATGTCCACCTGGTTATATCCTGAATTTGAGAGTTAACCAATATTTTCCATAAAATGAGACTCTATCTAAATGGCAGAACCTTAATTTTGGAAAATAAACGAAGAAGCAAGCACTAAGAAAATAAATGGAACTCTGACTATAGATGAATACCAGACATACTCTGAGAAAACTCCAGAATGTGTCACCCTAGGGTGCCTAGGTGGCTCAGTCGGTTAAGCCTCTGCCTTCAGCTCGGGTTGTGATCCCAGGGTCCTGGGATCAAGTCCCACATCAGGCTGCCTGCTCAGCGGAGAGCCTGCTTCTCCCTCTGCCTCTGCCTCTCCCCCCTGCCTCTGCCTCTCCCCCCTCCCCCTGGCTTGTGCTCACTCACGCTCTCTCTCTCTCAATAAATAAAATCTTAAAAATACTACTATTAATAATAAAACAATACATCACCCTGTCAAGCAACATGGGTCAAGTCAAGAAAAGCATGAACACCTGCAATCCACCTGCCATTTTCCGGCTATGGTATTCAGTGTTTGCATGTTGCAGGTCGAGCTGGGAGCTAAACAGAAAAAAGCCTGTCCTCATCAGATGATATGCCCTATGGATACAAGTTCAGTAAGGGAAAGGAAACAGAAAGTACTTGAGGGTAGGAATCTATGTGGTGACCAGAGCAGATGTCATTGATAAAATGATGTTAGAGCAGAAAGCTCATGCAAGCGAGGTAGGTACACGCCCTACAGATCTGTCTGTACACAGCGCTTCCCGGGAGAGCACAAGCGGAACGTGCTCCAACAGCGAGGAGGCCAATGAGTGAGGTGGTGGGAAGGCCACAGGGCCCTGCAGACCCTTGGAAGGACGTGGCTCCTCCTAGGAGAGAGACGGAAAATGATTGCAGTTGTGAGTAGAGGAGTGACGTCATAGGGACTTACACTTTAAAAGACTCACTCCAGCAGCTGGTTGAAAACCGACTGTGAGGAGCAAGTCCCGAAGGAGGGAGAGCGGCGAGGAGGCTAGTACAGTAATTCAGGTGAGAAATGACAGTGTCTTAGACCAGACAGGGGACCGGCGATGGTGAACAGTAAAACACAAAGCTAGACACCAACGTTCATGAGACAGAAATTCAGGGAGATAACAGTATCAGAGGGAAGGGACGGAAGAGTTTACTAACAACATTTCAGTTGTTGATGGCAATCTAATATTTATTTTATTTATAAAGCATATTACACAGGACTACCTGGAAAAACTAAAAGTAGGCAAAAGCCAAGATAAAACAAAATTGCTTAACGGTATAGTCCAGAGATAAGCAAAACTCAAGGTTGGTATAGCTTTTATAAAACTATGTATTGGCCATAGTCATTGGTTCATAAATGTGCAGTGCTACTGCTGAAAAGGATTATAAAAGTAACCTAAATGCACGATAAAAAAACCACCACAGCGAACGGCAGGAAATAAAAAACTGATTTCTGTCCAACACCATCCCCCTTTTTATATACAGTTTTTTATCATTTCTATTTTTACTCTTCTGATGGCTACTTTCATTAATCGAATACCAATCCTATAACAACATTATGGATTTATCAGTGGATTGCCACATACAGTAATACCTTCCTCCCCTACAATTTACAAAAAAAATTTTTTTAAGATTTTATTTATTTATCTGACAGAGAGAGAGACAGCCAGCAAGAGAGGGAACACAAGCAGGGGGAGTGGGAGAGGAAGAAGCAGGCTTCCCAGCTGAGCAGGGAGCCTAATGCGGGGCTCGATCCCAGGACCCTGGGATCACTCCCTGGGCCGAAGGCAGACGCTTAACGAGGGAGCCACCCAGGCGCCCCATACAATTTACAAATTTTAGTAAAAAATACATTGGCTTCTTCCATTGCCTTAATATAACAATTTTAAATAATAAACTTAAATCTCTTTTTCTTGATCCAATAACTTAAAATATGTATCTTGACTCCTTATTAGGTAAAACGTATAAACATGCGTTTCTAGCAATCTTTTTGTCTTCTCTCTACTCTTCAAGTTGTGCTCATTTATCCAGGGCCTGAGTTTATGGTTTTGCAGGCAACTCCAGGGGGCACCATTCATTCATTCATAGTCCTCATGGGGGCGGCCGGGCAGGCGGGACAGGAGGACACACCATTTCGTAATTCACACAAATATACAGATTGGCAAAGAACAGACAAGTTTGGTAAATTTTGTACATTATATTCTGTAACATACACATTATATTCTCTAACTATGATTAAGTGTTTTGTTCCTATCTCTATTCTAGAACCTGAAAACCAATAAAACATAACTTATATTTACTCCCTTTTAAAAAAGTCATACAAGTCAGGTTTATTCTTAGCAGGGAGGGGGGGAGGGAGCACATGGAGGGTTTCTGGGGGTAGCTGACAAGATTCTATGCCTTGACACAGATAATGGTTCTAAGAGAGCATTCCTTATAATAATTTACTGAGTTGTAAATTTGTTCTAGGTAGATTTTGCATATTAACACAAAGGTTTAAATATAGCTATACGTATAATATCCACACATATGCAAAAACACATAGGCACATACAGACACACACAAATACACACACACACACACACACACACACACGTGTGTGTGTGTGTAAATAAAAGTGTAGTCAGAAGAATCCTAATGGAAGACTGGGGTGTGAGAGAAAAGCAGAGTTGACGATGACACAGTGATTAGGCCTCAGCGATGTGAAGGATGGAATTGCTGTTTACTGGGATAAAGAAGACTACGGGAGAAGCACATTTAAAACAGATAGCGGGTGTTCCCCTATTACCCCGCTAAGCAGGAGATGCCTGTTGGACAGGCGAGTGGAAATATCAGGTACACACTCACAAGCGTGCAGTTTAGAACAGGCGTCCCGGCTGAAGGTAATATAAGGGTTGCCATCATACAGATGAGAGGCAAAGCCATGATACCGGATGAGATCATTTTTGGAGTAAGTGTTAAATAAGTAAACGATTATAGCTTTCAGCGCTTTGACTGTTTGAGGAGCATAAATTACTGGGGAGGGCTCCCACCTGGTGACACACGCAAGAACCACCGGAATATCACACCCCTGCACGGACCTTCAGGTCTGAGATCCTCACTCCCTCCCCTCTTTCTATCAATGCAAAAACCCAGACTTAGACTCACTTTGCTCTCTTCTTCGGTTAAGTAAGGAAAGGGAGGATAGAGCCATTCAGCAGCGGTGTAGAAAATGCATGAATAAGGAAAAGGGAGACAAATTGAGGAGAGAAATAAGCCAGCTCCCTACTTTATCCAGGTCAGCCTGCAGGATGTTGTGAGTGTTCTTGGCTTGCTGTAACTCCTGCGTGAGTCTGGCTTTCATCTGTGTGCTCTCCTGGTCCAGGGCTTGGAAGGTACGTTGTTGCCGGGACAGCTCCTGAAACACCAAAGGCACAAGCATCAGTCGGACTGCCGACGGGTGACAAGGAGACGCCAGGGTGGGTGGCAAGCCTCCTACGGGATGGCCATGCTGGCTGAAAGAGCAGGAGACAACAGGGAGTCAGGCCGACCATTCACTTAATGATAAGCATAAACTGTTTTTAGCACTGGTCCCAGTGATCAAACACAGGCCTTCGGAGGGAAGGGGAAGGAATCTGCTGGTTGACCACACGGAGACCAGCCAGCTTCCATCCCATCCCCAATATTAAATTCTTCATCTCTCTTTCGACAAGTCCAGGGGCAAAAGGGAGTAGACCTGAGCTGTCATGGTCACAACTCAGCTAGGAAATCAGACACTCAAAAATGGGGTTGAAGATACCAAACATCATAACACCACTTACAATTTAGAATGACAGCAAGGATATGCCATCAATCAACTTTGATAACCACATCCGGTAACACATTTCCATTTCCAGGCACTCTTATTGAAAGACTAGAGAGCCTCACCCCATAGGATACATCCTGCCAAGTTAATTCAATTTCCACTGGCAGCAATACTTCTGGAAAGGAGTCTTCAGCCCTAACATGTCTGCCAACGTCTTTCCCCACTGTATCAACTACCTCTCTAATGTATTTGCCAACCCACAGGTTTTACAAGAAATCAGAGGACACAGATAAAAAAGAACATTCTGACTACTGAGTCGCTTCTCCAATCGAAAACTGAAAGATGGAAGTGTGAAGGAAAATATGGGCAACCTCTTCCTCACAAAGGAGTTCCCCACTCGCAGAACACCCCAAGTGATAACAAACAGCCACTCTTTTCAAATGACGAAACTATGAAATGCCCAACAAGAGCCTTCCAGGCAAACTCCTCATGAATCCATTCACCTTACCTCTTGAAACTCCTTTTCTTTCTCCTTGAGTTTCTGTTCCAGAGAACACCTGGCGCTTTCTGCATTTTGTCTCTGACAACTCAAGTCTTCAGACAATCTTTTCAGTTTCTGTTCCAATGCAGTACACTTAACAACAAATAAAAATGGTCAATACAAAATTATTCAAAGTGAGAAGGAAATATTTTGAATTTTAGAAAAATTAGTCCTAAGATCTGGTTCAAGTTCATCTTTGTGTTTTCACATTTTTGTTTCACTAAAAGTTGAATTTTAAGTGATCAGCAGGGGTGCCTCACTGGCTCAGTCAGTAGGGCCTTGTGACTCTTGATCTTGGGGCTGTGAGTTCAAGCCCCACATTGGGTGTCGAGATTACTTAAATAAATAAAACTTTTTTAAAAAAAGATTTTTATTTATTCCCTTGAGAGAGAGATGGAAAGAGAGAGAGTGCGAGCAGTGGGGCGAGGCAGAGGGAGAAGCAGACTCCCCGCTGTGTCGGGAGCCTGACATGGGGCTCGATCCCAGGACCCAGAGATCATGACCTGAGCCAAAGGCAGACGCTTAACCATCTGAGCCACCCAGGTACCCCTAATTAAATAAATAAAATTTTAAAAAGCAAACAAACAGAATAAAATAAAATGATCAACAAATACTAAAACCACTATAATTATTTTAGCACACCTAAAGTTTGTATTTGAGAAATATTAGAAAAAAGATATAAAATATTAGACCATTTAAATAACTCCTTCATAATTTGCACTACGAAAAAAGAAATCAGCATTTCTGAATAAAGGTTCATCTAATATTTTGTTGCATAGAAATGAGACGTTCAAATGCAGTGATGTGGACCTGTGTAGTTTTCAAGCTGTGAAATAATCAGTGGGTACCCATGACCCTCAAATGATAGTCTGTTTCAAGCATAATAGATTTCGTGAGAAATTTCAATATTAAAATGCCTCTTTCCGCAAAGCTCCCACTATGCCATTTTCAATTTTTGAAGGTTCACTGCACTCCAGAGAATATCACAACTAGTTTTTAAGCAAGCTGCCATAAGCAACACAAAGAACTTTTTCTTGTTGCCTTTGTACATAGCCAATACCCTTAAAATAAGTTTTAAAACATGAGCTAAATCAAAACTTAGGCTGCCCTTCTAAAATTAAATTGGAACAAAATGGCCTTAAATCATCAAGTACTGAAACCCATTCCTCTGAATCTTCCCCACAGTGTTCAAATCCTTAAAACGCTCTACCAAACAACTCTAAAGTTCCAGGAAAGAATAAGAACATTTCGTGTGGGTGAGGGAGAACCCCCCTGGTCTAAAAGAAATGTGCCCCAATTTGGCAAATCTCTCTTCAAAAGTATTTCTCTGAGAATCACTATAATCTCAATCAGAACTATTGGAAATATTAGAAATTTAATAGAAAAATTGGAGGAAAAGAAAACACTATGTAATACTTTGCCAGAAGACCAGACACCAATTATTAACTAACCAAAGATGAAAAAAGCAAAGCCAGTCATTAATGACTAAATGATTTTCCAACTATCAGAAATTCAAATATACCAAATTCAAAAAGAAAAATAATTGAGCCATTAAGACACCTTTCCATTATCTTTACTGTTCTTGAAATTTTAAATCCCCAAAGAAAAGTATCACAGAAATTATTCATAGTAACAAATATGGATCCAACAAATATTTATCGAGAGCCTACTATATGTCAAACACTGTGCTAGGCACGGGGGATGCGGCAGTAAACAACCCAGACGAAAATCACTGCCCAGATGATGGTCCAAATTTTGGTGGTTGACAATTCTCAGGGGGAAAAGACCCATGGCAAGGCAGAGATGAATAAACCCTTGGTGCCCTCTGCTGGTCCTCCTTCAAACTGCAACACATTCCACTAACAACTTTCTTTCTCCGCCCGCCATCTTATTTTAATTTTTTTTATTTTATTTTATTTTTTTAGATTTTATTTATTCATTTGACAGAGATAGAGACAGCCAGTGAGAGAGGTAACACAGGCAGGGGGAGTGGGAGAGGAAGAAGCAGGCTTCCAGCGGAGGAGCCTGATGTGGGGCTCAATCCCAGAACGCCGGGATCATGCCCTGAGCTGAAGGCAGATGCTTAACCACTGAGCCACCCAGGCACCCCTATTTTTTTTTAATTTTTTATTATCTAACGTTAGTCACCATAGAGTACATTCTTAGTTTTTGATGAAGTGTTCCATGATTCATTGTTTGCGTATAACACCAAGTAACAACTTTCTTACTACAAAACAGGTTTAAAAAGAGCCTTTAGAAGATACTTATATTTTATTTAAATTTTTTACAATGACATTCTGATACGGACAATGCACAATCCATGTAAGAGTAGCTGACCACTAGGTGTCATGAATGTTCCATAATATTCTAAAATAGTGTCCAGAGCTAAATCCTTGAAGCTATGTCGTATACGACCCTGGGGGCTCACTCAGTGCCCTGGGCCTGAGTTTTCATCTGTGAAATGTGGGTGCTGAACTCCAGGTTTGCTGCCAGCCTCAGTGTTTCTACATGATCAAACTTTGTATCCCACACAGTTTGCAAATACTTGGAAAAGAAGCATAGGAGAAACAGCATATGCTCACAAAAGCACATGGTATTGATTTTGATTAAATCAGCTCCATTTTACTTAATGGATAACTCTAATGGTAGGTCAAGGAACAGCACAAAGAAAGCATAATTTGCTTTCAGCAACACATTTGACCGAGTCCTACTATCCTAAGAGGCAAGAGGGAGAAAGGTAGTCTGAATTGTTAGTTAGGGAGATTTGTCGCTCACTGGGAAAAAGGAATCCAGAAAGCACTGAACAAATGAGTCTTAAGAACCTGGAGGAAGGTTTCTAAAAGAAAGCCAGAGATGTGTTCTCAGCACTGTCCTAGTCAAAAGTTTTAATTCATGATCTTGTAAGAAGAGACCTTATCACATATGCTAGAGAGAACAAAGATTCAGTGAGCCTGTCACACCAAAACCAGTAAGACAAAGTATAATAGGATAAGTTAATTCTTACCTATAGGAATGCCTGAGTTGGCAGAAATGCAACTGAAAATAAGCTTAAATGACAAGGAACTCAATGCAATAATAACTAATGTATTATTATAAACTCACGATGTGCCAGGCACTATGCTAAAGCCTTTACAAGTTATCTCAATCTTTACAAGCCTATGACACAGACATTTTTAACACCATTTTATTGATTAGGCAATGGAAGCTCAGAATTCAAAAGCAAAACGATTGGGATGTGGCAGAAGCAGGGCTCAAATTCAAGCCTTTCTAGCTTAGAAAACCAACCTACATACTCAGACTGCACAAAGTGAGTAAACATATAGGTCCAGGTAAGTCATGGTCCCATTGACCCTCCACTGCATTCTCATACAATGAATCAGTATTTATGAACAGTGTGTTTGTGCAAAGCATTGCACTAGGAGAATGTCTAAAAAATAACCCTAGACTACCACTTCCAGGAAGATAGAGTAAACATACATTTCCCGATCTCTCCCATCGAGAACAATTCAAAACCCTGCACAAACATTAAGAAAGCTCTGAAAGGGGAGAAGACTGAGTGACTAGGGGCTTTGGGACCCAAGAGAAAAACATGACGGTGCTGAAAGAAGAGAACCGTCAACCCAGAATCCCTGTATCCTGAGGAAACACCTTCCAGGATGAAGTATCAAGACATTTCCAGAGAAAGGAAAACGAAGAGAATATGTGGCTAGTAGACCAAACCTTAAAAAATGGCTAAAAGAAGTTCCCTAAACAAAAAGAAAATGATGAAAGAAGGAACCTTGGAAGGAATCAGGAAAGAAGGAAAAACGAGGTAAGCAACAATATTGGTATAAATGATAGAAAACTGGAAGAGAAAGAAAGTCTAAGTTATGTTAGACAGTTAAAGCAAAAATTATAACACTGTCCGATGTAGTTCTGAATGTAGGTAGAGAAAACGCTTAAGAAAATTGTATTATAAATACGGGAGGGTAAATGGATGAAAAGAGGAGTAAATTTTCTGTAATCCATTAGAGCGGCTTACATGACAACACCAACAAACCGATAAAGGATGTGTATATAAGGTGTAGTATCTAGAGCAGTCACTACCAAAGCTCTACAGAGGAACACATCTAGGGAGGGCTAGCAAGATGGCGGAGGAGCAGGAGACCCACATTTTGTCTGGTCCCAGGAATTCAGCTAGGTAGTTATCAGAGCATTCTGAACATCTACCAACTCAACTGGAGGACAAAGAAAAGAATAGCAACAACTCAATGAACAGAAAAGTAAATCTGAGGTGATATATGGAAAGACAGACTGCCAGCGGTGGGGGAGAGCCGCCGTCAGCCAGCTGCAGGCAAGTGATAGAGCAGCGGAGCCCAAAATCAGAACTTCTAGAAGTCTGCTCCGGTGAGGGAATGGCACTCCAGTGGCTAAGCAGGGGGTGGAATCCTCGCTGGGCCAGTGTGGTCTCAGGACCCTTGCGGTCACAGAAAGACTGTGGCGGCCTGAGCGCGGCAGAGCTCCCAGGTAACAAAGCGGGGAAGCTGGTCGCAAAGAGTGAGCTGAGGAGTGGGCTCTCAGCTCAGGGTGGCCATAAACCATGACCTGCAGCACAGTCGGGCCACTGCTCTTGGAGCCGGGGCCCAACAAGCAGCAGATCAAGGGAGACTCCCCTTCCTCCCCGAGGTGCAGCACCGGAGTGTGACGCAGGAATCTACTGGGTTTGGAGACTCCAAATGGGGCCGTGTGCCAGAGATAGAAACAGTCACAGGCCGGATGAGCGCGGAGTGAGGACAGAGACCCGGGAGACCAGAGTGAGTGACTGCTTTTCTCTGAGAGCTCACTGAGGAGGGCTCCCCACCCCCAGCTCTCAGCTCCTCCAGGGCTAGAGATTGAGAGGCCGCCATTTACATTCTCATCCTCTAAAGCTGTGCAGGAAGCCTTCAGGGAACAAAAGCTACCGAAAGCAAACCCAAGCAGATGACTTAGCCTGGCCCCTGGCAAGGGTGGTGCAATTCCACCTGGGGCAAAGACACCTGAGACTCAATGCAACAGGTGCCTCCCCCAGAAGATCAGCAAGAACATGCAGCCAAGACCAAGTTCACTGATTAACGAAAACTGCAAAACTCCAGCGCTAGGGGAATACAGCACAGAGAATTCATGGCTTTTTTCCCCATGATTCTTGTCTTTCAAAGTTAATTTTTAAAATTTTCTTTATTTTTCTTTTTCTATTTCTTTTTTTTTTTAATTTTTCTTCTTTCCTTGTTCAACCAACTTCTTATCAATTCCTTTTTAAAAATCTTTTTTAATTTTCATTTTTACACTCATATGCTATCCCTTCATTGTATTTAGCTGTATTTTTTGTGTGTATATATATATATAAGCTTTTCTTTCTTTAAAATTTTGGGATGCAGTTTCTTCTAACAGACCAAAATACACTCAAAATCTAGTGTATGGCTTTATTCTATTCACCTGCCTGATCACATTCTTTTTTTTTAATTTTTCTTTTTTTTTTCAATCAACTTATCAATTCTTTTAAAATCTTTTTTAATTTTCATTTTTACAGTCATATTCATCCTTACAGTGTATTTTACCCTTATTTTTGTGTGTATATATATATATATAAGTTTTTCTTTCTCTAAAATTTTGGGAGGCAGTTTCTTCTAATTCTTCTCGGGACAAAATGACAAAATGGAAAAACTCATCTCAAAAAAAAAGAACAAAATGCAGTACCGACTGCCAGGGACCTAACCAACATGGACATTAGTAAGATGTCGGAACTAGAGTTCGGAATGACAATTATAAAGATGCTAGCTGGGCTTGAAAAAAGCATAGAAGATAACTAAAGAATCTCTTTCTGGAGAAATAAAATCTAGCCAAGTCGAAATCAAAAAGGCTATTAATGAGGTGCAATAAAAAAATGGAGGCTCTAACTGCTAGGATAAATGAAGTGGAAGAGAGAATTAGTGATATAGAATCCCAAATGCTGGAGAATAAAGAAGCTGAGAAAAAGAGAGATAAACAACTGCTGGATCACGAGGCGAGAATTCGAGAGATAAGTGATAAAATAAAGCAAAACAATATTAGAATAATTGGGATCCCAGAAGAAAAGGAAAGAGAAAGAGAGGGCAGAAGGTATATTGAAGCAAATTATAGCAGAGAACTTCCCTAATTTGGGGAAGGAAACAGGTATCAAAATCCAGGAGGCACAGAGAACCCCCCCTCAAAAATAAAAAATAGGTCAACACCCCAACATCTAATAGTAAAACTTACAAATCTCAGAGACAAAGAGAAAATCCTGAAAGCAGCTCAGGACAAGAGGTCTGTAACCTACAATAGTAAAAACATCAGATTGGGAGCAGACCTATCCACAGAGACCTGGCAGGCCAGAAAGGACTGGCATGATATATTCAGGGCACCAAACAAGATGCAGCAAAGAATACTATATCCAGCTAGGCTGCCACTGAAAATAGAAGGAGAGATAAAAAGCTTCCAAGACAAACAGAAACTAAAAGAATTTTGATCACCAAACCAGCCCTACAAAGAAATATTGAAAGGGGTCCTCTAAGCAAAGAGAGAGCCTAAAAGTAACATAGACCAGAAAGAAACAGAGACAATATACAGTAACAGTCACCCTACAGGCAATATAATGTCACTAAATTTGTATCTTTCAATAGTTACCCTGAATGTAAATGGGCTAAATGCCCCAATCAAAAGATACAGGGTATCAGATTGGATTAAAAAAACAAGACCCATTGATATGCTGTCTGCAAGAGATTCATTTTAGACCCAAAGACACCTCCAGATTTAAAGTGAGGGGGTGGAAAACCATTTACCATGCTGATGGACATCAAAAGAAAGCTGGGGTGGCAATCCTTATATCAGACAAATTAGATTTTAAACCAAAGACTATAATAAGAGATGAGGAAGGACACTGTATCATACTTAAAGGGTTTATCCAACAAGAAGATCTAACAATTGTAAATATTTATGCCCCTAACATGGGAGCTGCCAATTAAATAAGCCAATTAATAACAAAATCAAAGAAACACATTGACAATAATACAATAATAGTAGGGGACTTTAACACCCACTCACTGAATTGGACAGATCATCTAAGCAAAATATCAACAAGGAAATCAGGGCTTTAAATGACACACTGGGCCAGATGGACTTCACAGATACAGTCAGAACATTCCATCCCAAACCAACAGAATACACATTCTTCTCTAGTGCACATGGAACATTCTCCAGAATAGATCACACCCTGGGTCACAAATCAGGTCTCAACAGGTACCAAAAGATTGGGATCATTCCCTGTGTATTTTCAGACCACAATGCTTTGAAACTCGAACTCAATCACAAGAGGAAAGTTGGAAAGAACTCATATACATGGAGGCTAAAGAGCATCCTACTAAAAAATGAATGGGTCAACCAGAAAAATTAAAGAAGACTTTTAAAAATTCATGGAAACAAATGAAAATGAAAACACAATTGTTCAAAATCTTTGGGATGCAGCAAAGATGGTCCTAAGAGGAAAGAATATAGCAATACAGGCCTTTCTCAAGAAACAAGAAAAGTCTCAAATACTCAACCTAACCCTACACCTAAAGGAGCTGGAGAAAGAACAGCAAATAAAGCCTAAATCCAGCAGGAGAAGAGAAATAATAAAGATCAGAGCAGAAATCAATGAAATAGAAACCAAAAGAACAGTAGAACAGATCAACAAAACTAGTTCGTTCTTTGAAAGAATTAATGAGATCGATAAACCCCTGTCCAGACTTATCAAAAAGAAAAGAGAAAGGACTCAAATAAATAAAACCATGAATGAAAGAGATCACATGACAGAGAAAGATCACAACCAACATCAAAGAAATACTAACAATTACAAGAACATATTATGAGCAACTATATGCCAACAAATTAGACAATCTGGAAGACATGGATGCATTCTCAGAGACGTATAAACTACCAAACCGAACCAGGGAGAAATAGAAAACCTGAACAGACCCATAACCAGGAGGAAATTGAAGCAGTAATCAAAAATCTCCCAACAAACAAAAGCCCAGGGCCAGATGGCTTCCAAGGGGAATTCTACCAAACATTTAAAGAATTACTACTTATTCTTCTGAAACAGTTCCAAAAAAATAGAAATGGAAGGAAAACTTCCAAACTCATTCTATGAGGCCAGCATTACCCTGATCCCAAAACCAAAGATCCCAACAAAAAGGAGAATTACAGACCAATATCCCTGATGAACGTGGATGCAAAAATTCTCACCAAAACACTAGCCAATAGGATCCAACAGTACATTAAAAGGATTATTCACCACGACCAAGTAGGATTTATTCCTGGGCTGCAAGGGGTTAAACATCCACAAATCAATCAATGTGATACACTACATTTTAATAAAAGAAAGAACAAGAACATGATATTCTCAATAGATGCAGAAAAAGCATTTGACAAAATACAGCATCCTTTCTTGATTAAAACTTTTCACAGTGTAGGGATAGAGGGTACATACCTCAATATCATAAAAGCCATCTATGAAAAACCCACAGTGAATATCATTCTCAATGGGGAAAAACTGAGAGCGTTTCCCCTAAGGTCAGGAACACATCAGGGATGTCCACCATCACCACTGCTATTCAACATAGTACTAGAAGTCCTAGCCTCAGCAATCAGACAACAAAAAGAAATAAAAGGCATCCGAATTGGCAAAGAAGTCAAACTCACTCTTTGAAGACGATACGATACTTATGTGGAAAACCCAAGATGAAATCTTGCTACTTGCAATGACGTGGACGGAACTAGAAGGTATTATACTAAACAAAATAAGTCAGAGAAAGACAATTATCATATGATCTCACTGATATGTGAAATTTGAGAAACAAGGTAGAGGATCATAGGGAAAGAAAGGAAAAAATGAAATAAGACAAAACCAGAGAGGGAGAAAAACCATAAGAGACTCTTAATCTCAGGAAACAAACTGAGGGTTGCTGGAGTGGAGGAGGGTGGGAAGGATGGGGTGGTTGGGTGATGGACATTGGGGAGGGTATGTGCTATGGTGAGTGCCGTGAATTGTGTAAGACTAATGAATCACAGACCTGTACCCCTGAAACAAATAATACATTATATGTTACTAAAAAAAAAAAAAAA
>NW_024424452.1:90390398-90506176 GCF_017311325.1 Ursus maritimus
TGAGTAACCCACAGGAAACAACAAAATGAAAAACGAAAAGAAATAGAAAACAAAAAATAAGACGGCAGTTTTAAACCATGACCAGTCAATAATTACATTAAATGTAAATGGCCTAAACATGCAATTAAAAGACAGATGGTGGAAAAGTGAATTTAAAAATATACCCAACTATTTGCAGTCTATACAAAATTCACTTCAAATATAATAATAAAAAGATAGGCTGAAAGTCAAAAGACAGAAGGAAATACATCATGCAAACACTGAAGGAAACCTGGAGTGGCTAAGTTAAAATCAGAAAGAGTAGACTCAAGAATAAAGAAAATTTCCAGAGACAGTGAGGGCTATTATATAATGATAAAGGTCAATCTGCCAAGAAGACATAGCAATCCTAAATGTGTATGCACCAAACAACAAAGATATAAAATACGTGAGGTGAAAACTTAAAACTGACAGGAGAAATAGGTAAATCAACAATCATGGAAGACTCTCACCATCGTTCTTTCAACAACTGATAGGAAATGAGCAAAAATATAGAAGAATTCAACAACACCATCAACCAACAGATAATTTGGGGCTAAGGATAATTTTAAAACACTTCACCCACTAACAGAATATACTCCCCCCCCCCAGGTGCCCTTGAAACATATACCAAGATAGAACATCATCTTAGGCCATAAAATAAGCCTCAACAAACTTAGAAGAATTGAAATCATAGACTATGTTCCCTGAACAGAATGGAATTCAATAACAGAAAGAAGAAAATTTCCAAACACTTGGAAATTTAACAAGGTATTTCTAAGTAGGCCATGGGATAAAGAGGAAGTCTCAAGCAAAGTGTTCTAAAAATATCTTGTATTTTTATTCTTATTCCGGTCAATGTATCAAAATTTGTGGGACACAGCTAAAGAAGTACTGAGGGAAATTTATAGCTTTAAATGCCTACACTGAAAAAGAAAATTCTCAAATCAATCATCTAAGCTCCCCACCTCAACAACCTAGAAAAAGAAGAGCAAAATAAACCTAAAGCAAGCAGAGGGAAATAACAGAGCAAAGATACATAAGGTTGAAAAAAGAAAATAAATGAACCAAAGAGCTGATTCTTTGGAAAGATCAATAAAAGATCAACAAATTGACAAATTTTATTGTTATTAACAACTGACAAAATTGACACATCTCTAGCAAGACTGACAAAGAGAAAATGACAGAAATATCAGAAACAGAGAATATCACCTGACCTAACAATATCAAAAGAAAATACTACAAATAGCTACATTTTTAAGTTTAAAAATTTGGATAAAATGGACCATTTCCTCTAAAAACACAAGCTATTCCAACTCATCCAGTATGACATAAATAATTTTAATAGCTACATATTTTAAAAATTAAATTTGTAATTTTTTAAAGACTTACATATTTGAGAGCGAGAGAGAGAGTGCATGAGCAGGAGAAGCAGAAGGAGAGGAAGAGAATCTCAAGCAGACTCCACACTGAGTGCAGAGCCCAATGTGGGGTTTGATCTCGTGACCCATGCAATCATGACCTGAGCCGAAACCAAGAGTCAGACATTCGATCAACTGTGCCACCCAGGTCCCCCTTAAATTTGTAATTTTAAAACTCCCCCCAAAAAATCTCCAGGACCAGATGGTTTCATGGAGAATTCCATCAAACACATAAAGAAGAAATAACACTGATTCTACACAATCTCTTCCAAAAAACAGAATGGTGGGAATGGTTCCCAATTCATTTTATGAAGCTAGTATGACCTCTGATACAAACACTAAAGCCAGAAAAATAGAAAACAGCTGACCAATATCTCTCCTGATTCTAGACACAAAAATCCTCAAAATTTATTAGCAAATAAAAACCAGGGGCGCCTGGGTGGCTCAGTTGTTAAGCATCTGCCTTCTGCTCAGGGTGTGATCCCAGTGTTCTGGGATCGAGCCCTGCATCAGGATCCTCTGCTGGGAGCCTCCTTCTTCCTCTCTCACTCCCCCTGCTTGTGTTCCCTCTCTCGCTGGCTGTCTCTCTCTCTCTCAAATAAATAAATAAAATCTTAAAAAAAATAAGTAAATAAAATAAAATCCAGAAATATATAAAAAGAATTCTATACCACGGTAGTGTAGGGTTTATTCCAAGGATACAAAGCTTGTTGAAATATTTGAAAAGCAGTGAATGTAACCCACCATATTAACAAGCTATTATTTTGTACGATTACATGTGAATCTACAATTACTTTAAAATAAAAAATAAAAAAAAATAAAAAAAAAAAAGAACCTGCCCTCAAGAGGCAAACAGGAGATATAAGTCTACCTACTATAGTGGTTCTTACCTACTGCCTTAGAAATATCTAGAGTTTATTAAAAGTAGATTTCTTAGGCCCACATCAGACAAGCGTCTAACAGGATTAATTCTGCAAGGTTCTCAGTGTAAACCTCAAAAATTCTTGACTCTACCAGATAGTCTGCCCTCTTGACTACTTCTTAAAGTCTCACATTTTCTTTGTTTGTTTGTTTGTTTCTTTCTTTCTCTCTCTCTCTCTCTCAGGATTTTATTTATTTATCAGACAGAGAGAGAGAGCATAAGCACAGGGAGCGACAGGCAGAGGGAAAAGCAGACTCTCCACTAAGCAGGGAGCCCAATGTGGGACTCGATCTCAGGACCCTGGGATCATGACCTGAACAGAAGGCAGCTGTTTAACCAACTGAGCCACCCAGCCGTCCCTGCTTCTTTTAAAGCTCCATTACTTAGTCGCCTTTTGTATGTGTCAAGTGCCATACATACATAATATTTATTCTTCCCCAGCCTCTTAGATGGACAAGAGATCAGTGACTTGCCCAAGTCACTCTGCCTGGAAAACATGCAGTCCAGATTTGACCCCACATCTACCCAACTCTAAAAGAACTTACTAGTTCAGCTGCACCAATACTGCCTAGTATGTACTAATGAGGTTCATCGCTAACATTTATTTCATAAATTTAAGTGTTAAAGTATTGTATGAAAAGAATTTCCAAAGACCTGTATGATGAAATGTAGTCTTTCAACAACTCATGAAAAGTCCAGTACCTTGGCTGATGCCTGGTCATACTGTGCTGTCGATCTCACCAGTTCATCCCTACTTTTATTCAGGGCTTTCTCTTTTTCAATTAATTCTGCTTTTGCTTTCTCCAGTTGGAGTTGGAGTTCTTGACATTTATTCGCTTGGCCTTTCATTTCTTTTTCTTGTCCTTGCAGATGTAGTTCCAAATCACTAATCTTGTTCCTTAGCTCTTAAATCACAAAGAAAAAACCCACACTTGAATTAATATATATTTTTCAAAAAAATTTACAACTCAATTCAGAATGTATCATTTATGTTACTACTCTGCTCTGAAATCTCTGGTGGGACAAATATAAATCAATTCACACTTAACACGGAAGCTACTTTAACTGGATTTAATTCAAATAATTAGTCTCTATTGTCATTTGTATTCAAATATCCCATAGGAAGCAGGAGAAACAAACTTCCTAATGTTTTCAGAGAAACTTGGGAAAGAAAATGGTTTTCTAAAATCATGAGGAGTATCTTACTGAGGCTGCAAAAAGTGCATCCCATATCATACCCCACGTTAAAATTACCACTTGCTTTTATACACTGGCAAACTAATATGTGTTTTGTGTCCATATCAATGCAAATGAGTGCTAAGCAGTGCAAAATTCACCCTCCTGTATTCTCTGGTAACTTCACCTCCAATAAAGACCAAGACAGTGTGAACCTCCTATACTGCCAAAATTAACAATAATTCTTTTCATTTTTTTTCCTACATATACACAATACCAGTTCCAACGGCACTGGCAGCATGACAGTTCTCACCGGTGAACACCGACGGTGATTTTCAATAGATCATAGCACTGGAAATTATCGTCGTCTGCAGAGTAGATGCCAAACCACCTGGTGCCCTTGGTTGTTAGCTGTGGTGTGGTACCCCAGCCAAGGTCACAGGTTTGCTCCCATATGGACAACCTGGCAGTGCAGAGCAAAGCTGCCCCGCAGACACATGCCACACCTCTGGCCAACGCTGGCCAGACCCCAGGCTTGGTCCATGGGCCACGAAAGAAGCCAAAGGAGAAGCGTGGGTGCGTGACAACTGTAACTGACCTATTCACCCTACTTCTGGAAAGACAAAGCCACTCAGACTACTTTTGTAGGCTTCAGGGCACCAGCTTTTTAGTACAAATGAAAGGACATTACAAAACTGTGGTATCTTTTATCCCAAAAACAGTGTTTCCCATCACCAGATTAAGATGTTGAGCTTTGATGTGTCTGACAAAACACACAAGCACCTTTTGGGACTAAGAACGTCTGGAATCACCTCAGAAATTATCTCAGGAAAATTTAATTTCAATTTAATTTAGCTCAAAAAGTTACCTTGATTCTGGGCTTTTAATTGGTCCAAAAGATGAGAATTGCTTGAATTATCACAGAAACTGCTATTAGCATCTCTTTTCCCTGTTTGCAAAGTTGATCTACTCGGAGTCACCTCTTGTTCCCCAGAAAAGTGAGATGCAGAGAAATCTCTCCTAATCGGAGTTTTTAGTGCATTCAGTGAAAGCCGAGTTGGGGTCTTTTCTTGTTGCCATGAGAACACAGATGAGGAAGCCTGATGTCGTGCAATGTCCCGGTGATTCATTGTGCTTTGGGGAATAGCCTGACTCGCTTTCTGTAAAGATAGAAACTCTTTAGAGCCCTTTAAACATCTCAATATTCAAGGCTATTTATTTTCAGGTAGAACATAAGACATAATGCCAAGAAGTTACCACTTCCACTGCATACCAAGAAAGAATGTTCATCAAGTCAAGGGAACCATTAGGTCCCAATATCCAGGGCAGGAACTGTCTAATGGTTAGATTTCAGCATTGAAGACTTAAGCCAGTACCATTTGAGTCCCAATCTATTAAAATGGGCTCAGTGTTTATATCTATTCTGCATTCCTTATATACTCCGTTAAATACAAGTGATATTCACTACCATTTTGAGTTCTGAAATTTGGTGTCCTTTGCCTGTCCTTGGTCACCACCCCCTCAGCTTTGCATAAAGAGGATCAAAATTAAATATTAACCTGAAGAACTCTTTCAAGAATCTCACTTTCCACCATACCATTCCCAAAAAATGTCATATAAGGTGTTTTATGTTATATAACACACATTTGGGGATTTGCTACTGCTTTGAATTCTTTATTTTTTTAATTCCAAATAGTTAACATACAGTGTCCTATTAGTTTCAGGTATACAATGATCCAACAAGTCTATGTATTTCTCAGTGCTCATCAAATAAACCCCCCTTATCTCCTTCTTTTGTTCTTCTCTCTACCTCCATTCTTTTTTTTTTTTTTTTAAGATTTTATTTATTTGACAGAGACAGACAGCCAGTGAGAGAGGGAACCCAAACAAGAGGAGTGGGAGAGGAAGAAGCAGGCTCCCAGCAGAGGAGCCTGATGTGGGGCTCGATCCCCGAATGCCGGGATCACGCCCTGAGCCGAAGGCAGACGCTTAACGACTGCGCCACCCAGGCGCCCGTCTACCTCCATTCTGACAAATATCGAGACATGGCTATAGATGGTGCATTAAATTTTTTATAGCAAAAGCTTTTCTTGCCACACGGAGAGGTTTGTGTTTGCAGAGAATCAAATTTCTCCACCAAAAAAATCTCTGAGAATCAAAGCCAGGAGCAAAAGTGGGCACCAATGACTGGACTGGATCACAAAGTACATGATATTTCTAAGACAAACCAGAGAATTACTGTTAATTTTTATTCACCATGAGAAGTAATACCTTTGCTACATATCAGAATCCTGGTGACTTCCAAACAAGGGTTAAAGGCATGAAAATAATTTAAAGTGTTAAAGCTCTCATAGGTACTTTGTGATCCTCAGTATGTAAGTTATCTACTTATAAATCCAGCCTTAAACTGTTTGAATTGTCCCATCTCAGCGAGTTCTTATGGTTAACAGAAATACAACATTAAGTGCAAAACTGGGATTTATGTTGTTGTCCCCCCTCCCCCCACTTTTTTTAGCAAATAACATCACAGAAGCAGAAATGGTAAGGGTAAATTCTACAGATAGCAGGTATATTTAGGGTCGGTCCCTAAACTAGAAGCAGGGGTTTCCAAAACCTGCATTTTGTTTCTTTTGCTGACATTAAACAAACCTCTTCGCCCACCTCTCTGCCTATTTACCCATACCAAAATGGAGTTTAAAACCCTCTCCAGCAACTTATTTAACAGAACTGGGGAGATTATCTTTTTTTTTTTTTTAAAGACTTTATTTATTTGACAGAGAGAGAGACAGCCAGTGAGAGAGGGAACACAAGCAGGGGGAGTGGGAGAGGAAGAAGCAGGCTCCCAGTGGCGCAGGGAGCCGGATGCGGGGCTCGATCCCGGATCTCTGGGATCACGCCCCGAGCCGAGGGCAGACGCTTAAGGACTGAGCCACCCAGGTGCCCCTGGGGAGATTATCTTGATAATGTTCTCCTCTAAATAAACATTTCATGAATAATGACGTTCAAACCCCATGTCTCTTGCGGCAATCAGTAAGGACTGAACGGGAAGCAATCAATGGCCTCTAGGTGATAAAGCCAGCCAGTGAGTGTCTGGAATGACCCTGGTCCTACCCTCTCCTTACCGTTAGATCTCAACAGGGAAATAACTATGTGGCTACAGTCTCGGTAGAATTTGATGAACATCTAATGCTTAGGGATAAACTGATCTCCCCACACTTTTTTTTACTCCTACTTGCTTTTAAAAACAAAAAGTAATTATAACTAATGTAATCAGCCAGGAACTTTATCTTCTCAAGGTAAGAAAAATGTGCCAAGCTCTACACGAACCAGACGTTTCTCCAACCTTGGACTCCTATATATCAAAGTACTTCTTCAATAGCACACTCTATTATAAGGCCCATAATTAACTTACTTTAGCCTGCAAGGCTTTAACCTCTGCCTCTAATCTTTTTCGTTCTTCAACCTCTTTATTATATTTTTCTTTTAGATCTTCATACTTGGAACCTAAACAAAGACAATGAGACACAGTTTTACTTCGGTCATTGATTTCATGAAGGAATTCACAGATCAGGAATCATTCATTACAAAGGTCTAGAAATGAATACTGTGGTACACTAAGTAAACAGATGCTGGGTTGGAATATTCTGAACCTGAATTATTTTTAAAACACACTACAGGATAAAATGAAAAGTTTAAAGGCTTAACCTGGAAGCTCAGATACAGATACACAAATGGGTATGTAGCCCATTCATGCCCAAATTAAAAGGTTGGTTTTTTTTTTTAAATGCCCAACTTAAAAGTTGAATTCAAAGATGAGTTAATTGATTTCTTTGACCGGATTAAAATCCCAGTAAAGGAGCTATGAAAGGAAAAAATCCTTACCACTATAATATTGACTTGGGGTTAGTGGAGTTGCAAAGATTTTTTGTGGTGTGCTGGATGAATACACAGAGACATCTGCAGCCTGTGCGGCTTGTTGGCTTCTCTCAAGTTCAGATTTACACCTGTTAGAAAAGGACCCAAGAGGAAGCAAATCAGAGCAAATGCTACCGAATGCCAGCACCCCCCACCCTGTTCCCAGAGGGTAATAAACTTACAAAAACTCCACCCTCTAAGAATTCTTACCACTTCATTGGTCCAACAGACATTTAATAAGAGCTAACTTATGGGACAGACCTAAACTCAGTCTCCCCTCTTCAAAGGAACTCAGTCTGGTTGGGGAAACAGCCAACAATTACAATGTTATAAAGGTTACAATGAAGATCTGTAATGACAATATGGTTTTAGAGTTGGGAGGCTAGGGATATGTTCTGAGCCAATTTTATACTCCAAGCCAAAGAAAGACACAGGAATATTTAAAAACAAAAACAAAAAAAACCCAGAATTTCAGAAACAGATGCTAGTGTCACTGAAGCACGGGCTCAAATCACAAACCTGAATGACATCACTTGTGATATTAAGGCATTCCAAAAACATAGACTTGCCACATATTTCATGACATTTTAAAAACACAGACACAAAAATCAAGTTAACATAGTGCATTTAGAGAAGACAGGGCTGGAAACAGTCACAAAGAAATGGGAAAAGTAAGCTATATATTGTACATATGTACAGAATATTTCTATCACTTAAGTTCTGAACACCTTTCAGAATCAAGCAACCTGAGTTAAGAGGATTCAATTCTCACAAGTCTATAATGTCTCTGATTTTAGCTCAACACAAGAAATGAACACCCATAGAACAGCTAACGATGTGCAGCAGTCTTTCTCTCATGGACATGTTGCTCAGAACAAGGAGTGAAAGTGCTCCAGAGCCCTAGCTCCACCCTGCTCCAAACTCGGTCCGGGAAGGAAAAAGCAATGTCTGGGCTGAGAAGGCTTGCTCTGCAAATCAAATCATCACATTCGAACTTATGGTAGGTAACAGCACTGTCCAATAGAAAGGTTCTACCAACATGTAAAGAGCAACAAGAAACAAATGCATTTAATCTTAGTATTTTATTTAACTCCGTATTTCCAAAACACTATCATTTCAATTAATAGTCAATACTAAAATTATTGAGATATTTTACATTTTTTTTCTACTGAATCTTCACAATTTGGTGTGCATTGCAATCTTATAGCACATCTCAATTTGTGTGTGTTTTTTTTAAAAGATTTTCTTTACTTATTTAGAATTATTTAGATTCTTTCTTTCTTTCTTTATTAGAGAGAGAGAGTGCACAAGCAGGGGAGAGGGGCTGAGGGAGAAGGAGAAGCAGATTCCCTGCTGAGCAGGGAACCCGATGGCAGGGCTCAACCCCAGGACCCTGGTGTCATGACCTGAGTCGAAGGCAGACACTTAACCGACTGAGCCACCCAGGTGCCCTGTCACATCTCAATTTATAATAGCCACATTTCAAGCACTTAATAGCCACATGTAGCAAGTAGCTACCATGATGAATGGTCCAGGTCTATAGAATACCAAAGGTGTAGCAAGTTTGGTGATTTTAGGGATGAATTTCAAAGAACCTTGAAAAATCAGTGTTTCTTTTTCCTCTTAAATTCACATTTCATTAGAAATGTGCCTATCCTTTCATTAGAAAAAAAGTTTATTTATTTTAAATATAAAACTATACCCTATTATTTCTATAAACCTTTATTTCTCCTATTTCCTATGAAGAAAAACAAAAACTGCCACCAAAACAGCACTAAGTTAAGCTGTTTTCTACTAAGTTTAACTGTACAAGATTGTCAATATTCAACAGTTTTGTTTTTTTTTAAGATTTTAGTTATTTATTTCACAGAGAGAGAGAGAGAGCACAAGCAGGGAGAGTGGCAGGCAGAGGAAGAGGGAGAAACAGGTTCCCTGCTGAGCAGGGAGTCTGATGTGGGGCTCAATCCCAGGACCCTGAGATCATGACCTTAACTGAAGGCAGACGCCCAACTGACCGAGCCACCTAGATGTCCCTACTCAACAGTTTTTGACCAACATTTCAAATGGTTCAGCCTAACTTGTTTGAGACCTTCCAGAAACCTAATCAATGGCCACTGATGGAGAAAATAAGTTTCTGCCCTACATGTGAAGATTAGTTTTGCGAATTTGAATACACTCAATAGTTTTTGTAGTTTATAGTTTTTATATTCTAGAAAACTGAACTCTTAATAAAGTTTTTACAGTCTGAGGTTTATAAAGTTTATAAACATTTATAAACATCTATATCTACATCACAGATAATAAAAATACTTTTTTTTTTAAAGATTTTATTTATTTATGTGACAGAGAGACAGCCAGTGAGAGAGGGAACACAGCAGGGGGAGTGGGAGAGGAAGAAGCAGGCTCCCAGCAGAGGAGCCTGATGCGGGACTCGATCCTGGAATGCCATGATCACGCCCTGAGCCGAAGGCAGACGCTTTAACGACTGCGCTACCCAGGCGCCCCAATAAAAATACTTTAAAACTAAATGTGCTATCCTAACCCCAACTATAAGAACTAATAATAATAATGTTAACACTTACAAGTTGCTAGGTATCACACACAACTCTGGACACTTTATACCTGCAAGTATTGCCACCAAATGTCACTTTGCAATAAAATATAGACATGTATATAAAAATATGTTTACCTAAAATGTTAAAAATACAAACATTCCTGTCTAAATTATTAAGACCAGTATTTCTGGGGTGGCTAGGTGGCTCAGCCGGTTAAGAGACTGACTCTTGGTTTCCATTCAGGTCATGATCCCAGAGTCATGGGATCAAGCCCTGCATGGGTCTCACATTCGACGGGGAGTCTGCTTGGGATTCTTTCTTTCTCTCTCCCTCTTTGCCCCTCCCTCAGCTTGCTTGCTCACTTGCTCTGTCTCTCTCTCTCTCTCAAATAAATAAATAAATAAGATCTTTAAAAATAAAAATAAAACCAGTATTTCTAAAACCAGCAGTCAAAATATGCTTTCAAAGAAAACTATTCTGGCATTCAGAAAGTAAGCTTCCTACTTCTCTAGCATCTGTTTTCCAAGAACAACTACCTATCTTTCATTTATTCATTCGACAAATAAAATTTGAGGGCCTGCCAGGTGAACGGGGTACACCAGTAACACTGACCAAGTCCCTGTTCTCATGGAGTCTGGTATGGCAGACAGTAAACAAGAAAACAAAAAACTCAATGAGATAGAAGTTATTTATCATTCCAACATGCAACTTACAGAGAGCCACCTTCCTATGTGGGTAGGAAACAAAATTAGGAAGAGATTTCTGTGTACCTAAATTATCTTCACAGGAAGACAAATAAGAGTAATTATAAAGTGTTTTAACTTTCCAAAATATATTTGAGAAGTAAGTAGAATTAAGATTATTGCAGCCACATTAGGGAAAAAAAACTTCTTAGTATCAAGATATTTATTAATTACAAAGGGAAAAATAGTGTAACTTCACAGTGGAGAAACCCAAACAACATCTCAGCCAAGGACTCAGGGTAAAAATCTTAGTAGGGCACGTACCCCCTATAGGATATACTGAGAAAGGCACATCACCACTTCTGCGGTATTCTCACCCAAAATTCATAACCTCAGTCTGACCCAGTGGTTCTCAATCCAGGATGACTTTACCCTCCCAAAAGACATTTGGCAATACTTAGAGACATGTTTGATTACCAAAACATGCAGGTGGGAGAGGTGCTACTGGCATCTAGTGGGTAAGAGGCCAGGAATGCTGTCAAGTGTCCTACAACGCACAGGACAGCCTTCCATAGCAAAGGACTATCTAGTACCAAATGTGAACTATGCCACTGCTGAAAAGCCCTGATCTCATCAGTAGACAAACCTAAATTGAGGACTATTCTACAAAAGAGCTGACTAGGACTCTTCAACAATTTCAAGGACACAAAACACAAGAAATGGTCATAGCTTAGAAAGAGACTATGAAAATATCAACTAGGGGCGCCTGGGTGGCACAGCGGTTAAGGGTCTGCCTTTGGCTCGGGGCGTGATCCTGGCGTTATGGGATTGAGCCCCACATCAGGCTCCTCCGCTATGAGCCTGCTTCTTCCTCTCCCACTCCCCCTGCTTGTGTTCCCTCTCTTGCTGGCTGTCTCTATCTCTGTCGAATAAATAAATAAAATCTTTAAAAAAAAAAAAAAGAAAGAAAATATCAACTAAATGTAATGTGGAATCCTGGATCAGAGAAAACACAGGACTGGAAAAACTAGTGACATTCAAATAAGGTCAATAGTTTAGTTAATGGTATTGAATCAATGTTTATTTATGGTTTGGTTATCGCACTTTGCTTATGTAAGATGTTAATAATGGTTTCTATAAATCTAAAGTTATTTCAAAATGAAAGTTTTTGTTTTTGTTTTTTTTTAATTTCTGGGTGTGTATTAGCAGAATCAACAATGGGACAATCTGCTAACGTCCACTTTGCTTTCCACCTGTATTACTCCTTGTTATTTTGACAAAATTCCACTGTTAGAAGAAGAAGATACCATCTATAAGCTAACAGTATTTTGGTCCCACTGGATTTATTTTGATTAATGTCTCAAGTTGTTTGGGGATTTTTTAATGGAAAATAAGTCATAAGCACTGTGTTTTATTGCTTAAACTGGCAAACTGGTTATGGCTTATGGTTCCACTTAAGATGGAAGATGGGAATCTCAATGGAAACCTCTTCTTGAGGACACTTCCTCCCGTCTCCAGCTTAGATTCCACGGCACACGATTTTAACCACTCTCTTCCCAGCAACCTCAATTATTCCACCATCTTCCATCCCATGACCCTGGCCAAAAACAACCATAAGCCCATCCTCCCATTCACATTCTCAGCATTTACATCCCAGATGGTAAATGGAAAAAAAAAAAAAGGCATACAACTCTATGGATGGGTCCCACTATAAATTCCTGGTCTCCAACCTCAACTGGGCCCTCAGTGTTCCTAGGTCTTCTGACATTCTCTACAACAGCTTTTCCACTCAGAGAAAGAAACATAAGCCATCAGTACTAGCCGTGCTTAACTCCCCTCCATCTTCCAGTACTCGCTGTTGAGAGATTTGGTATTATTTAAACCACATCATCCAGTAACAAACACAGCATCTGGCCCACGAAGCAGCTTAATAAATATATCTTGGATGAATAAATGAATAAGCAAGAAGCCATTTAATGAATTTACGTAGTACTGAGCCATGCAATGATAGGACTGAAGTACAGAAGAATTAATTTTCCTCAAGTCATTGTTTATTTCACTGGGCAAATGACTGCAACATATAATTACATCATTAAATGAAAAGATAAAAGCATCCAATGAATACACGTAAAGAATATCCACATTAATACCACTCAAAAATAATTACCTTTTCAGTTCCTGTTCCAGTTTTTCTATTTGTTTTTTGCTGGAGTTCAGTTGCCCTTCTTGGAAATTCACTTGTGACTCCTTGACTTGAAGTTCGTGAGAAATTTTCTGCTTGGTCTTCTCCAGATTCTCACATATTTCCATCAAGCTTTGGTTCTCCCTTTTTAGGTTTGCGCCCTCGGTTTTTTCATTCTCAACCTTATGGAGAACATGCAGAAAGAAATGGGTCTCTTACTTCGTGAATTTACCAAGTATTTGTAAATCTGAGCATAACACCCATGATTAATTATTCTGAGATGTGGTTGCTGTAATCCACAGGTCAGTGCTCCTTCAAGAACACAAAAATTTGTTTGTAAAGATTTATTTCTTTGAGAGAGAGCACGAGCACAGGGCAAAGGGGCAGAGGGTGAAGGAGAGAAAGTCCGAGCAGATTCCATGTTGAGTCCGGAACCTGACCGGGGCTCAATCTCACAACCCTGGGATCATGACCTGAGCTGAAACCAAGAGTCAGATGCTTAAGTGGTGGGGCCCCACAGGCACCCCAAGAACACAGCCACTTTAAATGACCTCACTTTGAAGCCTGTAGATAGAAAAGTTCTACAAAGTCATGAATTACATTGTCTTTCGTCAGGGCTATATGTACCCCTCCTGGAAAGGGAGGCTTAATGTCCTTTCAAGTATAACAAAATCAAAAATAAACCCTATAAATCTTCCTTAGAAATTAATTTTAAAGTCTGGCCATTGGGGCATCTGAGTGGCTCAGTCAGTTAAGCATCTGACTTTGGCTCGCTCATGATCTCAGGGTCCTGGGATCGAGCCCCTGGTTGGGCTCCCTGGTCAGCGGGGAGTCTACTTATCTCTCTGTTCCTCCTCCCACTCATGCTCTCTTTCTCCCTCTCTCTGAAATACATAAAATCTTAAAAAAAAAAAAAAAGAAAGTCCAGTCCCTGAAGCCAGTTGTTGTAAAAATTCTCCCACTAGCGGAGCCGTTTTAGAAGCAGTGACTGTACCACTACCTTTTTGGCCAATGCAAAGGGAAGGAAAGAGCACTGTTCTAGTTTTCATTTCCTAGCCCAGAAGAGAAGTCTGGGAATACCAAGGTGAAAAGCCCACCCTCGGGGAGCAATATCCATCTGGACTACAAAGAGTGCTAATATTGGCCCCCAAATTCAGAGCCAGAGAATTTTGGCCACGTTGGTATGGAATCCAAAAGCAATGTCCCATGTGTGGTCCCAAACAGAATTAAAATGGAGCTCTCAATATTAGCAGGTAAGCAGAAGCAAGGGACAGAGCCTGGAGAAAAAGGAGAGGGGCGGATTACCACCCGAAGAAAGCACACCCCCTTTCCTCAAAACTTCAGACCCAGATCAAATAATCCAAATACTGAGTGAACGACTTTAAATGCTAGCTTTGCAGTGATACCTTCTGCTTCTGCTTCTGCAGCGCGGCCTCCAGAGTCTCCAACTGGAACTGCCTTTGCTGCCTCTCTTTCTTCAGCTTGTCCAGCTGGCCTTCCAGCTCTTGAATTTTTTGAAGAGCTCTTGTAGGCAGGCCCTCCTTCCATTCTTCCAAAGCCCAGCTCATGTTGCTCTCCTTTCTTCACTATTCACATTTAAAAATAATCTGGAAAGAATAAGCAGACTGTGAGTCTTACTGTCGTAAAAAGAGACCAAAAAGTCTTAGAAACGAAGGAGTCTCTAAGGAGTTTCCAAGCTTCACGTTTCTAAATATCAGGAAGTATAACATCTATCTTCTCCACCCCCTGAAAGATGACCACCAACAGCTCTGATTGTGAGGTACCCAAGATGCTCGTGTGGCTTCCCTGGCTCTCTGTTTTTCCTATTTCTCAGGTTTGACTTCTTAGCTACCTGCTTTCTACCGCTCACTTTGTTTTCATGATACAAAACAGGAGGTTGCAGGCGAAATAGGTCCTATAAACAAACAAAACTCATGATAAGTTATTTTGCAAATGCTCTTCTTTCCCTCTTCACATCACTGCCACGCATACTTCGTCCCTCTTCCTCTGGGAAGTCTTCCCTGGGGAGATCCCTAACCTGGCCATAGCTCCTGGTCATAGTTTGTCACGGCACAGCCCCCCCTTCCCAGCAGTTATTATGTGTTGAATTAATGCACAAATGAGCAAAGAGCGAATGCCATATTAGTGCTAGAATCACTGCAAACTGCGGTAAAGCCTCAGTAATTCAAATCTCAGCTCAGCCACCTACAAGATATGTGACCTTGGCCATGTTATTTAACTGCTCTGTGCCTCAGTTTCCTCATTTGTAAAGTGTGGATAATAATGGCGGTAACTTCCCAAAGCCTTACAACAGTACTGTATTTCCTGATAAGCATTAGGTACCTGTTAGCTATTATATTAATCCCCGAAAACACTTCATTTGTTTATTTCAGCCTCGGGCACCAAGAGGGAAGTGGCCTACCTCCTTCTCAGCCACATCTTAGGAAATTTAAAACAGCTGGGAGAAAAGTATGGCAATTGTTCTTTATTCATTAGCCTCTAGAACTTCAGTGAAAGAAAAGCATTCGTTTTCCGGCTATTTGGGCAAGGTGAGAATCTGTTTTTTACTAAATGAAGTGCACAAACATTTTAGCGTCTTGCTTCAATTGACTGTACCAATGAAACTTTATCAGAACTAATAAACAGTTGATAAAATTACAAGAATGATAAAGAGATGTTCAAAAGTTAAGAGAAAGAGCAAAGTTCATGGAAAACATAGTTGAGATATTAAGCCTTGGAAGGCACTGTTTTCTCTGTCAGTTTAATTTTTTTCTTTTTCCAGATCTCAGTTCTTTGAACACAGCATCTTAAACTCCACTCCCATCTGCCCAAAAACTGCTGAAAGAAACCTCATGCCTCTCCACCAACAAAGGACAGTTTACACTGTCACACTAGGCTTCTCCCTCCATTCCAATCTAGCCTGCTCATGCAGGGGTGGGAGTACAATACCCCAGAGGCACACAACCATAACCGTTCTAAACACTTCTGCAAGCCACTGAAATCATTACGTCAAGACGCCATCACCAACAAAATACTAAAAGGATGAATTTAGAAAGATGATAGAGAGGAGGAAAATAAAAAGAAGGAAAACTAGCAAGTTGAAAGCTTTTCCATTTCAAAGCCTAAAATACAGCTATAAAGAAGTGGTTAAAACAATCCCCAGACCCAAGCTAATTTTTATCGGATTAAGGCATCAACCACAGTCTGTATGGAGCCACCGGGGCAAAGGACAAAAAGTGTAAATCTCCAGATTAAGATGAGCAGCAGGTGTAAAGGAGGGTGGGTAGGTGAAGAAAAGCTCTGGGTGTCGAGGTTCCTGCAAGGAGGATTTTGCAGAAAATGCTCTTTCTATCTTAAATATGGGGAGGGCACTCTTTATGCCCGAACCACCCATCCCCAGCACTGGAGGCCTACTTTCACGCTTTCCCTTTAAAAGGAGCTTCCCAAGTCGCCGCCTACAGTGCCATGGCTGAGCCTAAGAGTGAAGACTCTGCTCCTCTAGACAAAGCTCAAGGATAGGACTCGTCATTTATTTATTTCTGGGTCTTCATAACATAGCAGAGCCAGGCACTCAAGCGTGTCCAAATAAATGTGGAAGACAAGAGAAATGCTTCGCAACTAACAATAGGCACGCCAACGTGCCGCGCAGATCAAAACCCAAGCTTTCATTTCCTCCATGAACAAAGGACCGACGTCCAAATTTCAAAAAGGAGCCACGGGCTCTGGACGTAGACGGCTGCTAGGAAATATCTGCTAGTCTCCAATTCATGTATCTTAAAGAGTAAGAAACTGATCCCCCAAAGTGCGAGCTCCTGACCGAGCAGGGTCTGCGGACACTAGTGCGAGCACATCTCTCCGAGGAGCAGAGGGGCGCCGACAGCCCAAAAAATCTAATCCGGGCGGATCCTCCAGTCCCGTCAGGTGGGAGGGGGCGGTCCCCTGCACCCACCGGGCCCGGGAGCAAGATCCCACAGGCATCCACGCCCAGGATCCTCGGGCAGAAAGACAGCCGCCCCCTCCCCCGCCAACGCCCGCCGCCGAAGCCCCGACCCACGCAGGACACTCACCTTGCTGGCGGGGAGGGAAAGACGACCCCTCAGAGAGTCGGGCTCCGGTGCAGCCTCCGCGGGCTTCAGTCCACATTCCAATTCAAACTGCCCGCGGCCGCCACCGGTTTTCGATTCGCCCGCTTCCGGGGCTGACCAAACTCATCCTCCAAGCCTATTGGTCACCGTAAGTAGTAATGGGCCAATCGGCTTCCGTGCACTCGGACTGCCGGCTCTGATTGGCTCTTTCGGATGGATTTAAAAATCAAGCCCTCACCACCTGGGGCCGAAGCTAGAGTTAGAGTGGTTTTTTGTTGTTGTGGGAGGGCGGAGACCACGTGCTTTTTCAGAGGCTGTAAAACTTTTTGAACCGCTACTTTGGCAAAAGCCGGTAACCCGGCAGGCTGATTAGGAGGGTGTGGTCTATCGCCTACAGCCAGCGGAATTTTGCAGTCTGGCGAACACTCTAGCTATCTACTTATTTTAGGACATAGATACGAGGTATGATGCTTGCTGTGCATTCTTCATCCAGTGTCATTCTTAACAATTCTTTGAGGAAAGTATTTCCATTTTATTTAAAAGTTAGCTGAGGCACATAGAAGCTCCCTAATTTGAAATTGAATCTAGGACATACAGGATCTCACTCTTAACTGCTGTCCTCTATGATCATATTCTGAAGAGGTGAGTCTGAACGCTTGTTAGCTGGATTCCAAGGAAGGACATTGCAGCCAGAAGAATTTCCAGAACTGGATGTAATCTCTCCTTACTATGGAGCCCACTAGTTTTGTGTGTTTTTATGTACTTGTTCTATTTCCCTATTCAATTAAAAAAAATAAGCTTCTAAAGACAGGACCAAAACACTGAATTGTTAAATTAATATATCTCTGATGCTGTTGTCCTCCTCAATAGATTCCAAGCTTTCTGTAACCCTCTCTCCACCGTTCATTAGGTGGTTACCTATATCTAGACTGTTCCTTACCTTTTCTGCTCATCTTTCAGTACCCAATTCAAATGCCACTTTCTACATAAAACTTCCCTATTCTCATCCACCCCTTAGAAATAATTATTTCCTACATCTTTCCTAGAAATTGGTGTATACATTATATTTATGTCTGTCTGTCTGTCTCTCCTAGCAGTCTCGAAAATTCTTGTAGAATGAAATCAGTTTTGATTCATTTTTGTATCTCTAGTAACTCCCTAGTAACTTTGCAGATAAAAAAAAATGACCATCTTAGGATGTAAAACTACCATCTGGAGAAAGACCTTGTTCTCCACTATCCTTGAATCCCCCCAAAATGAAGAGGGAGCCAGTAGGTAGGGAGAACTTTTACTGGGCACTGCTATGATTAGTCTAGCATCTGACTGTTCTGGGATTTGACTCCAACACTAATCACAACACTAATCACAACTTCATTGCTTCCTAGGGGGTAATTATTCAACTATTAGCTCCCTAAGGAAAACAGAACTAGGAAGACATAACAGGGGATTTTCAAGGATTGCATTTACTACTTATTTATTCATTTTTTAGTAGTCACCTATTGAGGAGTCACTGTGTAGCCAAGCCTTGTACTACATTCATCTATAATAACCAGTAAAGAAATACATTGACTTCTTGAACAGGGGAATCGTGTGATGAAGGCTATTCTGTGACTTCAATTATGATTTCCTTCCCCTGCCTCTATTTTTAGGGGCTGAAGGGGGTGAATCCCATCCAACAAAATGCAGATGTCTTCGGACAGTCATTTTCAACTCCCTCACTTCTCCTTTTAAAGCTGCTCCCTCCTTGAGCAGGTCTACTCTCTCTGGGCTATTCATCCACTATCTCTACTTTCTGCCTATGAATCCGTGCCCTTGAGTCTTTCTATCTTTTCCTCTCCGGCTTAGATTGCAGGGTCCATCACTTAAACCACTCTTCTGCTGGTATCTTCAACTCTCTTGCCTCCTGTTCTGTCTCCTCAAACCTATAAGCATGCACCTGTTCAGACTCTTCCTAAGAGCACTGTTGCTCCAGAATGGGGCTGGAGAAAAGTCCCAGGAATGTGCAGATAGGAACCACTTTATTTTGTTTTTTAAAGATTTATTTATTTATTTTAGAGAGAGAAAAAGAGAGCACACAAGCACGAGTGGGAGAAGGGGAGAAGGAGAGTTGGAACCCCAAGTTGGCTCCACACTGGGCATGGAGCTGGATGTGAGGCTTGATCGCAGGACCTCAAGATCATAATCTGAGCTGAAATCAAGATCCGACACTTAACCGACTAAGCCACGCAGGCACCCCAATAGGAACCACTTTAAATATATGACCTCTAACAGGGGTCTCGATGCTGCTCCACAGTCCTTTCTCCCAAGTCCAAAATTTCTCTAATCTCCTCCAGCTACTATCTCTACTCTGGCTCTCAGAAGGATGACCACATCTCCCAGTTGACAGAAAATGAAAGATGTCTGACAGGAACACCTGCAACGGCCTGTCACCCACATCTATAAATTTGCCCAAATCCATTTTTCCTGCTACAACCACAGGAAGCATATTTCTGACTCAAAGGCTCTGTGTTCTGGAGCCTCTTGTGTCTCAGGAACTCCACTCTGAGTTGTGCCCTTGTAAATAATAATCATCCACTGCTCCTACCTTCCTGAGTCTTCCTCATAGCCCTTACCACGGCTCAAATCTTTCTCTTTAATAACTACTTTCTGAAGCTACACTCTGTCCAATCATCATACCTCTTTCATCACACTGCATTTCCTTTTTAGATCTGATTATGTAAGTTGTCATTCACCTTTTAATCAATTATCCCCCTCCCCAAAACATAAAAGTTCTTTCTGTAAATGAAGGCTGTCTCTCTGAGTCATGAAGACAATACAAACTACTATTGGAAGCAGCAATTTATTTTTTATGATTTCATAATAATGCTTCAGCTAAATGAAGACTTAAACCATTTTACAATTTTATATGAATCTAATTATGAGATTGTCTCTCTCCCTACAGTGTCGGTGCTGTGACGAAGGAGCGCTATCTGGATGGTGGCTCAGGTGAAGAGGTTGTCATTTTGATGTGTTTGTTTTAGAGTCAATTGTGGTTAGTATTAGGTGGAATATATTTTTCCAGCTTCTTATTTGCAACATTTCTGTGTCTATATTGCTTTAGATGCTTCTCTTGCAAGCAGCATGATTTTATTTTGTTTTTATCCATTTTTGAAAATCTAGACCTTATTTTTAAATGTTTATTGAGATATAAGTCGTATAAAATACACTAATTTCAGGTGTATAGTGCAATGAATTTTGAAAAATATATGCACCTCCATAAGCAACATCAAAATCAAAATATAAATAATCCTTCACACTAGAAGATTTCCTTGTGCCCCTTTCCTACCCACTGCCCAAAAGTCCAAGACAACTCCAACCACTGATCTGCTTTCTCTCACTATCCATTAAATCTATAAATATATATTTTAGAGCTTCATATAACTGGAATTACATAATGCCTACTCTTTTGTATCTGGCTTCTTTTGCTCTGCATAATGTTTTCGAGACTCATAATGTTTCGAGACTTACTGTACTTGTATTTACCTATCTTTTAACTTTTTAGTAATATTTCTCTGCATGGATATACAATTGGTTTAGCCATTTACTTGTTGATTTGTGTTGTTTCCTATTTGGAACTGTTATGAATAAAGCTTCCATATTTTCACGTACAAGCTTTTGCGTGAACGTATGCTTTCATTTCTCCTGTAAAATACGTATGAGTGAAATTACTGCATCAAAGAGTAAGTGAATGCTTAAATTTTTAAGAAAGGCCCAAAATCTTTCCCAAAGCAGTTGTATGTTTTACAGTGCATGAATGTTTGATCAGATCCACATCTCACCAATACTTGCTATTGGCAGTCTTTAATTTATGCCATTCTACTTGGTGTGAATGTTAGCTCACGGTGGATTTAATTTGAATTTTTCTGATGACTAATATGTTGACCATCTGTTGACGTGCTTATTAGCTAGTTGTATGTCTTCTCTTGTGAAGTATCTCTTAAAATATTTTGCCTTTATTTTTATTGAGTTGTTGGTCTTCTTCCTATAATTTCTCATATATTCTGGACACAAAGCCTTTGTCAGATACATATTTTGCAAACATTTTCTCCAAATGTGTTGTTTGTCTTTTCAAAATCTTAATGCTGCTTTTCAAAAGCAGAAACTTTTGATTTTGATAGAGTCAATTTAATTTTCTGTTTTATAGGTCATGTTTTTTGTTTTTGTTTTTTTTTAAGATTTTATTTATTTATTCGACAGGATAGAGACAGCCAGCTAGAGAGGGAACACAAGCAGGGGGAGTGGGAGAGGAAGAAGCAGGCTCACAGCAGAAGAGCCTGATGTGGGGCTCGATCCCAGAACACCGGGATCACGCCCTGAGCCGAAGGCAGACGCTTAACCGCTGTGCCACCCAGGCGCCCCTATAGGTCATGGTTTTTTGAGACTTATCTAAGAAATGTTATATTCATCCATAAGTGTTTCCTTTTCTGCATGTTATTGTAAGTGGATTTTTAAAATTTTTAGTTTCTAGTATTTTGTTGCTTGTATAAAGAAATCAATTTATTTTTATAAAATGACCTTGCATCTTGCAGACTTACTAAGCTGACTTCTATTGGCTAGGACTGCTATAACAAGGCATCACAAACTGGATCCTTAAACAACAGAAACTTCTTAAGGCTAGAAGTCCAAAATCAATGTGTTGTCAGGACTGAGTCCCTCTGAAGGCTATAAGGGAAGAATCTGTTCCAGGCCTTTCTCTTTGGCTTGTCTTCATACTCACATGGCATTCTCCCTATATGCATGGCAACTCCAAATTCCCCCTTTCTGTGAAGACTTCACTCAGATTAGATTAGAGCCTGCCTTCTTTCAGGCTGCTATCATAAATTACCATAGACTGGGTGGCTTAAGTGACAAAATTTATTTCTCACAATTCTGAAGCCTAGGAAGGCTGAAATCAGGTGTGCCAGCATGTTTGGGTTCTGGCGAGAGCCTTCTTCCTCACCAGATGGCCATCTTCTTGCCTCCTTACACGGCAGAGCAGAAAGAGGAGAAAGAGGAGGTTCTCTGGTGTCTCTTCTTATAATGGCACTAATATCATGCACAAAGGTTCCACCCTCATGACGTAATTACCTCCCAAAGCCTCACGTCCTGATACCATCACACTGGAGTTAGAATGTCAACATATGTATTTGCGGAGGCCACAAACATTCAGTCTATAAACAGGCCCCGACCTCATGACCTCGTTTTAACCCTGTAAAGACCCTGTCTCCAATTAAAGTCACAATCTGAGGTACTAGGAATTAGGATTTTAACACATGAATTGGCGAGTGGGGTACAAGTTAACTCATAACATCTCTTAATAGGTCTAGTGGCTTTTTTATACGTTACTATTTTCTACATGTGTTATCTGTGAATCAACATGGTTTTACTTCTTCATTTGCAGTCTGTATGCTTTCTATTTATTTTTTCTTCCCTTCCTTAGTCCACTGGTTAAGACCTCAAGTGTGATGTCAAATGGATATAATGAGAGCGGACATCTTTTTTGTCTTTCTGATCTCAGGAAAAACATCCAGCCTTTCACCATTAAGTATGATGATAGCTGTACATTTTTATAGATGCCCTTTATCAGACTGAAGAAGTTTCTTTCTGTTTCAGTTTGTTGACAGTTTTTATTATGGTTAGGTATGAGATTTTATCAAATCCTTTTGCTGCACTTATTGAGACGATCCTACGGTAGTTCTCCTTTATTTAGATATCATGTGGATTGCATTGTTTGATTTTCAAATGTTAAAGCAACCTTGGATTACTGTTATATGCTCCATTTGGTTATGGTATGCTACCCTTTTTATGTATTGATGAACAGTGCTAATATTTCTCGAAGATTTTTGCAACTATGTATTGGAGAGATACTGATTCATAGTTTTCCATCTTGTTACATCATTTTTTTAACGATTTTATTTTTAAGTAATCTCTATACCCAATATGGGACCCAAACTTACAACCCTGAGATCAAGAGTTGCCTGCTGTACCAACAGAGCCAGCCAGCTGCCCCTATCTTGTCATATCATTAAATAAGATTAAAACTGGCCTGGTTTTGGTATCAAGTTAAATCTGACCTCATAAAATTAGTTGAGAAGCATTTCCTCCTCATCTCTATCAGGAAGTTTATATAGAATTCGTGTCATTTATTCTTTAGTGCTTGGGCCTGGAGTTTTCTCTATGCAGGTTTCCAATTCGGAATTAAAATTTTTAATTGAAAAGAAATTTTTAAAGTGTTCTGTTTTTACTTTATCCAATTTCAGTAGTTTGTGTCTTTCAAGGAATTTTTCTGTTTCATCTAGGTTGCCAAAATTTTGGAAACTTAGTTTTTCAAAATTTCCTATTATCATCCTTTTAGTGACTTTATTGTATGTAATTATCTTTTTCCTTTCATTTTGGATGCTAATAATTTGTGTTCTCTCCACCGCCCTCTATCTCATCAATCCAGCTTGAATTTTATCAATCTTATTGATCTTTTCAAAGAACCAGCTTTTGATCTTATTGAGTTTTTTCTAATATTTGTCCATTTTCTGCTTCATTGATTTTTGCTCTTTATGCTTACCTTAAGTTTAATTTTCTTTTATTCACTGCTTAAAATGGAAGTTTAGATAACTGATTTTAGACCTTTCTTCTTTTGCTAACATAAGCATTTAAAATTTATATTAACTTTACCTGATGACACAAATTTTTTATTTAAATTCAATTAATTGACATATAGTGTATTCTTAGTTTCAGAGGTAGAGTTTAATGATTCATCAGTTGTATATAATACCCAGTGCTCATTACATCATGTGCCCTCCTTAATGCCCATCACCCAGTTACCCTATCCCCTCCCCTCCAGCAACCCTCAGTTTGTTTCCTATGATTAAGAGTCTCTTATGGTTTGTCTCTGTCTCTGATTTCATCTTGTTCTATTTTTCCCTCCCTTCCCCTATGCTCCTCTGTTTTGTTTCTTAAATTCCGTATATGAGTGAAATCACATGATAATTACCTTTCTCGGATGGACTTATTTCACTTAGCATAACACCCTCTAGTTCCATCCACATTGTTGCAAATGGCAAGGTTTCATTTTCTGATGGCTGGGTAATATTCTGTTGTGTATATTATACACTACATCTTTATCCACTCATCTGCTGATGGACATCTGGGCTCTTTCCATAGTTTGGCTATTGTGGACATTGCTGCTATAGACATTGGACCTGCCCCTTCGGACCACTACTTTTGTATCTTTGGGGTAAATACCTAGGAATGCAATTGCTAGGTTGTAGGGTAGCTCTATTTTCAACTTTCTGAGAAACTTCCATACTGTTTTCCAGAGTGGCTGCACCAGTTTGCATTCCCACCAACAGTGTAAGAGGATTTCCCTTTCTCCACATCTTTATCAACATCTGTCATTTACTGACTTGTTAATTTTAGCCATTCTGACCGGTGTGAGGTGGTATCTCCTTGTGGTTTTGATTTGTTTTTCCCTGATGATTAGTGATGTGGGGCATTTTTTTCATGTGTCTGTTGGCCATTTGTATGTCTTCTTTGGAGAAATGGATGACAAAATTTTTGTTTGTCTTTTCATTTTCATTCAGTTCAAGTATTTTCTAATTTCCCTCATGATTTTGTGTTTCACCTATCGGTTATTTAGAAGTATATTGTTTATCAAACATTTGTAGATTTTCTAGATATCTTTGCATTATAGATATAGAAATAACCAGCTTTTTGGTGGCAAGTCAGTTTTCCATTGAATCCCAACTCCACTCTGAAGGAATCAATACCTACACCAGATGTGGGTTTATCTTTTCTTTCTACAGAGCCTCTGCCAGCTTTCCTTTCTGAGGGCTAACAGAATACCTTACTTACAGTGATAGGATCTTGCATAAAATTGCCTTAGACCAGAGGACCCATTGAGAAATACGTACGTGACCATAGGATTGCTGATTCTACCATATCCTGCCTATTTCCTGGAAGTAGCTGGTCTGATGCTGTTATGGGTGGAATAGTGTCCCCCATAATTTCACATGTTGAAGTCCTAATCCCTAGCACCTCAGAATGTGACCTTGATTGGAAACAGGGTTGTTTCAGATGTAATCAGTTAACACGAGGTCTTTGGGTGAGCCCTAATCCAATAGGACAATGTCCTTATAAAAAGGGGATATTTGGACACAGAAACAGAGACACGGGGAGAATGCCAAGAAAAGAATGGAGTTGCCACAAGCCAAGGGACATCAAGGAGTGCTGGCCAACTCCCTGCAGCTGGGAGAGAGGCAGAGAACAAGTTCTCCCCCACAGCCCTCAGAGGGAACAACCCTGCCGACACTGTGATCCCAGACTTTTCCAGAGCTGAGAGACAATAAATGTCTATTGTTTGAAGCCACTCGGTTTTGGTACTTTGTGACAGCAGCCCTAGGAAACGAAGACAGATACCACATTGGAATAGCCTATTAAGGTGCTAGTTTAGGCATAACTTCCGGTGGGAAACATCCTACATAATGTACTATCTGTATTGAGCCAGTATCGCAAATTGTGTTCTCAATAGCTAGAATATCCAGGTCCAGATTCTAAGGAATGGAACAAAAATTAGCCCTTCTCACTACCACCCCCAATAACCCATATGTGTTTCCCAATCTACTTTGGGCTCTACTGGATAAAGTGGGGAGTGGGGAACACTACTCCTAGTGACACAAAAGGGTCCCACAAACCCTGAAGCTACAACTGGTCTTTGGTTTTTTGTTTTTGTTTTTTTTTAATGGGATTGAACCAGCAGGCAAAGAAAGGAGTTACAATACTGGTGAGGCTAATCAACCCAGATTATTGTGAGAAACTAGGCTTGCTGTTACATAAAGGGGCAGGAAGAATATGTCTGGAACTCAGAGGAATCACTGGAGGTATTCCTATGGGCCTTTAGGTCTGATAATAACAGTGAACAAGTCATTGCAGCCACCACAGTCCAACAAGGGCAAGGCAACCACAAAGGCTTGACCACTCTGAGACGAAGTTCTGGAATACCCCACCAGGCAAATAAATTAGATCTGTTGATGTTGGCCAAGAATGGAAAAATCTAGAACGGATGGAGCGGAGAGTTGGTATCAGTCATGGCCTTGGGACCAGCTGTGATAGCAGGAACCACTGTGGCTTATTCTAGTAATTCTTCTGTACAACAGCTTTAGAGATTGTGGCCACCACTTGAAGGTACAATGACAGAGTAAACTTAATACGGGGACAAATGGGTCTGAGCAGGGTAAGGTGTGGTCATAGCAAGTACTTTTAGGACATCCCCTTTGCCCACGTGTGATTTCAGCCACAGCTGTAGTAGACAGCTCTGTGTGCACTCAGACGCCTCCCCACCAAGCGCAAGCCATGGGTCACTCCACTTCTCTGATCCACGGATTTCTCTGGAGCTAAAGGAGCCTGCCAACCCACCACACAAGCCCAGCCTGAAAATATAGGGGTAATTATAGCTTCTGGGCTAATCCTCAGTGAACGTGGTCAGGACACAGCGGATAGATAGCTCAGTATTTCATCTTTCACACGTGTGATTCTGAAAGATGGTGGAGAAATCAAGCACTTGGCAGTGACGGTTGAGAAATCACACCCTTCTCCTGACTTTTCCTCTTTCCCTGTCTCACTCTCCCTGGTCCCCACTTTGCTTCCTGGAATTATCACCCAAGTAAACTCCTTCCATCCTAGTCTTTATCTTAGTCTCTGCTTTGAGGAGAACCCAAACTAAACGGAAGGTGTCATATACATATGATTTATTATTTTCAACAAATGAAAAATCTATCTCGGTTTCTCAAATGTTTCAAAAGCTTCCGTTATGTAGATGGAACCTCAGCTACCTCATCTGTGAAATTAGAAGTGTGATCATAATAGATTTGCCTGGTTCTGATAGTTTTAGACCAGGCGTTTCTGGGAGATAAGGGTCATGCTTTCATGCTTGTTTTGTGCATATCTAGATTTCTTTTGACTACAGAACCATGAATTGAACACATTCTTTGGGACAAGAATTAATTTTCAAAACTTGATATGAGGGCATTTTTGATCCCTCTAGGAAAAAAAAAGCCTGAGGATAAATATTACATATTCAACATATTAGTATGATTTAAAAAAATTGATTACAAAAAATAAATAGTCAACGTCTTGGTATGTTTTAGGTACACTGATTACAAACCATATGGGCACTACTCAGTGATCTGGACTGAATTAAAGCACAAAAAGGATCCTCAACTTTCACAAAGCGTTTTCTCTTTCCACCACTAGGTGATTCCCTATACCTTAGAATATCTTTAAAAATAACTGTACCACATTCCCTGACTCACTACCTTAGCTTTTCTATCCCTCTCAGTCCATTTCCTCTATGTATCTAATGTTACTGTTTACTCCCTTTTCAAGCTATCATTTGCTTGTTTAAAGTAGAGGAAAATAACAGAAAAAATAATGGCCCATAATTATTAACAAAATAATAAAATAACACATGCACATGATAAGAAATTCCAAACATTCAAAAAGATGTGAAAGACGAATCTAAGAAACTAGAATGAATATTGGACATCCACTAGGCTAAAATCCTCATTTTGCAGCTGAGAACAGTGAGATTAAGACAGTTCTAAAAATTCACAAGTTACTGGCAAAAAAAATGCAAATACAGAAAATAGTTTAAACAGATAAAACCTCATCACCTGGAATCAATTACCTTACAGAAATTAGAGACACATCTTATGACTCTTGCAACTATTATAAATGAAGTGAAATAATTTACATATTTAAAAAATTTCAGGAGCATTTCATTTAAAAAAAATGCTTACCTGGTGCTTATTTCTTCCAAACTATTAAAATCAATGTTCATTGTATTTTCTATTCTTTGGCTGGAAACCTGATCCACAAAGAAAGAATGTGGCTGTTATTACAGGCCCAAGTTTCCAAAAAGACAATGATACAGCCAAAAATAAATCTCCCGACTTGCAAGACAAGTTTGCCGAAGGAGATGACAGTATTTATCGTCACGTGACTGAATTTAAGTTCAATTTGTCTCCAGCTCACTTTCAATAACAGTTTTGATCCAGGTGTTAGGTTTACCATGCAGTGAAGTGCATGATTCTCCCGATCTCTATAATCAGCGGGTTTGACACCTTGAAATAAAAGGTGAAGGAATTTTCTAAACCAGGAATAAAACGTTAGTGTCCCTAAGAATATCAGGGAAAGCTTTTCTAAAATGCAAAATTGGAGGTTATATCTAGTTCTGATTTAATAGGTTTAAGAGAGAGTGCAGAAATTCACTTTATGAAGCATTCCTGCGGTCAACAGACAAAGCGAATGTACTTCTTAGTTCACTTCTACTGTGCTGGCATCCCTCTGGTTTAACATGTGTCCCAGAGCTGTCGTTGTTATTGTTGTTGCTTTTAGGAGATATTATTATTAACAGGTGTGTTAGAATAAACCAGGATGGGTTTGGCAGGTCACTTCGTACTTCCATTTTCCACCATGGTCTTCCCTAGGAGTGTGTGATATATATGTGTGCAATAAACAGGGTTCAACATGTAACAAGAGGTTAAATCTGAACTATCAGTGCTAACTCCTCTCACTTTTTCTAAAACTTTCTTGACACAGTGAACCAACTTCGGCACTTTAAAGGTAGCACACAGGATGCTGGCTGATAAAGAGTGGTTGCGTACAGGTGGCATTGGACAGCTTTGGGTCCTGTGATTGGGAGAAGTGTTTGTTGCTGCTGCCCCTAGTGGCCATCTGGGGCAGTCGTGCCTTAGTCCAGAGGCCTGGGAGATGATGAAGCCAGTAGGCTGCCAGTAGGCCAGTGGGAAGGATCACTGTGGAATGTAAGAAATGAGAAATCTGGTGAATGTGAGATAGAAGTGGAAGTGGGGGTTAAGCGTGCCTGTCAAAGGGCTTCTATAGAGCAGTGTGAACAATCCTGCTAAAACGGTTTTGTCATATAGTAGATAGTGTAAGTCTACGAGTCTTTATTTATTGTTTGGTAATACATCTTAAAGATTTTGCAGTGAACCCTCTCAGCAGCAATGAACTCAAGAAACAAAACAAAGCAAACGTGTGTTTAGTGAACAAATTAAGTACAGAATTCTCATTTCTCAGTGCTGTTGATGAGGAATATATAATGTACCTAAAATGTTTGCCCCTTTACTATCCACCATGAGACCTGTAATAATGAAAACAAAGGGGGGAAAAATGAATGTGCTGTAGATGCCCCAGGATTTACTTTAAACGTGAGACATTCTTTTAAGATTTTCTTGGACAAGTATGAAATATGAAGCAATATCTGTTAATGTGTTTGGTTTAATTAACAGAAGAACTCTGCAGACAGCTAAATGACTCTTTCCTTATGTGTCAACAGATGCTTCGAATTACAAATTGATTAATTTCAGTAAGTGTTCAATTTTTTTCACAAAATTCATGGAATCAAAGTAAAAAAAGTTCATCTGGCCATCTTGTAAATACTACTGTAAATTCAATTAAAAAGTTTAACTTTGAAGATAAAATTATTTGTTTTATGAGTATCATAAATATAAATTCTGCATACATTCTATCTTTTGTCAATAAATTTCATGCTAAATAAGATGTCTATAGAGCAGAAATATTCCATGAAGCTTTTAGAGGATTGTGGTTATTAAAAAACAAAATTTGCAGGGTGCCTGGGTGGCACAGCGGTTAAGCGTCTGCCTTCGGCTCAGGGCGTGATCCCGGCGTTACGGGATCGAGCCCCACATCAGGCTCCTCCGCTATGAGCCTGCTTCTTCCTCTCCCACTCCCCCTGCTTGTGTTCCCTCTCTCGCTGGCTGTCTCTATCTCTGTTAAATAAATAAATAAAATCTTTAAAAAAAAATTGGAAACAAGGAAATATTGAAATTTATCCTAGAAAAACAAAGAAAGAATTGAAAAAACAATGAGAACTTCATCAATTTACAAGATTTAATTTTGAAGTTATACAATTGTGCCTTGAATATCCAGACTTGTGGAATAATCTTTTGACGGAGCTCCTTGTTTAATTTCATAAATGTATATTCTGTGATAGAATGGAATGAAATCATAAAAGCTAACAATTTTGAAGCATCGACATTATATAAAATATTTTATTTTTTTATTTTTTTTTAAAGATTTTATTAATTTATTTGACAGAGATAGAGACAGCCAACGAGAGAGGGAACACAAGCAGGGGGAGTGGGAGAGGAAGAAGCAGGCTCCCAGCAGAGGAGCCTGATGCGGGGCTCGATCCCAGGACCCTGGGATCATGCCCTGAGCCAAAGGCAGACGCTTAACCGCTGTGCCACCCAGGCGCCCCATATATAAAATATTTTAAAGTATAAAGAGAGACAACTTACTGACAAGTTTTGTCTTATAAAAGTATTTGCTAAAGAAATCTACTCTGAAAAGAAGCAAACAAAAGTCATCTATGAAAATAGCTTGGCTGAAATACTTACACATTTCAGAATAAAAAGAAGGGAATTGAGAATTTCCTCCATTTAGCAGAATTTGTTCTGAACTTACTATTTGTTCTCAGTTGAAAATACTGTGGGCTAGAGAGGGATGAACTGATAAGGAATGTGGCAAATTTATTTTAAAAAATACATCTATAATAAGACCCTACTGAAAAAATACATTCTTCAGAAATACCTCAATATTTCTGGGTATTAGCAAATGATAAAGATAAGAAACTGGATAAAGTATATGAGTATATACCAATAACAATATCCTGCTTAGGCTATTTTTAATATTCTGATAATCAACATAAATGCTTCAAATCTTTTATTTTAATATACATGGGTATATATGTTTTTAAGAAAGAATTCTTTTTTTGAAAAGATCCAACAATATAAAAAAACCAATTTGTTGGCAAATATATATGTTACGATTACACATTTTAAATAATTTAGCCCCCCTTTTATTCTCAAAAATATCTTAATTAGGCAGCTAAATTGTATAGTCATTCTACTTTAAACCCAAACTGGAGAAACAGTTAAATCATTCATGCCCTAAATTGGTGAGAATAGTTCTGGAATATTTTTTAATGGATTTGGATGGAGGTTCTTTTGTTTTTATTTTAGGGTATAGGACATGGAAAAAAAAAAACCTGAGGATATAACATTTTAAAACTGTCTCAGTTGATTCTCAGCAAAATAAAACCCTCATACGAAGGTCACATAGGTTTAGCTTTCTGAATTTCAAGGAGTAGTTAGGATGACCAGCGTGACCAAATGCCCAGGAAGGAGGGGTTTCCGGGAGGAGGGACTTCCAAGGCTAAAACTGTGACAGTCTCAGCCAAGCCTAACTTGGTGGTCACCCAACAGCTATTACATGAATTCAGACCCCAGTGTGTTTAGGTGAGGCCTAGTGGTCATGGGGATGAAGGGAAATCATAAATACTGAGCCTCTGAGCCACGGTTTCGGGAAAGGTACTCTTTACCTTTAGTATATCACAAAGTAAACAGACAGCAACTTTTGTGGCTCCCTTATATTCCAGCCCTCCCTTCTCGAACCAGAAAAATCATAGACAACTATCTTATGAGGATACCCTTCCTTTCCCTTTCTCCCCAGGGGAGCCATGACTTCTTTACACTGCTCACCCTTCCTAATTCCTAGCTAACCTCCGGACTTCACAACCCTAGAACTACTACTGCCTTTGAGAGTAAATGCGATATTTGAGCAGAGTGAGGCCTGCCTGACTTTACCAGAATCCAGTTCCCTACGTAGCCACCAAAAAAAGCTGAGTGTTGAACCCTTAATACCTACTTCACAGCCAGGTGCATAGTATGCTTTCAATAAATGTGTGTAGAATTTGTGAAAGACAGATCCAAGGGCCCCTATTCAAATAGCGGAAACGCATCAAACTGTACTCTCCCGGGTATCTGGTGAAAGAAAGACATCAGGAGAGGAGAGGAGAGACACAGCTAGAGAATAGCCACTCTGCTTCTGCCTCATCTAGAAGCTCCGTGGATGAGGCAGAGTGCAAATGAACCACAAATAAATTGAGTAAACTGTTGGGGCGCCTGGGTGGCACAACGGTTGGGCGTCTGCCTTCGGCTCAGGGCGTGATCCCGGCGTTACGGGATCGAGCCCCACATCAGGCTCCTCCGCTATGAGCCTGCTTCTTCCTCTCCCACTCCCCCTGCTTGTGTTCCCTCTCTCGCTGGCTGTCTCTATCTCTGTTAAATAAATAAATAAAATCTTTAAAAAAAAATAAATTGAGTAAACTGTTTGTTCCTGTCCCCTTTGCCTCCTAGAAGTTGGAGAAGAAGTACCTGCTGAGGGGACCTCACTTCTCCCTCATGGCTAGTATCGGCTAGCCAGATACTTGGGAGAGAAAGTGTATCTAAAATTACCCTTATATTTTGAGAATTTACTTCTGAGATCTCAGAACCAGAAAACAGGAAGACTTGAGTGTTAAAAAAAAAAAAAACCAGGTAACCAACACTTTTCAGATTTGCGTATATTTCTTTAATTACCATGAAAAAAGGTATTATTTCATGAAAAAGTCACATGCACAGAATACGTATTCTGGATGTATAACAGTGACCCACTGACCACGGCACCTGGAGAGTGTGTTGGTGTGGATTCCTGGGCTGTGTGATAACCAGGAGACAGCCCACTGCAGGGTATGCAGCAGATGGAAGAACACGTCCCAGCACCACCACTACGGCTGTGAGACATTGGGCAAATTACTCTCTTCACCCTTATCTACCTACTAGGGTTCTTATGAGAATTCAGTGGATCGTCTGTGTAAAGCTCTTAGCAGCATGCCACACAGTGAGTATTGAAAAGATAACTGTTGGTGGCGCGCCTGAATGGCTCAGTAGTTAAGCATCTGCCTTGGCCCAGGTCATGATCTCGGGTCCTGGGATAGAGGCCTGAGTCAGGCTCTCTGCTCGGCGCTGAGTCTGCTTCTCCCTCTCTCTCTCTGTCCCTCTCCCCCCACTTGTGCTCTCTCTCTCTCTCTCTCAAATAAACCAATAAAATCTTTAAAAAAAAAAAAAGATAGCTATTGGTACTCACTGTTCTGGGTAGATCGTCACCTAATCATCTGTAATTTCTACTGGAAAAATAAAGGTGACTTTTACACCTCGTAGCAAGTTTATTAGGTGTGTTAATCACAGGGTTACCTGTGTATGGCTCTTAAGCCAGGAAATATAGATTAGAATTTAGTTTAGTGGCTTTTATCCCCAAGCCCACCTGAATGAAAACAGTTGAAAACCCAAAACACCAGAATTCTTTGGTTGAATTTAATAGACAATTTATGCTCGTGAACAGCTACATCGGATCAGAGCTCACGACTTCACTTGCTCGGGGGTGCCTGCACCGCCAAGATGCATTCGAGGGGAATCTTGAGGATGACTGGAAACATCCAAGATGGTCTTTTCTACTAAGACGAGCTAACCTGAAGAATTGCTCTAATAGGCTTCTCAGTTACTAATGATCACACAGTCCTAAGGTACTGTGATCTAAGGAGAAAGGTGAATTGCCTATGTCATTACCACGAAGGGCATTACTTTAACAAAGCTGGCAGATCCTCACTTTCCCAGCGTTCTCCTCGGTGCAAGAAACTGGGTGCCGGCTTAATAACTGAGGCCATAAAGTACTGTAGCATGTTAGCTCATGCTGGGTGGCAACAGGTTTGTTTTTCATGATTATGTAATCTGAATTCCTCTTCCAAGAAAGGATTTGGAAATAAGCTATTACATTGGATTGCCAGCAAGCATATAGTCTAAATGCACATCTATGTTAACCGCAACAAACTTGGTTCCTTCTCAAACTGTCCCCTCAACCCCATACAAATCTGTAAACTATAAATATGAGAAAGGTTGTCCAATGGCTAGCTGAGGTTTCCATAAGGCATCAAAATGCCTACTAAGGATTTTTAGGGAGGGTATTTGATCTGCTCAGTCTTAAATAGCAACCTAATCAGGCAGGCAATCTGGGCACTTGGTACACAAGTACTCGTATTAAATTTGCTTTAAAGACGAATATGGTGTTGAAATATCATGTAAAGAGTGCCTACCAGAGTAGGTTCAAAGACTTCAGGTGCCAGTTGGGTATTTATTGACTAGAATGTTATTTAGAAGAGCATTCACATTGTTCTTAACTCTCAGGACAAAGCTTAAAACCACAGCAAGTAACTGCTTGGGGTTTTGCATTCCACAGTCTTGGACTCACAGCAAGCTTCCTGTTCCCTCTTGGCTGGCAGACCCAAAGGCCAGACGATGAATGGTTTGATTCTTATAGCTGGAGAATCTGCTCTGGCTTTCGGCCCTTAAGGTTCTGGGTGCCAGACCAGGTGTTTTCTGTTTTTGTTTTTTTTAAGTTCCTCCTAGAGATTTGGATTTCACTTGAAGATAACAGCAAGAAAACAGACTGACTTAGGCGTTTGGGCAAAGACCATATCTAATAAAGATCCACACATCCCTGTATATCCCAAAAAGGAGTGTTTTGGAATAACCAAGAACCAAACCTGGAAACTTGACTCATTCCCTGGGATCTTCTTGGTAGGTTTCAGGAATTAAGAGGAAAAAAGAAGACGGAGAACAATACAAGATTCTTGGGCCAACTTTTTTTTTCCTGGAGGAAATGGCCAATCTTTTTTTCAAGTGGTAGGATAATTCTGTGCTTTCCTATACAACTTGCATATACAGCTATGTTTTTGATGAGCTGAAAATCAAATGCTAAGATTTCCTCTACTGTCTTCACTACTTAAAAGTTGAAGGGTACCAGGTCAGAATGTATTAGAAACTGAATGAGGGAAATAAGATTGTAACTCTGACAGTGTGTGTGTGTGTGTGTAACTATATAATTTCTCTATATAGGTGACAGATAGATGGAAAACTCCAGAACTCGTCCTCATATAGAGTAGTTATGAGCCTTTGAATTTTAAGTGGAAAACAAATTAAGAGGATACTAGAACATTAGTTATTCAAATAGCAGGCCCAAATTAATTGCTTAGGGAAAACCGTTAATCTTTTCTTCTCTGCCGCATTATTCCGGCAATTTTAAAGGTCTTATGGTCCAATTTTAAAGGATCTTGAAGGGGTGGGGTTGGAGGTGGAGGGTTGAATTTTAACTTGGCTGAACTGGGGCCTAATTTCCTTGGCAGCTCAAAAGCCCTTCATGAAGGCTCTCTGCCAGACAGAACCAGCACAAGCCACTACTCCATCACACTGAGGACTGTCCCTGACCCTTCTTCAGAGAAAAGGAGGCTTATATCCTTCTCGGGTGAGGCAGCCCCTCCCTTGGGTAGGGCAGACAACCTTCCTCAGTGTCTACCCCCACCCCCATCACTGTGCTCGTTCTGACCTTTGTACCCCTGCCAGATTCTGACTGGAATTCGTGTTCCTCACTTCTCTTTACCCCAAACTTTACCTCCTTGCAGGCCCACTCCAGGGCCTCAAAAAATACCCAACAAAGGGTCTTAAACCAATGGCACTCTCCTTCTTGTAAGTCATCATTAAATTGCTGCAATTTTTACTATTTCTGATAAAATCTTTGAGCTAGCTGGTCAACCAGAGACAAAAGCCCTTCTTCTTTCTTTCCTAGCTATACTCTTTCTTTTCCTTAAAAAAAAAAAAAAAAAAAAAAGAACTTTATGATCTCTGTCTGGTTTATCATTGTTTACTGTACCCACAGAGCTAGAACATACTCGACTTTTCACTGCTGTTGTATGCAGACATGTTATTTCAACTTCTCGATCCGCTGCACATCAAGCCCATATCTGGTTTTTGCAGAAGTTCTCTGACATTAGAACTTAAAAGCAGTCTTAAAGAATGAAAGCTATTTCTCCAACAAGGACAGAAGGAACTGAGGAAGAAAGTAGTACATAGAGGGTATATTATGTTACATTCCTCTAGTCCAGGGAACACATGTAGGGAAGTGATGTGAAGAAGCTTTTCAGAAATATGGTCCAAAGACACCAGGGGAAACCCTTTCTCTATTGACAAAAATGTCTTCAAGGCTTTCTATAACAAACAAAATAAAAATGTTTTTCTACTTAGGCCTCATTAAATTTTTTAAACCTCCCTTTAAAATAATAGAGGTAGATATAGGGATACAGGGACTAAAGCTCCCATGAAAAAGAAATAATTCTTTCTCATGAGTCTAGACTTCTCTACCTAGGGAAGTCTAAAGGAAATTGAGTGCAGTCAACCTGCAAGGGTGAGCAGAGATAATTGAAATGCACTGATAATTCAGAATCTCATTTCTACCTCATTAATTCCAACCTCTGTTCCCTTCTAAAGAAAAGCAAAGTAGACCAAATTGAAGATAATATCCTGTCCCTACAACTGCCTTCTCCCACCCTCCGAGGTGCTCAGTTGGTTGAGTGGAAGATCATTATCACAAGGAGGAGGCAAACCAAGTGGCCCAGGAGATTCACAATCCAGCTCGCCATCTACCCCCACCCCCACCCCACTTAAATGTGCAAAGACTGCAGGTGGGTGCCACTTATTTGATACTGATGAGAATTAATATGAAAATCATTTCTGGTCTCGATATGTTTCCCAATTGCAAATACCCTAGATTTTACCAAGTTTGGGAACCTTCGCATAATTATAGCTAAAGAAGTTACTACTTGACTACAGTTGGTAAACTATGTATTTTTACCCTCTCTCCCATTCTTTGGGAAGGAAGGGGTAGATTTTGCATTATTTCCAGTAGGACAAGCCTATCAATTAATTACTGGAAAATGGTTGAGGCTCTCTGTCTCTCCCACGTGTTTTCCCCTGTCATTTTATAATGTGTATTCTTCCTACTGTGGTGTAGGGAGAAAGGTACTTTACTGTTATAAGTCATTATAAAAAAAAAAAAAAAGACACCCATTTTCTTGCAAGGAAAATTTCAGGATTCTCAAGTACTAAGTAACACATCTGGGTGCTAATTTGGGGAACATCAGACATTAGTTAAATATTCCTAACTAATTAGGCTCAAGTACCAAAGAAAGAAGATTCAGAGTCATAGGAGGCCACAGTGAGGAGAGAGGAGGAAGTCAAGACCAGCTTAGAATGTCCAGTAACAGGATTATTATTACTACCACTTATGGAGTTTACATTTTGACAGTGGTTGACACTTAAGTATTATCTCTAAGTGGCAAAATTTTTGACTGGAAAAATACAAGGAAGGGGGAATTTGTGGAAGCGGTTCCCTCGCCCAGAAATTCTACTGCATGTCAAAAGTACCTCAGTCCAGCCTTGGGAGTAGTAATGAGGAAAAAATTCTAGGTCCTTATCGAGGTACCTGGCATGAGGAAATAAAATTCATATGCTAACAGCATAGAAATAAAGATTGAAAAGAGTCCAATCTTTCTAGCAGGGAATGATGGTTGATTTTATGTGTCAACTCATTAAGGCTATAGTACCCAGTTTTTCAACCAAATACTAAGCTAGGTGTTGCTGTGGAGATATTTTGCATATGTGGTTAATATATAAAATCAGTTGACTTTAAATAAAGGAGATCATTCTAGATAATGAGGCTGGGCCTCATCGGATCAGCTGAAAGGCTTTACAAGCAAAACAGATTTCCCTGAGGAAGATAAGAAATAAGCCTCAGGATTACAGCATCGGTTTCTAACTGAGTTTTCAGCCTGCTGCTGACCTGCAGATTTCAGATTTGTTACCCCTATAATGTATGTATACGTGTGTATGGATGGATGGATGGATGGATGGATGGATCGAATTTATCTATCTATCTATCTATCTATCTATCTACCCATCCTACTGGTTCTCCTTCTCAAGAGAGCCTTGATACAGAGAATAATCAGAGAAGACCTGGGAAAGGGATATTTGAACTAAGCCTCAAGGAATAAGGAGCCAACTATGTGAAAAGTAAAGGTTAATTGTATTCCTTGCAGAGGAAAGAGCATGCCCAAAGGCCCTGAGATAGGAAGGACCTTGGCATAAATAAGGAAGTGAAGAGGAAATCAGGATGTTTTAGGCACAATGAACAAAAGAGAAATGGCCCAAGGTGAGGTTGGAGAGGCTTACAGAGGTCATCATGCAGGACTCTTAGTAAAATATTTGGACTTTTTTTTCAAAGTACTGTAGGAGGCCATTGAAGGTTTTTAACCTGGAGAAAATGGCTGCCTCATAGAGAAGGGAATGTAAGTGAACTCTTAGATTACTATAGTGGTCCGGGTAAGAAACGATGATAGGCAGGCTCAGTGTGCTGCGAGAGGTGATGAGAGGATGTGGGCTGATTCAAGGTTATATGATGGCATGCATGAAGAAGGGGAAGTTAGGACATCAAGGTTGCTCCTGAGCTTCTGACTGGTACAGCTGGGTGGATGGTGGTGATACTAAACACAGTCGGATAGACTGAAAGAACAGGATTTTAAAAAATGTGAATTAAGCATTAGTTTTGGGGTGCCTGGCTGGCTCAGTTGGTGGAGCATGTAACTCTTAATCTCAGGGTCGTGAGTTTGAGCCCCATATAGGGCATAGAGCTTCCTTTACTAAAAAAAAAAAAAAAAAAGAATTAAAGTTTTAAATGGAGCTCAGAAGAGTGATTTCAGCATGAGATACATTTGAGAGTTATCATTCACAGATGACATTTGAAGCCGTGTGAATAGACATGATTAATCAAGGAGAAAAGGAGAGTAATCAAGGACAGAGAGTGCCCAGGACCGAACCCTGAGCAATTCCAACATTTAGAGATCGGGTGGAGAACAGGAGGCTAGAGAAATGGGGGAGGGCGTGGGGAGAGCGTGCCAAGGGCGTTATGTTTCCAGAAAGAGGTAATAGTCAACTGTGTGAAATGCTGCCAAGAAACCAAGGAAAATGAGGACGAAAAATGAATATAGGGTTTGGGACCTGGCCTACCACCCTGAGTTCTGATGCCTGGCTCATTCCCAGGAGAGTAGTAGACTTCTTAGGTATTGGTTTTCATAATTGGATGGACATGGGGGCCTGTTTATTTGTTTGTTTGTTCTGAAGGAGGAGAAAGGAAAGAAGTTGGTACGTGGGCACCTGGGGATGAGGAAGGAGAAGAGAGATAGGGAAAGGAGAGACAGGATGTCCTGCGTTCCCCAGCCTGGCCTTAGTTATGGTGTCTGACGTATAGGAAGCATCTTATACAAAAATGACTTGTTTTGAAGATTCAGGGATCCCAAATTCTGGCCTGGGAGACCTATTCTCTCTCTTAATATTGTTCTCTTCTCCTTCATGACATTTAGCACAACTTTTGATTGTATATGTATTTGGTATAATCATTTATTTAACATTTAGGTCTACGCTAGCTGTCACTTTCATGAGGCGAAGAGCCTGTGTGGTTGTCACGTCTGGTATCCACTGTCCAGCACAAGACCTGGAACATAGTAAGAGTTCAAGATACAGTTGTTGAATTAATAAGTGATGAGAGTTTATGTAGGAATGGAAAATTGCAGCCATAAGTTTCCAGGCATAAATAAATTAGTGAACTGAAAGTCAGTGGTCTTCTATGTTTATCCAGATATATTAATTTGTTGCCCGTTTGTATTGCTCTCCTCCTTCAATAGACCTGTGGGAGCAGGCACTTCAAACGTGAGAAACTATATGGAAAAACACAAGAAATTGAGAAAATTGTATGTAGTCACTTTTTCGGGGATTTTAGAAAAGACAAACTATTATTTTCTTTTGTATTTGTAAACCATTGTTTGTATTTTGCCTTAGAATACTTCAGTACTTACGTGGACTTCTGTACTGGTGTTTGGAGATTGAAAGATGATTTATGATTGACATGTCCATAAAAATCCAGATGTGCAGTTAGCCATAGTTCTAGAACCACAGGGAGTCCACTGCTTGTGTGGTTCCTAGAGCATTGGTCCAAATCACTATTCAAAATAGGAGGTCTGCGGAAAGGAACACACGAAGGAACGAGGAACTTCTACAGCCACTGATGCAGCCGCAGACCTGACTCAGAAAAATCAGAGAATCATACAATTTTAGAGTTAAAAGAGACTAGGCCAATTCCCCTTCATGTATAATCTGGGAAACAAGGACCTCTAAGTGAATGGTAGAGTCCGACGGCCAGTTTTTAGCTTGTAATAATGTCTCTCATGTCTGACCTCGAGCTCTGATCCTAAATTCTGTGTGTGTGTAAATTTGTGTAAATAGTGAATGCCTCCTTAGAATCAATACTGTCGCACATAATATAAATGAGTCAATGGTTATAGCCTTGGTGATTTACCTTGAGTAAGAAATAATCCCCAAATATATTCATTTCGTAAGTCGGGAATTTCTATATTAGGTTTTCTCCAAAGTGAGGCCCTGCTGAAATACTTGGATGAAATCCCACATTTTGTACCAAAAAAAGTGTCACTTTCTCCCCTTACAAACTCTTGCTGAGACCCTGGTGAGCTTACCATGTGTCATACAGTGAGACCAGAGCCATGGGTTCCAACAGCCCAGGCACAGCTATCAACAGCTGGAATGGGGGGGGGGTCTCTTATACACGAATCACAAATCCCCACCTGCCAATTTTTTATAACTCACTCATTTCTGTGCATTTTTGAGGGAATTGGTAGTTTTGTGGCCATGTATTAATATTTACTTTCTTGGTAACAGATTTTGGTTAAGAAATGACTGATTATCCATAAATACAGGGCATTTTCTCAAATTATTTTTCTAGAGTACTTGCTTCCTACACTAAAACTGGTAGCAATGGCTTTGCTGGTTGCAAATCAATAAAAACGAGTGTTCAGTCATGTATATAAAACACACATAAAGGTGTAAGTAACCTTAGAGAACAGCTATTATATAGATTAAACATTTTTGTTCCTTATTATAGTATTTTCTTTCCTTCTAGGAGTTCTGCAGTTAGAATCCTTCTATGGCCTTCACTTAAAATTTGTATAGCGAAGTGCTGTTTTAGCCAGAAATGGTATTTCCACGCTCCTACTAAGGATTGTTTCCTTAAATCCCAATCCTGCTTTCATGATTTGATGATGTCATGATGTTTTGTGAGGTTTTATGCCAAGTCTCATTTAATTTGAATGCTTCTCTTTTAAATTAAAGAATATAGGATTGGAGCGCCTGGGTGGCGCAGCGGTTAAGCGTCTGCCTTCGGCTCAGGGCGTGATCCCGGCGTTCTGGGATCGAGCCCCACATCAGGCTCCTCTGCTATGAGCCTGCTTCTTCCTCTCCCACTCCCCCTGCTTGTGTTCCCTCTCTCGCTGGCTGTCTCTATCTCTGTCGAATAAATAAATAAAATCTTTAAAAAAAAAAAAAAAGAATATAGGAAAATGTAATAATATTCTTTCAAGAAAACATGCTATCGAACAGTCTCCCCATATTCTTTTAAAAAACTCACACCATCCACCTTTATCAAAAAGCATGTATTCATTCAAAGTGCTGTTATTGGTCATAGGAAGGTATCGAAAAATGACAACAAAGACCTGTTTCTGTCTAAATATGGAACATGTCTTACTCAACTGTGTGTTATCAGCACTTAGCAAACAGTAGGGGATTATTAAATATTTCTGAAATAATGTTAAGATCAACAATGTACACAGAAAATAATTACCATAGTTAATCTGTATCTAGTCTATAAGAAATAGATTAGATTTAACAAAAATACAATCGTATAAATGTTTATAAGGAGTTTGTAGAAAAACTGGGTAGAAAAGATGTTCTCTTTAATTGGGAAAAACATCACAAAAAGATTCCATTGACTTTCTAGAACATATGGAGCTGGCTTGGCAGATGGGTGAGAGTAGGTGGTTCCTGGCATGCAGAGGGCCCCACGAGCCCATCTTCCTGCTTCTTGTCAGAAGAGAAATAAGATGTACACACTAAGTGTTTCTCTCTGTTTTTAAATAAGGTCCATGTCGTTATGATACTTCGTCTCTATTTATGTGTGTTTGCTTGCTGAGCTTTCTTTTCTCCTCCTTCCTGGGCAAGTCCACTGTGATTAACTTACTAGCTATTTTAATGGAATGATTCTAGCTGAAACAAATGGTTTACAAAACTGAATTGATAGGATTGATCAGTTATTTTGGTGCCCTATACAGAGCTTAACTAAAGATTCAGGTCTCCTGACTGCAAATCCAGATCAGGGACCATGGGGTGTGCTCATTTGAAAAGTTATGTATAAATTGAAGAAAATTTTAGAATTCGAAACAACAGTCGTGTTCACATTTTAAAGGAGGCTTTGATTATACTTATGGTTACTTGTTTTGGGTGAAAATTCTTTCTACCCAATCTAAAACAAATTTGTTTTCTAAGTTTGAAAAATATTTTTTAAAGATTTTATTTATTTATTTGAGAGAAAGAGAAAGCACACAAGTTTGGGGGAGGGAGAGGGAGAAACAGGCTTCCCGCTGAACAAGGAGCCCGAATCAGGGCTCCATCCCAGGACCCCAGAATCATGACCTGAGCTGAAGGCAGCCGCCCAACTGACTGAGTCACCCAGGCACCCCTTAAGTTTGAAATTTTTATATTGTCTTTTCTTTGAAGTGAGGTACTTTTGAAATTAGTCTGATGAGTCCAAATCTCAAATTTCGTGCAAATGAAAATTTCATTTTCTCCCCTATGTTAACAGTTTCGCATATATTCTTCTAGACTTAAAAAAAGAAAATCTTGTGTAGGTCACCCCCAAAATGTAGGATGGCTCACCGTCAGCATTTTGTAGTAGCTAATGCTTAACCTTGGCTTTTTCTTGCACTTAAGGGGAAAAAAAAAAAATATATATATATATATATACACATATATATATATATTCAAAACACATAAAACCTTTGTCTGTATCAGTATAGAATTAAGGTGATTATCTCCAGGGAATATAAAATGGAAATGAGATGTGAAAACATATAATCCACCTTTTAATTAAATACTTCAATATTGTTTGAAATGAGAACACATTATTTTTGTAATATTTTTATAAACTTTTAATTATTATTCGATTTTTAACTTCATTATTTCATGTTTATACAAAATTAACCAGAATTGTGTGACAAACTCCCATATAGTCATTACTCAGCTTCAACAATCATCAACTCATTGACAATCTTGTTTTATATATATTCGTATTCATTTCCCACCTCTGTCTTTTTTGGTAACAAAACCCAGATACAACATTTGACTATAGGTATTTCAATATATATTTCTAAAAGAAGGGCACTCTTTATTTTTAACATAAAGACCATACCAGTTAGCATATCTCAAATATTTTACAGTAATTCCTTAATATCTATTCAGTGTTCAAATGTCCTCATAAAAGGCATAAACAGCTTTTTTTTTTTTTGTTTTAAGAGTTGATTTAAATTAGGATACAAATAAGTTCACCTGTGGTGATAGTTGATACATCTTTTAAATCTCTTTTAATCTATACTTTACTCCTATTTCTTTCCCTTATCGCTGAAAAGTATTTATTTAAAAAAATGCTTTCTTCTAGAGGCATCTGGGTGGCTCAGCTGGTTAAGCAGTGACTCTTGATTTTGGCTCAGATCTCATGCATTGGGTCATGAGATCAAACCCTGAGTCAGGCTCTGTGCTGAGTGTGGAGCCTGCTTAAGATTCTCTCTCTTCCTCTGCTCCACCCCATCAACTAGCTTCTAGAGTTTTCCACATCTTACATTTTGCTAATTGCATCTCTAAGGTCTGTTTAAACATATTCCTGGGCTCTTGTGGTGGTGTTGCTGTTGTTGTTGTTGTTGTAATTGACAGCTATTAGCTGAATCTCTTCTAGAGGTTTGGTCAGATTCAGGTTATTTTTCTGAAAGCAATAGTGATAGTTTAATGTCTCTTTTTGTGATGTTAGCAAACACTGAAGCCTATGCCTAGATTCTTTCTTTGTCTGAGGTGGTAAAATGATGATACTCTAATTTTATCATCCCTTCTATTTATTATCTAGGTTATTTTCATAATGAAAAGACCCTTCTCATCTGTTACTTGATTACCAGTGGTATAATTTCTTAGGAAAGACAAGATGGCTTATTCTTATCCCTCCATGTATCATTTTTCAAAATAATGAGTTGGTTTTAGTGGTGAGTAATTAGTTTTTTCTCATATCATTTGACAAACTTAGAATTAAACACAGTTGCAATGTAATTGCCATTATTATCTTTATTGACACTAAAATCTACCCATCTTTGGTCACTGAGAATCTCTTCAAGGTGGATCCTGAGTCCTTTTTTTTTTTTAAGATTTATTTATTTCTTTGAGCGAGAGGGAGAGAGCACGCATGTGTGTACACAAGCACGTGAGCAGGAGGAGGGGCAAAGGGAGAGGAAGAGAATCCTCAAGCAGACTCACTGCCTAGCCTGGAGCCCCACGCGGGGCTGGATCCCAAGACCCCGAGATCATGACCGGAGGCGAAATCAGGAGTCAGACACTCAGCCAACTGAGCCACCCAAGTGCCCTGACCCTACTGTTCTTTTAATAGCTTTCTTGTATGTTTCTTTCCTCAGATCTGGAGTTTACCATTTCTCTAAGGATCCAGGTTCCATTTAGTGGGAAATACCTGGAATGAAATAATTTTTTTTTTAAAGATTTTATTTATTTATTCGACAGAGATAGAGACAGCCAGCGAGAGAGGGAACACAAGCAGGGGGAGTGGGAGAGGAAGAAGCAGGATCATAGCAGAGGAGCCTGATGTGGGGCTCGATCCCATAACGCCAGGATCACGCCCTGAGCCGAAGGCAGACGCTTAACCGCTGTGCCACCCAGGCGCCCCTGGAATGAAATAATTTTTGTAGTGGGATGGATATTTGACCCAATCGTCTTTCAACAAATCCTGAGGGTTGGGATTCAAACACAAGATTTGGCGTGAAAAGAGACTAGGGTTTGAATCCCATCACTTCCCAGCTTGGTGATCTTGGAAAATGTACAGGGCTGTAATGTGGAGCAAGACAGCAGAGCAGCCCAGGCTGGCCCACGACAGCACCAGTATTCTCCCCCAAGTAACGACAGCCCTGAGAGCTGTTCTTAGTGACTAGTCCCAGAAATTTTTGGGGTGGTTGGAGGTTGATTCTGTCCACTGGCAGAGAAACTAGGGGGGGCTTAGGGTCACAAATAGGGACCAGGGTTGGGGGAAAATGTTTTAGTTCTGCCCTTTCCTCATTCCCCTATTTCCCTAGGCAGATTTCCCCCTTCCTTTCGGTACTTACTGCAGGGTCAGGATATCAGAGGACAGGCCAGAAGCAGTGGGTAACTGCAAGGCAGAGCTCTGACCTGGTAGGGTCATGAGCAGAAGACCGTAGTATAGCGAGTTTGACCAGTCCCTGAGAACCCCCGCTCCGCACACACACATCCCTGTTCTCCCCCTCCTGTGGGCAGCCACTTGTAATACAGAGTGGCTGCCTCCAATAAGAGATTACTCAGAGGTTCTTTGGAGGCCAGGTGAGCACAACACCACGTGTCTCCCGCAAAGGCCCATGACCACAGATATGCACACCAGTTCACCTGGAGAAGCACAATCTTGCTAGACGTCTGCCCCGTTCGTTTTACAAACCAAGGCAGCTAATGGCCCCGAAGGAACAGGGCTGAGCTCACAGGGCAGATCTGAGAACTGTAAGTTTGGAGAACAACAAACTGAACAACTTAACGCCAGAGAAAGCAGAGCTCATGGAAAACAGAAACAGAAGTTAAAGCCAGAATAATAAATATACTTGAAGAGATGAGAGAATTTACTGGGAACAGAAACTGAGAATGAGCAGTTGAATAAAAGAATTAGAATTATTAAGAGTGAATTCTGCCAGAGAGGGAAAGACAGCACTGCATGATATCATTTACATGTGGAATCTAAAACACAAACAAACTAACAAAAAACGTTAAACTCATAGAAACAGAGAATAGAACAGTGGTGGCCAGGCCAGGGGGGTTGGGGAAAATAGGGAGAGGTTGGTAAAAGGTACAAACTTTCAGTTACAAGATGAATAAGGTTTGAGGATTGAATGTATAACATAGTGACTATAGTTGATAATGCTGTATTATATACAAATGCCTGGGTGGCTCAGTTAAGCGTTTGCCTTCGGCTCAGGTCACGATCCCGGGGTCCTGGGATGGAGTCCCACATCAGGCTGCCTGCTCAGGGGGGAGCCTGCTTCTCCCTCTCCCTCTGCCTGCTGCTCCCCCTGCTTGTGCTCTCTCTCTCTCTCTCTCTGACAACGAAACAAAACAAAACAAAAACAAACAAACAAAAAACCCCCCAAACCCACTGTGTTGTATAATTGGAATTTGCTAAGAGTAGAACTTAAAATGTTCTCACACACACAAAAAAGTAAGTATGTGAGATGATAGCTGTATTAGCCGAACGCACATGTATATCAGATCACCACATTGTACCCTTGAAATATCTAAAATTTTATTTGTCTATTATACCCTCAAGAAAGCTGAAAAAAATAAAGTTAAACTTAAAAAAATTAAAGAATCCTCTAGTTATTGAATAAAGAATTCAATGGATTGTTTAAATAATGAAAGTATCTAGTAAATATGTGAGCTGGGGGATTAGGCCACAGAGTTTTCCCAGGAGACAACGGGATAGGATCAAGAATGGAAAAGAAGGAGAAAAGAAATTTGGGGAATCAGACAAGTGTCAAAGTCCATTTGTTAGGGACACCAGAGGAACAAAAGGAAATGGAAGGAGGCCAATAGTTCAAGCAATAATGACCAAGAATTTCCTAATGTCACACGGCTAGTGAATGGCAAAGCCAGGAGGTCAGCCCAGGCAAGCCAGCTGGAGTATATACCCTGGACGACTATTTACTGCCTGGGATCTACAACTCAGAGGCCAGGCTGCAGGAGGAGGAGAATGAAGTTAGGAATAGGGCATAAAGAGGAGAGAAATACAAAGTAAGCAGAGGAGAGCCAGCACGTGAACTGAGGGAGGCAGTGTGGCAGGAGCTGGGGATCAGTCTAGATGTCTCAACTCAATGCGACTGAGGTCTTTAAAAATAAACATTGAAACCCCCAAAACACAGAAACCACAATCTAAAAATAACAACAAAAACAGACAAGTCACTTCCTCTCCCTACTGCTCATTTTCTCCTTCTATAAATGGCTGGTGGTAACCCCTACCTCATAAGGTTGTTGTAAAGATTCGATCATATAATAGAGGTAGGATTTAAGCACAGGAAAATAACCGCATATACTCACATAAAAATAATACAGTTGTTTATTTATCTAAAAATTCAAAAAATATTTGTTGAGTATTTTCTGTGTACCACACAGTAGAATACAAAACAGACCCAAATCTTTAAAGTGATGGAATTTCGGGGGTAGAAGGTGGGTGGGGAGGAGGGAGAGAAAGGCCATAAATAAATATTAATAGATAAAACGATGTGAGGTAGTGTGAGTGCTACTAATGACATTAGAACAGGGTAAAGGAATAGAGAATGGGGTGGTGAAGACGTACTATTTTGACAGGATGGCTGGGAAAGGTCTATGCAAGGAATGAAGTGAGTGAACTAGCCAGGAAACATCTGGAGGAGGTCTTGGCGGGATGGGGGTGGGTGGGAGGGGGGTGGACAGCAAGTGCAAAGATCCTGAGGTGGGCGTGTACTCGGCATGTTCAAGGAATGGCAGAATGCCAGTATCTTGCTTGGGATCAGAGGGATCCAGGACAGAGGAGTTGGAAATTAGATGAGAGAGGTAGCCATGGCTGGATCATTTGGGTCTTCCTCTGCCACTAACAATTCAGTTTCTCTTTCACCATTTGAAAATTTTGTCTTTGAGTACTCTGCTAAATCAGGGGTGCCAACCATGGAAGGGAAACCCAGCATGTGCCCTCTTACGTGAGCAAATTCTTTCCAGCCCCTACAACTTAGTATGTTAGAAGACACCTCTGCCGTCTGGTTGAGCGGAAGACACCTCAAAATTGAGCTTCCTAGGAATCACCTTCTGCTTGCTGGCCACAGGAAGTGTCTTTTGATCCACAGTGGTCATTCCAAACCAGTCCTCTAATTGTCCTTGTCCAGGTCCGTGGGAATTACTCAGTAATGTTTGAAGTCCCAGGGCCAGGCACACTCTGAGTCACCCCGTCGTCTAGGGGAGGTGGCCAGGAAGCAGCCAGGTCTTAGGGGAGGGTTTGATTTAGTGCTGTTGGATTCTCTTACACAGCCCTGCCCATACGCGTAGGTAACCCTATCTCACCCCTGCAGGCTGAGGTGCCCGTGGTCTTTAGAAAGGCATCCTAAACACAACCCGATCCTTCCCTCCCCCAGTGAAGGCTGTTCCTTTTCGCTAATCACAGCAGAAGATTGCTTTCATGTCCCATACATCTCCGAGGGGTGTGCTGGGGGCGGTGGCCCATGTCAGAAACCAACGCGCCGTGTTGTTATTTCACTGTCCAATTATCTCTGGATTTGCAGTCTGTCCTGAAGGCTGTCTATTTCTCACCTCCCTCAGTTTGGTAGTTCAGTTTGCATTATTACTTGCCGACAATGTCATCTAGGTGTTGAAATTACATTTAAAAAATAATCCCAGAACTGAGGAGATGTGGGGGGAAAATAAACTAATGAATTGCCACCTATGGGACTTTATTTAGATTTGTCATCTGGGACTCCCAGAAGGTGAAAGTCAGTGGCCCAGAAGAGGGTAGCTCAGCTTTTTCCCATTGGATACAGTTTCGGAGGTTTTATGCCGCTAGGAATATAACCAAATGTAGGCAATGTCAGAAGGAGAGCCATATCTGGACTGCCCCTGTATTCTGAACACCATAATTATGAGAAGGTCAAGACAGACCCCCTAGCTCCAAATATTTTTCTTTTGAGGTTGGTGGGGAAGGACTGAAAAATGCACATCATGAAGAGGGGAGTCTCTTGACTTTTTTAGTCAGAAAGTCCTCGAATAGTGTGCTAACCAACACTTTCTTTATCTCCTGTCAAAATCATCTTAAGATTGCCCTCAGAATTTTTCCATCAGTTATTCTTAGCCACCTGGCACCCATTCCCACTATCATGCCACAAAATGGCAACAGGCAGCTATTTGGAGAAGATTAAATGGAGATAATCATAGCTATCCTGTACCTGCCGTCATGCAGCTCGGTGACGGTGTTGGTGGCTCCTTGGCCAGCCGCGGCAAACCCTATAGCGGGGGACCTTCCCAGGAGCTGGGCCAGGTACGGATATACCCAGAATGAAAAACCGTTTAGCTCAGTTCATGGATGGGAGATTCATAACTATTCTTAGACATTAGGGTATTCCTGCCCTTTTGAGATATCTGTCATGAACAGAAATGACTGCACACACTCCCAGAGAGTAGGACCTCATGCCAGTCAAAAGCAACCTCTTCTGTGCCAGAAGGACCATGGACCCGCCTTGTTACTTCTTGGATCTCAAGAGACTAGGAGGTGAGAACATTAACTCGTAGGCATCTCAGGAGCCAACGAAACAAAGAGCAGGAAGGTATTAATGTTCTTTGAAAGGATCTGCTGTCTGACCCAAGAGCAGCTTCCATTTTCCCTTTTGCTGTATACACTCAGGTGAACGTGGGAAAGGAAGGATTTGAAATAGTTGGAGACAAATACTCTGGATATGTGTCTTCTCATTAGCACAGTTTAATACCAGCCAGGTAGACATTCTGGTGAACCACTGTCATGGGAACTTAGAACACACTCCAGCCTGATGTTTTTATCTCTCCTGTTTTTACCATCCCATCTCATTTCAGCCACTGCTTAACCCCAGTGCTGACAAATAGTGGTACTCGATAAGCTTCGCAGCAACACAGTGGATGGAAATGAACTTGAACTTCGGAATGAGAAATGAGGAGGTGCCAATCTTGGTTGTACCATTCATTTAGGCACTTACTGTCTTAGTACATGTCTAAGTACAAGGTACAGAATGTTGTGAGGTCTCAATTTATTTCTCTGTGAAGCAACAACAAACACTAACCTGAATGTATTAATCTGCCCAGGCCGCCATAACACAATACTACAGACTGTGGGGCTTAAACAGCAGGTATTCATTTTCTTACAGTTCTGGAGGCTGGAAGTCCAAGGTTAAGGTGGCGGCGGTGTTAATTTCTGGTGAGACCTCTCTCCTTGCTCTCTTTCATGCTATGTCCTCACATGGCCCTTCCTCTGTACATACATAGGAAGAAAGAGGAGCTCTGGGGTCTCTCCCTCCTGTTAGAAGGATACTAGTCCTATTGGATTAGGGCCTCACCCTTATGACCTCATTTAACCTTAAATATTTCCATAAAGGTCTTATTTACAAATACGGTCAGATTGGGGGTTAGGACTTCAACATACGCATTTTGGAGAAGTACAATTCAGGTTATAAGACTCAAACACTGTCACAAGGATTACTTCAGATTATATATACACAGGACCTAGTCTCCTTAGAGCATAGCAAGCGCTCAATGGTTATCGGTTCCCTAACCTTCTACCCTGGGTCAGTTTCCTCCTTAGTGGGTCATTTCCTCCTCCACCGGAAGAGCCAGGTTTGGCCCTTTGCATAGGTGGTATAGATAGTTACAGAGTGAACAGAGGGATTCCTAAGATTTCAGTTCAGTAAAAAATTTCTCTCTTCCCTTACTGCTGTGGTTTCCCTGTTGTGCCCCCCTTGGCCCCCTTCTGGCCACTCTCTCCTTCCTGGGAACTGTCCTTCCCACACAAAGGACTGGGTCCAGCCTCAGCAGCCTGTTTCTTCTCCAAGACGTTGGGTTGACAACTCAAGCCATGTTCTGACTCTTGAGAATTTGGATTTGAGATCCAGTCCCTGCCGAAGGAGAGAAAACCCGTCTGCAGAGATAGAATGGGGTTCACAATAATATTGATAGGTAAGATCTCAGTGTGTATCACGTACTGCTCTAAGAATTTTTCATATATTGACTAATTTAATAATTACTACGACTCTACGAAGTAGATATGTCCATCATTTCCCCTTTTTGAGGAAATTCAGGTGAGAATTATTTGCCCAGGGTCACATAACTATTAAGCCTGGATCCGGGCAAAAGCGGAGGATAGTACCCCCAGACAGAGGGAGAAAAGCAGAGTACCCGCATGGTTCTTTGGTCCCACCCTTCTTTCTCTTGGATTCCATGACATGTTTCAGTATCCCGCCAAGAGACTCCTTTTTTGCTTGAACAATCTGAAGTGGGGTTTTGTTCTTAAACCGAAGGAACTCATACTCAGACAGCTGACCTTGCCTACTAGGTCTGAGGCACTCAACATTAGAGTATGTTTTTAAGATTAACAACCATATGTAAAGGACTATGAGAAATGTTTTCTTTTTTAAATGACTCTGTTCTATTATAAAGTTTAAAATTGTTTGAATCACAATGAAGAAACTCTCCTAGAAGAGATTACAGGAGCGGTGAGCACCTCCTCTTCCAGATAACACGATTTTAAGCCCGAAGGATTGGGTAAGCTCCTCATTAGCAGCGGGCGCACAGAGGATGTGGTGATGTGATGTGTGCGTGCGTATGGCCGTGTGTAAGGGAGATAAACTGTGTGTTTCCTATCAAGGATGGAAAAGCTGGAAGGCGATACTGGAGCTGGGGGGGGGGGGCGGGAAATCAGCAAGCTGAGTCGGGTGAATATGATCAGGAAGCTTGTAGCTTTAAAACAGGATTCAAAGGGCGTTTGCAACCCCAGGTGAAATTAGGAGAGAAGGATCAACACATTGAAATTGGTAAGACCCTTAATACTGCCTAGGTTTTATTTCTTTTAAATCTTGCTGAAAGTACCAATTATGCATGTGAATTACTCTTTCTAGAGTGTACTTGATGAAGATACACTGCTGTTGTATAGACTTTTAAAGAGAAACCAACTGGTTGAATTTTCATTGGGAAAACTAGTGATCTGCCTAGCGTGAATTTGCCTGATGTCCAGATAGCTAACTGATATCACTGCCCATGTGGTCAACTGTCGTTGCCAGGGGAGCTGGCAAAGTGTCTCGGGAGGACATATTCATCTTTCTCCTCCCAGCCTGAAAAAAAAAATACACCATAAAAATGTTTGACATTCTTTCCAGGAGGGAGTAACAAGGAAATAATTCACTTGTGGCTCAGGTTGACAGGCATGGGAATGGGGGCCCTTTCTCCTCTGGTTCAGGTCAGGGAGTAGTCAGTCCCTTTGGGAGGCAGAGAGCCTTCTGCTGAGAAGTGGGTAAAGGAAATAAAGTGGAGAGGAAATGACCATAAGCCTCCGTGGCCAGAGAGGAGGGCGCAACAGGAATGAAAGTGTGAGACATTAGGACAGACGACGAACTGGAGACAGTTTGTGACGTAAGAGGGTGCAGGTGTGGAGAGCCTCCAAAAGAGCCTGGAGAGCAAATCCAAATAAACGTTCTGCTCTTTCATCTAATCTACACTTCCACGCACGTCTCTCATTATTTTGTCAATCTTTGAGAAGAATGTGACTTACTGGCTTAGTCAACCTGGGGAAAGGCTGGGATGTGGCCCCTTCTCTCTCCCAAACTAAAAGCCTCCAGGATGCAACAGGAGGGAAGAAGGGCTCAGTCTTCTGTGTCAGCAATGATTCTTCTAAAGCAGGTACCACGAAACTCTTTCTAAAGGAAGAACTCGTGATACCATGGTCACCACATGGTACAGCTCTGCAGGACGCCATTCACACTCCAGACCATTCTAGCTCGTGGAGTGGCGTTGTGTACTTATGTGAGGCCGTACGCTACAGCTCTGCAGAATCATGTAGCTTGAAAAAACAAGATAACAAGAAGTTCATTTTGCAATTTGCTAATTTGTTTTCATTAAGGAGCTCTGAACGTATACTACGATTAAAGCACTCTTAAATTTGGTTCTCCCAGAGTGCTCTCTTTCTTTCCTTCTCTGTTGCTTAATATGCTTTTGTAGGTGTTAGTAATCTAGGCTTAGTTTATTACATTTTTGCTGTTAAGTCAGTGGTTCTGAATTGGAGGGGGCCAGTATAACAGAATTACTTGGGAATTGTTTTCAAAATATAGCTGCCCAATACATCAACAGAATGGATAAGCAAATTGTGATATGTACCCCCCCCACACACACATTCTGTAATTCCATTTATATGAAGTTTGAGAACAAGTAAAGCTACTCTATGGTGGTAGAAGTCAGCCTGACGAGGTGATACCGACTGGAAAGTCACAGGAGGGACATTTTTGTGTGGATGGACATTTTCTATCTCTTGAACTGGGTGGTGATCATTTGGGTGTATATGGAAAAAATCATCAAGTCCTATGTACATGCAAGATTGTGCTTTTGATTGAATGTGAATTATGTCTCAATAATATACTGTCTAAAAAAAATGATAGATACACATATACAGACACCAACCGAAGTCTCCACCCTAGACTCAGGGAGTAAGATGAATAAGATATGGGGAGTAGGGGATACAGAGAGCATGTGTTTTGTTTTTTTTTTAAGATTTTATTTATCTTTAAAGCTGGGAGAGAGGCAGAGGGAGAGGGAGAAGGAGACTCCCCGCTAGCAGGGAGCCTGATGTAGGGCTGGATCCCAGGACTCTGGGCCCATGACCTGAGCCAAAGGCAGGCACTCAACAGACTGAGCCACCCAGGGGCCCCAGCATGTGTAGTTTTAAAAAGCTTCCCATTATTCTATCTATTACTGTAAGGTTCCAAATATTCTTTCAGGAATTGGAATTAGAGTAAGGATCGAAACAAACATACAAGTAATATATATGGTTTTAACATTTGTAGAAGGTCCCTAGAGATCATCAGAGTTTTCCTAAAAGAGCCTGCTCACTTTGCAGTTTGCTTTGATTGGTGAACTTGTTTTGTTTTGCTTTCAAGTGATTTCAAAGTTTCTCAAGGTATAAAATTAATAAATTAATATGAGGAATATATTGAAGGTGGGAGGAATCATGAAGGCCCATGAGATTCTGCCTGTATTTATAGTTTGAATCAGGCTTAGAACAAGCTGAAATATTTTGGGGGATATCTAATATTGACAAGTTCCTAAAACTGCGAAGTTTTAAAGTCAGTCTGCAGTGATGTTTTTGGGACCCAGCCCATCAGCCATCCTGTTCACTCTGATGCATTTTAAGGAGACTTAAGTGTGATGTAGACTTGGGAAATTTTTTTCCCCAAGTTTTTTGAAAGTAGCTTGTGACTAGCTTTTATGTATATGTAGAGAATGAAAGGCTTTCTTCACTCCACATTGGATGCCCTATTTAAAAAAATGTAACTTGCAGTATTGCTTTTCTGTGATCTATTCGAAAGAAAGAGAAATGTGGCTGGTCAGATGTACTTAATGGCCTTTTAAACTGATTGTGTGTGTGTGTGTGTGTTTGTGTGTGTGTTTCCTTTTGGCCATGGAACACTCAGCAACATTCCCAACATTCATTGTGATTCCAAAGGCAGTGTGAAAACAGTCCTCTCCCCACGACATTGAGGCCTTATCACTGAGCTTCCTCCACAGGCATGCCATCTGCCTGGGGGAGCATATGTTCATTCAAGTTCAGACCGGGAAAGACCTCAGAGATGAAGTAATTCAACCAAACTCTGACCTCCATGTCACACTCCACTTAAAAAATAAACTTAGGCCTAGGGGTGAAGTGGCTTGTTCAGGGTCACGTGGCTGGTCAGAGGCAGAACCAGAATTGTATGTCTACATGCAACCTTTGCTCTTCTAACACCCTGTCTCCACATGCTGTGCTTGGGGTTCGGAATCACAGAGCGACAATACACAAAGGCCACATCTTTTCCTCGAAGGCCCGAAGAGGCCTCTCATCTGTATTCCTTTGAGAGCCTGCAGGTATTTCCTTATTTATAATTTTAATCCTATTTTGGTCAACTTTTGAAGAATTTAAGAGCTTGTGTTTTGGGGCCAGACTAGGGTCCATTATCCTATTTCACAAGCCGAGGGACCCTTGCTAAGACAGGTGGTTTCTTCAGTCCTCACTTTTCTCATCTAGGAAATGGGATAATAATACAGGTGCACATAAAAAGTGCCTTCCATGCTTCCCGGAGCACAGTGAAGCATCCGGCAATTTTCTTTGGAAATCCGGCAAGTCCATACTGAAGCTATCCAGCGATGCCCTTGAGCACTTGAGAAACTGATGTTTAATTCTCTGCAGCTTTTTCCTTCCATCCCTGTGGGGCGTTCTCGACTCCTTTATTGTTCTGGACTTTGCAGGTACTCTGAGAAGTCAGCATCACCACAAATTGGTACACGATGGGCACAGTAAGTTTTGCTTTTTGGTTCCCAGTTCTCTCCCCCAAGAGATCCAGATTTTGTATGAGTTGTGAGATACTGAAGTCATTTGGGACATCTTTTTTTGACAGTGACTTCAAAGACCTTTTTCAACCTAGGAAAGGCCAAAGAGTCTTGGTAAGATAACAGACCCTTAAGACGTTTCTGGCATCGCGAAGGACCGCGGAGAAATAGAAAACACTAGGAAAACGATTTTACGGCTACGGTGGCCAAAGCTTTCAGGGGCTGGGCTATTCCTCAGTCATCCCTCTGGTCACCGGCAGGGCAGGTTCTGAACCCAGGTTCCCTCGCCCGCCTGGCTGGGTGCTTTTTCCATCCAGCAACTGCGTCGCGCTAACTCCACCTCTGAAAGCGCTAAGGAAGTTCCCTCCCAGAGCCCACCCGGCAGGGCGGGGCGAGGCTGCGGCGCGGAAAGAACCGGGGAAACGACATCTTCCAGCTCCCAGCACACAGAAACTGCTTTTGCGGTTGCGGGGCGCTGGGGGAGGGGGGGAGCGAAGACCCCAGATCCAGGACGCAGAGACTCCTGGTGTCTCGGAGAGAGAACCCTGGGATTGCCTGCTCCGTGAAGCCACCTTACTTTCTCCAGGGCTGTCTCCCCTCCGGGCAGTGGCTGCCTGGGGACGTCCGGCTCGGAGGGTGTCCCCCAAATGGGACGGACCGTCCTTGCTCACGGCCGGAGCGGACCAGTCGCGGCCTCTGCCCCGCCCCTGCGGTTTTCGAAGGTCTAAGTGGGATTTTTTTCCCTTCCTGCCCCGGTCCCTGCCCCCGCCGGGAGCGGCGGTAGGTCGTGCCGGTGGTGGTCGCCTTTCCTTCTCCACTCCCAAGTCTCTGACTCCAGGGAGTTTCACCCGTCCTCCCTCCTCAGTCCTCACCTTTAAACATTTCCCAAAGCCACCGCACCAAAAGTGCGCGACTTCTCCCGGGCCTGCACAAGGAGCTCCTGCCGCCCGGCATTCCTCGGATTCCAGCGCTGTGACGTCCCCAAGGCCGGCGCGCCTCCAGCCCGGGAGCTCGGGCTCCAAGTTTCGGCGCTCCCCCGCGCAGACGCCCCCCCCCGCCGCCCGCCGCCCCGCCGCCCCGCCGCGCGCGCCTCCCGGGAGCATTCCTCCCCGCCCCCGGCCGCGCGCCCCGCGCTCCCTCCGCCTCCGGCCCCCCGCGCCGCCGCCTGGCCCGGGGGTGGGGGAGCCGCGGCCGCCGGCGCCTGCTCCGTCCCCTCCCACCGCACGGCCCCTTCCTCCCTCCTCTCCCGGCCGCTCGCATTTCCTGCCGCCCGGGCTCTCGCGGCCCCGGAAAGTTCTGCCCAACTTTTGCTCCCCCAAGCGAGCGGGCGCAGCGGGCGCAATCCCGGGGCAGGTTACCGCGCTCCTCCTCGCTCCGCTGCCGGCCCTCCCGGCTGAGGTCCTCGGGGACCCGCAGACGCCGGGCGGCCGCCCTCCCCTCCCACCTCACCCATCCTCCCCGGCCTCCTGGCTCCGGCCCCCCTCCGGCGGGACAGCCCCGTGCTTAGGTGGTTCTCCTTTTCTCCTTGTCGGTGCGCCGGGATCGCAGCGGAAACCTCCCTCCCCTTTCGCCTCCTCCGGCTCCTTCCCTCCGCCCCTCCTCCGCCAGCCACTGGAATCAATTCCTTAGGGAATTGGGGCTCCGCTGCCGCCGCCGCTGCGGCAGTTCCGCGCGGGACTCCAGGGCACGGACGGGGCCATGTAAGCAGGTAAGCGTCGTCTACGGCGGGGGAGTCGGGCCGGAGGTGGGGGGCCGCCTCCGCTCTCCGGGCGCCCCGCCGAGAACTGAGGCCAACGCTGGCAAAGCCAGCTTGCGATCGGCGGCCCGGGACGCTGGCAGAGCAGCGGGGTCGCGAGGTGGCCGGGCCGCTGGCGTTCTCGGGCCGGGTGGGAGCTGCCCGACGTGAGGCGCGCGTCCTGTCTGGGTAGTTAAGGTGGAAGGTGAGCGCTGTCCCTACAGTTTGCGGTTAAACCCACCCCCTCTCCTCCTCCTCCCCATTCTCTCCTGCTCTTTGGGAACCGAGCGAGGGCCTGGAAAGGGCAGCTGGAGATACCCAAGCGGTGAGGGCAGGAGGAGGAGAGGAGAACGACGTTGCTGTTGTTCCAGCGGGGGAGGAACGCTGCTCCCCGTCAACCCTCTTCCCACCGCCTCCCCAGGGGGACAGGATCTTTCGAGGGAGAGTTTTTATGCCCTCCCACTAGGCCCCAGCCATGCCACCAAACTCCTGGCCTTCTTGGCCCTTCTTGGCTCTGCTTGGGTGGTCGGTCTGGCTCCTAGGGAAAACCTGTGGCCACGTAATTTCAGAACAGATCTTCACCTCAAACTTTCCCAAAGTTCTGAGAGTTAACAAGTTCTGAGGGTGTTGTTGGTGCGCCTGTCCTTTCTCCCTGACATCACCCCTAAATCTGGGTTTTGGATACTCGTTAAGTCAGTTTTGCACCTTTTTGAGGGAGCAGTGAGGTAGTGATGTCCCTACCTAGCATTCCCTCCCACTTCCTTCAGTTCCTGTCACCCCAACCCCAACCCCACCTACAATTCAAGGAGATTGGGGGATTCGGGCTTCGGTCTGTCCAGGAACTGGCTGTTGCAGGCTCTTTGTGAAGGTGAGAAATCTCTAGACTGCAGGCAGAAGATACGGTTACAGGGTTTCCACCAATGTGTTAATTTCTTAAACTGGATTGGTTCACCCATTCATTCAACAAGCCTGGTATTGAGCTGCTACTCTTGTGCTGGGAAAACAGGATGCAAAGATACTTAAACAAGCTTTGATCATGAATTACAGCGGAGTGAGGGAGAATTGCTGTGCGAGGCCAGGAAGGCTTGGTTCTGGAGATGAGGAGTAAGGTGTGCCCTGAGTTTATAGGGTTAAGGGAGTGCTTACCTGCAGGAGTGATTAGGAGAGTGCATTCCAGGTAGAAGAAACAGCTTGTGCAAAATGAGAGTCATCCAAAAACAAAACAAAACAAAACAAAACAAAACCGAATTCAAAAAGCTAGCTATTTGACCCAGCTATTTGGGGTATGATAGACGGAAGATAGATAGGTATCAGAAATTAACCTAGAAGCATATTACCCGCTTATGGGAACCAGGTGTTTTCAGAGGAGCACAGGTCTCTGTTTAGACACACCTCCATGCCTCGTGCTGTTTCTACAAGGAGCAGTTGGGTGACCATCTAAATTTTAATTGGCACTAATTGGCCCATGCCTGTTTTCTTTAGAATGGCACTTGATTCCCTTTTAAAGAGGCACTTGACAGCAGTAGGTTATAATACTTCAGCGTTACAGAACCTTGTAACGTGAGTTGCTGATCTCTTGGTGGTGGGGTTAAAAGCTCCTGCCACGGAAAGGGCAGCCTTCATTAGTGGAAGCTGTGCAGCAGGACGCTCTTTTGCTTAATCCAGATGGGTGGCCACGACCCAACAGGATGAGTCCACCCACCTGACCGGTCAGTGTGTTTGTGATCGTTTTCTCTACTTTTAAAGGTCGTTCTTGCTTTCGTACAGTTGTAAGGATTACTTTTCCTTCCTCTGAAACTTGCTAGAAACAGAATCTCTTCTAGCGGGTTGTTGTAGCCTGATGGTCCAGGATTCAGCAGATCCCCCCTAGGAAGGTACCTTAGCGCGGGAGCATTCTGTACGTGGGTTGCCTTTCAGGGGTGCCTCTTTGCGGGGCTGTCCTAGTAGTCTTCCCAGTGGCTGAGTCCTGGCTCAGGTGGCAGAGGTCCAGCCTCGCTGAGCCTCAGGCCAGTACGTCTGAGCAGAAAGAGTACAATCTGGGGTGTTTATCTAAGCCCCTCCGCAAACACCTTCTCTTATCTCAAGAACAGCCCCTTGAGAGGAGTTTTATTGGAGGTGTAGGCCCTGCATGAGAGACAGGGCTGAAGGGAAGCTCTTTCTTGCTAATCCCCCTGCTTGCCCAGCTTCCATCGTTGGCTTAAACACAGTTATTATTCACACTTTCGTTATTCAGGTTTGTGCATACTGTGTGGGCCAGACAGCTGTCATGGAAAGAGAACAGTTAGACTCTTTGAATATGGAGGAACCTAAAGAATAGAGAGGAAAATCGGAATTTTTAGGAGAATTCGTTTTTGTCCTGAATGGATGGGCCGGGGGTCAAGAACTATGAGGACTTTTTTTTTTTCCCCTAATGCCCTCCCTCCTTACTAAGGGTTTATGTTTTTTGCTCCAGGGAAGCAAACATAAATCCTTTGATGGCACGGTATAGCCCACCTGGGTTCCATATGCTTGTTCTTGTCACCTGCTGTGCTGCATTTGAACTTGTTGGTCACCAGTGGTCGTGTAGAATTTGAACTCATTCTAAGCCTCAGAACTGTGCTATGCACTTTGTTAGAGATAAGGCCAGGGAAAGAGATAAGATGAAATACTTAATTAGCCAATTAAATCATTATGGGTTGGGCCGATTCGAAAAGAAGGAGGGATAACAAGTTTTGGTAAACAGGAGATGAAAGCAAATGTTTGAAATAGGACTTTGTGATCTCCCCTTATTGATTGAATTTACCCTGCCCCGTCTGAGTCCCATGGGCTGCTTCTTGAGCAGGCCAAGCAGGGCGTAGCAAGTCCTGCAGCTTTCCTGTGTAGCGTGGTGCTGGAGCCAGGGGTCCAGCCTTGCGAGTCTGAAATGTAGCTAGGTTTGAATTCCAGCTCCACCACTTTTTCGCTGGGTAATGTTGGACAAATTTTGCAGTCCTTTGGAATCTCAATTCCTCCGTCTACAAAGTGGGGCCCAGTAACCTCTAACTTGCCAGGATATCTGCGGAGAATTCGGTGTACTGCTGTATGTTACCCTCCTGACATAAGGCCTTGCACAGAGTAGGTATTAGGTCAAGAATGGCTATTTCTATGTTTGAGGAGTTCTAGGTGGCCATGAATGTGTTCTTAGTGTGGGTCATTTTTTTTTCCCGGCAGCTTGAATTCACATGCTTGCCAACATACACATAAAGCTTTGTCTTTGACTTTTTTTTTTCTTTTTTTTTTGGTCTGTTGGCTCAAAGCAAACGTGTAGCTGGCAGTTTTCATGTGGCCCCTCTGTAGGAGGGGGTTTAGTATTGCACGATCAGACAGTAGGGGAGCTTGGAGAGGAAAAGCCACTTAAAGAAGGGCAGAGAAAAGGATCCTTTACCCTGTACACCACTTACTATTACAAGGGTCTGGTGCTACTACAAAGATCCTTGTATTTCTAATGTTGGGATCCAGTTAATTAAAGAATGTTAAGAGTAAATCTGCCTGCATTTAGCAAGAACGCCGAAGCTAGCCAATCCTCACGAAGGAGTGTCTTTGCAGCCTTGATTCCATTCCTTCTTTGAAGCCCAGATACAGAGTCAACTGCAACACTTCTAGTGTAATGCTAGGCTCGGGTCTCTTGAACTTGAATGTTGCCTTTCATCTGAGAAACCTAAAGTATTTGACAAACATTAACTCCTTGATCTTCATATCAACCTCCCAACAGGAGGGATTGTTAGAAGAAAGGAGCAGCTTGGAAAACCGTCAGTAGAACAGGTTTGTAGTAATGTGCGCTCTTGAAGCAGATGGGTTCTTACAGCCGAGAATCCCCAATGTGGATTGCATGCAGGCCGAGAGGTCATGAGAGTACCCGTTGGAGAGGTCGGGGAGAAAGCCTAGGAAAAATGCAGATCTGGTTGTGATTTTTGCACTGGGAGGGGAGAGGAAGTCCGTGTTCCCCAGACCAGCCATGCCTTTGCGATATATTATATGCACACTGATTATGAAAATAATCTCTGAATTATTTATAATTCTGAATGGGAGGATGTGAGGCAATGCTTGTCGATGAGGGCTTAGAGACGCTGGGGATGAAAGGGAATAGTGACTCCTTGTGGGCTAGGGGTGGTTCTACGTCTAAGTTGGATTATAAATGGCAATTAACATTGTTTTAATTTCCTTTCTCTTTTGCTCCTTGGTTCTGTATTTCTTGGCTTGGTTTTGTTTTGCTCTCCCGTCCAGCTTTTGTTTGACTTGTTTCATGGTCCTTGCTACCGGAAAAAAAACATTGTGACCATTCTTAGATCAGTTTTGTGTGTAAAGTTTGATACGCGGGTGATTTAGTTTAGTTCCTTAGGGGACTAAATAAGGCCCGGCTCAGGCTCAAAGGTTTTGTCCTGAGCCTGCTCACTTAGTTTGACCCAGAGGCCTCTCCCATACCCAGAGATCCCATAACCTAGGCGGCCATCCCCATAAATGATGTTGGGAGGTGTCTGACGAGAAAACGAGAAGGAGATTGGCTGCTGGTGTGGTATGCTCTGAGGAGCAGAACATCTTCTTCACATTTGTGATGTTTGAAATTTTAGTACTGAGCCATATTCCTAAATTAGGAAGCTCTACCGCGTGGGTCACTGACTCCTTCTAATTTGCCTTACAGATTTTTAGCTCACAGGGAAAATTCCCTCTGTGTTGAAAATGAGCAAAAGTTCCCAATGCTGTATCCTTTACCTGCCCTCTACTTAACACTTAATGTCCTCAAGTCTCTAGAAATCCGTCTCCTGGGAATTCTTCTTTTCATACTCCTTTGCATTCAAGTAATGGGGGCCATAGTTAAGGCGTTAGATCAGAAACTCTAGTGGGCATCAGAATCACCCGGAGGGCTTGTTAAAACCCAGAGAGCTGTTCTCCACACCTGCTGCGGCTTTGGAGCCAGGAGGCCTGGGGTGGGGTTTGGGAATTTGTGTTCCTAAGGAGCTCCCAGGTGATGCTAATAGTCCTGGTCCTTGACCAGCTGCCTTTCGAGAATCACGGAGCTCAGGGGGCCATCCACCCCTGTCCTCAGGCTCCTGTGATACTCACTTAAGGTTCTTACTACACCGGCTTGAATGATCCTGTTCCTGGTAGTTTTCGAGCTCAGGAGAGGCCGGGAGTCACTTGCTGAGCCCTCGTCAGGCCCCTGAGAGCAGAAACGACATGATTCCATTGCAGTGGGTCTGCTCGGTTATCATCGCCGATCCAGACCCCTCCGCGGGGTTCCATACAGTTTGGTGTATCTGATATTTCTGTCTGTCTGGGTCTCCAAATTCCACCTGTCTCAAACCGAACTCCCTGATTTCTTGCCACAGAATGTGCTGTGTCCGTTTCCTGACCTAGCGACCCTGCCGTCTGTTGAGTTCCCCGCCGAAAGCAGGCACTTGGCGTTCTCTTCAGCGCCTCACTCTTAGCGCCCCTCAGGCTCTAGCCGCAGACACATCACGAACCCCACTAGTCTTTAGACCCTCTAACATCTCTTCAGTTCGCTCCCTGCCTCCATCCTCACTGCCCCTTGGGATCGTTAAGAGCTCCTGAGGCTACCTGTCATCTATTCTTCATCTACTCTTTCCTCTCAATTTTTTTTTAAACAGTTTTTAATACTATTTAAATTCTTTTGATTCTTATTACCTGTGTGATAAAGCTTCTTTACCCCGACTCCCTTCCCATTATCTGCTGCTCTTTCTCTCCATGCTGGTGCCCTAACACTTGGGGGTGGTAAATTCTCCTGGTCCTTCCTATACTCCCACCCAGAGTGACCTCTCCCCTCTGCTACCTGCTTAGCCCCTGCGCAGTCAACTAAAGCTTCGCCTTCCCTGACGTTCCTTCCCACCACCAGTTAGGCATTCCTTTCTTTACAGTCCCAAAGCACTTCGCACTTAGCTGTTGGTGAGTTGTGTCTCATCTTATGGTATATGTTTATCTCCTTGTCTCCGCTACTAAGTTAGAAGCCTCTCCACCAGTAGTCACGTTTCCTTGGTTCAGAATTAGAATTTCCAGCCTATAGGGATGCTGGATAGCAGTAGCCTGGGCCTCTATGTATCACCGCTGATTCTGTCCCAGTGTTCATAGCACTTGCAGTGCTTTTATTAAATTTTTCAGTGACCCTATGAAGTAGGGACAGTTACTATTTCTACCTTTCAAAGAATGGAATGGAGTTTTTATTCTTTAGTCTCTAATAGGTTCAGTGCTCTGGGCAAATTACATCATGTTAATGACTGTATGTGATTTAAAAAAGTGAACAGGTTATCAGTGCTATTTATTATTCGCATCTTATTAGTTCACCTAAGGAGATGGGCCACATCCCTAAGCTGTTTTCTGAACTTACTGATACTCTGGTTCTTAATGTTATTCTGCTTTATTTGGAAACTTTAAAAAATGGGATAATTTTTTCCCCTCATTTTTCAAACCTAGAGAACCTTGCAGGTCAAGGGGACTGTACGTATCATAGAAGAATTAAGAAGTAGGAGTGTTTGGAGGACAAGGCATAAGGTTGTTTTTGCAGGTTTAGCTACATTGATTAGAATATGCTTAACTTCCTTTCTATGCATTTTGTAGTTTATATTAAAGAGGAAGAGGCAGAATTACTCATTATTCAACCTCTGGGTTACTTTTTTTTTAAGATTTTATTTATTTCAGAGAGAGAGTGCACACAAGCAGGGGGAGCAGCAGAGGGAGAGGGAAAGCAGACTTCCCACTGAGCAGGCAGCCTGATGCGTGGCTCGATTTCAGGACCCTAAAATCATGACCTGAGCTGAAGTTAACCTCAGCCGCTTAACTGACTGAGCCACCCAGGCGCCCCTGGGTTCCTAGTTTTTAAAGTGAGAGAGAGAGACCCTTCATGACACTGTGTCCCAGCAGATTGCCAGCCTGCCCATAACCAAGACAGCCTGTTCTGCATATAGGACTATAATAAGCAGCAATGATATCACTGATGTTATCCCTCAAATCACAAGTTTGGCTGTTGCCATTATTTTAGTTCCCAAGTAAAAGGGATTAAGGCAGATTTCATGGTCATGAAAGTGAATTTATTATGAATTACGTGTACACACTGTACACACTTCATCTTGATATTTAAGGTTCTCTGCAAATAATCCCCCAAATGGCCCTCTGATTTCTTCAGATTTCTGTTCCCCAGGGTTCTGCCGAGCTGCAGCTGTTTCCTGAACAGGCCCAATAATTTTTTCCACCTCTGGTTATGCTGTTCCCCTGCCCAGGAATCCTCCCACTCGGCATTGCCTGTCAAAACTGTCCTTTGAGACCCACCTTAAATCCCACCTCTCTGGGCAGCCTTCCCCCATGTCACACTCCCTGGTCAGGTCCTCCTGCCCCTTTGCGCCTGGCCTTTACCAAGTTGTGCTTTGTGTTCTGGCCGATCCACCCCATTGCCCTCATTGGTGTCGGGCCGGCGCCTGCCGCCTGACGCACTTGTGTCCACATCCTGCCTCGGGCTCCGTGCAGACTGTCGCTTCTCTTCTGCTGCTGGTCACCTGGGGCAGCGTATTCAGGTCTACCTCCTCCTTGCCCCAGGAACGCCCTCCAAGGCTGAGGCTGCTTCTCCTCTCTTCATTATGACAGTCCTTCAGTGATGACAGCTCTCTCGACACCTTTTTGTCACCTGTCCCGCTGCTGCCAGTGTGGAGGCCCGTCTACCTCCACACAACAGAGTCTTGTTTTAAGCACGTCTGATATTTTCTCTCTCCCGCTTGAAATCTGTCCTGCCACCTTATATTGTTTGGAGATGCCTGTGTCTGTAGTAAAAGTGTAAGCAGATGACAGAAGGATAAACACCAAATACAGGGGGTGGGTGGGGTAAGGGGGAAGTGAGGGCTGAGATGTGATGAGGTTTTAGTGCTTTTTTTCCCAAGCTGGGTGGTGGAAACACGTATATTTACTACATTCTCCTGTAGTCTACAGTACCTAATCGAGGGGGCCCTGGGTGGCTCAGTGGGTTAAACATCTGCCTTCGGCTCAGGTCATGATCTCAGGGTCCTGGGATCGAGCCCCGTGTTGGGCTCCCTGCTCAGTGGGGAGTCTGCTTTTCCCTCTGCCCCTCTTCCCCACTTGTGCTCTCTCTCTCATAAATAAATAAAATCCTTAAAAAATAAAATACCTAATACAAAGAACACACAAAATGGCCCACTTTTACATGCAGACTCCCTAGTGGAGCATTGAAGACTCACACACTCTTATTCCCACCTAACCTGACTGGCAGCCTCTGCGTCTCTCAGCTCCCTGTCACTCTTCTGCAAACATTTCTCACAGTTGAAATCTTGGGCGTTGACTCCTGCTCTTACTGTTACTTTTCCCTTAAATTCTTTTTCACACCTGATCACGTAATCATCTCGCCTCTGTTTTTTAATGTCTAGTATGATTTTTATGTCTTTGTAGATGTTTTGTCCGACCTGTCCTTGTGATCGTTAGAGTTCCTTGTCACTTGGTCTGTCCTCCTGTTGTGCTCCATCCATTCTTTACTGATGTGTCTCACATTGTGTGCTAGTCACTTGTTCCTCTGCGTCCCCAAAGTGGTGAGCTCTTCCTGGGTGTGTTTTGTCATTTATTTCTCTTTAGGGTCTTGGCACGTGCTGCAGAGTAACAGGTTGGGGGAATTGTTGCACAGTAGAGGAAAGATTAATGTTTGTAACTGAAGTCATGTTTTCTTAAAGTATTCTCCCCCCCCCGCCCCCCCAAAAATTTCGAAGCAAATCGAAGAGAGTATCTCTTGGGCTCAATATTTGAAATGTAGGCTGTAAATGGAATGGATTTCCTAAACCAAACCCAGTTGTTTTAAGAAGAACTGCTTTCTTCCGCTTTTCCCATTTGCCTTCTGGTGGCGGGTGATGGGTTTTCTTCTCTTGGTTTGTTTCCATGTTTTAGCCCCCGGCCCCTCCCCCATCACCGGGGCGCCTGGTGGTGGTTTCTGTAGTGGTGTCGCAGGCAGGGTGCGCGTGTGTCTGGGTTTGGAAGGCGATCTGGGCTGTGAAGTGGTACCACTTGTTGTAAGGGTGACGTCTGCCATCAACACGTCCTTGCTCCGGGCTGGAGAAGTGACATATCCATTTAGAGAAGAGGCAGCGGAATGTACTTCTGTGGCAGCCGTGTCCCACTGCAGAGCTATAATAACCGTCGTGAAGGAGGATTATGCTGTATTAGGTTTATGAAGGGTGTGCTAGTCTATTACCAGGGTCAGTGGTGACAGCTCCAGCCAGCAATTAGTTTCATTAAAAGGCTCCAGCGGGCAATTAGCATTCACTTCTGCCCATGAAATCCTGTGATCTATTAAGCATATTCTTTTTCATGATACATTTTGTAAAACATGGCTTTAGATGATGAAGGTACACTTTTTTTAGACATGTGCAAGTCTCCAAATTATTGACTTGTAGACTCCCCGCGTTTAAACCCGTGAGTGGCCCTAACATTCTGGGTAGACTGTCCTGTTTTAGAATCTGTACATTTTTAAATTTATAAATTCTTTTATTCAAAGGCAAGGAATTTGTTATGAAATAGGATATAGTGATGTGATTTAGGAGGGAGACATGTGTGACTGATAGGACACGAATTAAAACTGGAAAATAATGAGATGACACCTACGGATCTTAATGATATTCTTTAGAAAATTATTGTTTTGCTAAAGAGGCATCTAAAAATAAAGGCTGGAAAGGATGAATCGTGCTGTGCTTCTGCCGAGCAGCTGTTTGGTTGTTTTGAAAATGAGGCTATTTTCCAAGGGCTGGGTTAGGTACAAGTGTGTATTTCATGTCCCTTCATCCTGATGAAAGCATTTGGGCATTTTAGCTTAGCTCAGTATGAGGTGATGTTTACACTAAGTTATTCAAAGGAATTTCCCTCCTCCTCCCATCTTCCCCCTCCAGTCTTTTCTCTTCCCTTCTTTCTCCCTCCCTTTATAATAAATTGTCTTCATTTGGAGGCTTCTGATGGGTTAATTACTATATATGTATTCAAGATTGATATTTATCAGGGATGATAAAAAGGAGAAAGGCTGTGCGCTGTGCATATCAGGCCAGAAACCCAGTGCAAAGATTTGTAAAGAATATCTGTTTCCCTGGGATAATTAGACTCTCCCTATCATGTGATTCTCGATTCATATTATTATTTTTCTCATTTGTAGACTGGTAAATGTACTAATGGCTGAGCATGGCAGTGTGGTCTGTGTATGTGGGTGTGTTAAACACTCCAGGAAGTCTTGCAGTCCAAGTGCGTCAAAGCTGAGTTCAGTTTAGTAGGACCTGGTTTTTTAAATTTGATTTGATGGGACACGTGTCATCTCAAGGGACACTGATAGCCTATGGAATACTTTCTAGAAAAGGTTTGGTTTAGAGGGTTCCTGGAATAGAGACGTCGTGTTTGTTGTCCTGAAGAAACTCAACATAAATTAGAGAGTATAGTGACTTGGATTATTAAGGCGGGTAAATATTAAAAATCTTGATTTGCAGACCAGACTCGCTTTGTTTTTATTAATTGGCTCTTTCTTGGAGGGGTGGGGAGCACATGAGAGGAGCAAGTTTAAGGGATGCCTGGGTGGCTCAGTTGGTTAAGTAGCTGCCTTCGGCTCAGGTCATGGTCCCTCGGTCCTGGGATGGAGCCCCCATGTCAGGCTTCCTGCTCAGTGGGGAGTCTGCCTCTCCCTCTGCCTGCTGCTCTGCCTACTTGTGCTCTCTCTGTCTCTCTCTCTGTCAAATAAATAAATAAAATCTTAATAAAGTAAAATATTCAAAAAATAAGAAGAGCAAGTTTAAAACAAAATACCAGAAATCTTCACAAACTTTCAGGGAAAGTTTTAGGGACAGTAAACATTTCATCTAATTTTATGTATTTGTACAGTGAAGAGTAATGTTCAGGTGACATTTGTGGCACGACAGGAACCTCATCCTTCCAGGGAAGATTTAGGCATGTGCAGTAGTCCCATCTCATTGAGGCCAAAAGCTGTGGTTCCTATGGGCACTCCTAAAACACTTTGGTTCTCCAAATTCTGGCAATCAGCCCCCCCGCCCTTGCTTATGATACTGCCAAGAAGAAAGCAAGCAGGCTACCGAGGTATAAAACCATTGAGGGCTTTAGAAATGTCATTGCAATTATTTTATTAATAGCTGCCGCTGTTAAAGCTGTTTTGTGTAACCGGGCATTTTTAACACCGGCTTTGTGACTATAACTTGAACAGTTTTCCTTCCACTGTGGCCCCTTTGTTACCTCAAGCTAATTTGCTCCGTACCCCTTTCATCAATGTTTCCTACCCCCATTCCTGACCTTTCACAAAGCAGAGCTTTATGTATGGAAACTCCTTTCCCTCTGCAACCTTTAAACTCGTATCAGTGTTATGAAAGAGAGGTTATTTTTATCCATAGCTTCTCCCCGGGAAATAAGAGAGTTGAAGAGGTTATTGGTGAAAGTCTTTTTGCAGCTAGTTGGTGGAGGAAGTGGGATTTGAACCCCTTCTCTCTGACCCCACAGCTCAAGTGCTTAATGCGACGTGAGGCCCAGACGTCTGTGCAGATCAGGAACATCGTCCTTCCTCCTCTCTTTCCTTTCGTCCGTCCATCGGTTTCTTTAATAAATGGCTTTTGATGTGTTTGAAGGGGGGGATGTCTTTCTGTGGCCTAATCTTGAACGTAACAAGCAACTAATAATGTAGCTGCCGGCCACATGGGACCGTTTGGCATTTGAAATGGGACTCATTTGAGTTCAGACAAGCTGTAGATATCCAATACGTATCAGACTTTGCAGACTTAGTACAAAAGAAAAGAAGAATGTAAAAAGTGTAATATTTTTAAATCGATTACATATTGAAATAATATTTTGGATATATTGAGTTGCATAAAGTCTACTATTAAAATTTCTTCTGTTTTGCTTTTAAATGTGACCACTAGAAAATTAAAAAATGAAAAATTACCTGTGTGGCTTGCATTTGTGGTCCACATTACGTTTCTTTTGGACAGCACTATTACAGACGGTTATCAGACTTCCTGGGAGCCCTGGTTCGGAGTCATGCCTCAGGGCATTGGGGACCAGTGGCTAGAGTAACAGTAGTTCCGGTGATGGTAAGAAGCAAGCTCGATGACACCTTAGATGACCACCAGACAGAGACTGATATTAGGGGCCTTTGTTTACTACTTAGGGTGTGGAAGTACTTTGTCAAGCACTTTAAGTGGATTCTTGTTTTGATCCTTACAACAGCTCTGAAGTAAGTACTCGCAGACTTATTTTGTAGATGAGAAAACCAGGGCTTAGAAAGGCTAAGGCACGAGATCCTACAGCTAGTAAATACTGGTTTCCCGTGTAACACCATTGGCGTGCAAATACTGGTAAACGATGGAGCCGAGTTGACACTGGGCACAAGCCCAGAGCATGAACTTGTAACCACTCTGCATCACTGCCTCCCGGAGGCAAAAGAGAAAACATTACCTAGAACGGTTCCATAGTCGCGCTTTATTGAGTGAGTGTCTATGGGGGGAGGGGCACACATTCTCCTTCCTGGCCCTGGCAGACATCATCTCTGTTAGGGGATATAGTACAACAATTGATGTTCCTGAGAAGGACCTCAAGTTAGCAGGAAGTGATGAAATTATGCTCGATGTAATATACTCCATTTACTAGTCCAGGGTTGCCTTAGTGAGGAAGATATTGATCAGAAATCGATTTTAGAAACTTTAGGGGCACCTGGGTGGCTCAGCTGATTAAGCGTCAGACTCTTGATTTCTGCTTAAGTTTTGATCTCAGGGTCATGAGATCAAGCCCCTCGTTAGGCTCTGCACTCAGTGTGGAGCCTGCTTGAGATTCTCTCTCTCTGGGCGCCTCTGCTCCTGCCCCGCTCACTCTCTCTCTCTCTTTCTCTCTCTCTCTCAAAAAAAAACCCCACAACACTTTAAGCTCACTTCAGATTGCTTTTTAACTGAGAGTCATTGATGTATTTCATAGCAAGTACAGATTTTGCAAATACAAGCATTAACTCTCTCTCCCCTCAAAATAACTACAACTTTAAAAAACATAGTAAAAGTCTACCCACAAGTCTATTTCCAGCCATTTAAAAATTTTTTTCATATTTTTCTAGTCTTTGTTCCTAAGTAGATATATTTTTATAGTTGTAGTTTTATGTATTCTTTGACATACATACATGCTTTTTCATACTTGTTAATAATTGATATTTAGTCTATTTACATGTAATTGATATACTGTAATTACCTTTATTGTTTTTTGATTACTGAAAATACATACACTTACATTTCTCGCTATCCCATAGAAGATGATAGTGAGGATCTTGACATTAATAGCTTATTTTTGTTGAATTAACTTTAGGATAATTGTCTGTGAGATTGCTTGTTATGATGAACATTTTTGTGATGCTCGTATCATACAAACGGAATTTCAAACATAGCTTGTGAAGACTAACTGAAAGGTCGCACAACTTTATTTTCAGATGCTGATATTCTTTTAGATCTTGGGTTTTTTTTTTTTTTTTTTTGCGCACAACGTTTGGTGCCTAGGGAGTGGATTATCCCAGCAAATAAGTCTGGCTTTTGTCTCTGTGGTTTTTCTTTTCTTATGGTTCCTTTTGATTTGATGAGCCCTAAATTGATACATTTAAAGACTGAAGAATAACCCTTACACTAGGTTCACTTTTGGCAAAAGTGTTCACTAATCCTTACATCATTTCATGCAAAAAAAGTCTTGTTGGAATTATTGCTCTTATCAATATGATACGTATGGAATTATTGAAAATATGTTTACATAAAGGTAGCATTTAAAAGGGAATTAAAGCTCTCTCTCTCTCTATATATATACACACACACACACACACATGCTTCATCAATAAGAAGAAATAATGATAAACTATTACATCATTCTATGTTAATTTAGGTGCCTCTTGGCCGGCCTTATTTTGCCTGGATGTCATCAGTAACTGCTTCTTATTCTTGTCTTCTACTTTTTAACAAGCTTTTTTTTAAATATGTTTTCCTATAATTTGCCTCATTTTGATGACTGTTGTATTTTCATAGTTCTTGCTATGGTAACAAAAAGGTTCCAACATCTTAGTGGCTTAAAACAGGGAGCTTTTGTTCCTTGTCCACGTTATGTCAGAGCTGTGGATGGGCTGCAGCTCCTGGTGGCTTGACTGGGCGTGGTGCTGTGCCCCTGTCTTCTCACGCAGAAACCCCGGTTAAAGGACAGCCCCCATCTGGGACATGCTGTTCTCGTGGCTAAGCGCAGGAATATGGTGAGAAGCATGCAGTCCCATTTAAAGCTGCAGCATGGAGGTGGCAAATATGTTGTCCCCTCACATCCAGTTTGCCAAAGTGTATTATCACATGACCAGGTGAAAAACCCGATGAGTTAGGGACCTACACTCACCCCACAGGATTCCCGGGCGAGTCACCGGGACGTGGAGGAAGGGAGCAAAGGGTTGGGATCAATAATCCCGTCATGTATGCCATCATTGACTTGCCTGTTCCCTGATGGTGGGGTATTTGGATTGTTCCCAGTTTTAACAGTTGTAAATAGCATTGTAACAAACGTTGAACAAATTGCATTTATTTACTTGGAGATTATTTGCTTGGGATGTAGTTTCCAAAGTAGGCTGAGTCAGAGAGCGTGAATTGCTTGTGGATCTTGTTACATGCGGCCAGATTGCTCTCTAGAAAGACTATCGGGTTATAGTGCCATCGTTAATATTGAAGTACACAACTTTCCTTATATTCTGCTCGGGCTGGGCTTTGAAATTTTCATTTTGTTGGTTTCATCATTGTTCACAGTTTGATTTTTGCAGTTACTGATGGTGGTATTTTAAAACCAAACCTTTTAGAACAAATTTTGTTGTTATTCATCTATTTCGTTGAATAAAACAGTCTATAATTTTCTCTCCTGGTTTCTGAAAGCCCTTGTAAAAAAAAAAAAGTGCTCATTTTCACGTTCTTTCTTTCTTTGGTCTCCTGTTTTTCTGAGTACACTGTATCTAAATCCATCTTTATCCTTATGTTAGAATAGTGACAAAAGTAAAAAAACATGTATTTGATTTGAGGTTTTGTAACTTTTATCTTTGAATCAGGTCATGGTAGTAATTACTATGGAACTGGGGAAATGGCTGAACCAACTTAAATTACTGAATTTTGTTGCATATTTTGAAGTCTTAGGAGAGAGGATTTATTTATGATCCTGTTGCCTAACATTGGATAGTTTTAATTCCGTGGTTTTCAGATTCCCCTGTTACCGTATGGTTTATATAGCAGAAAATACCAGTTGAAACCCAAGAGCCAGCCTTCCCTATAGTTTCCCCCCCTCAAACTGTAAACTAAAACTTTTTATTACCAACTGTATCCTCTCACTTGGTTTACTTTACAAGTGTCATGTTGCCTGCTGGGTACACTTGCCTTTGCCTTCTGCTTAGAAATAGTGGTATTTAGACCTACGCATAAATATCCTTGGTTATATTTCTTCGTGTAAGGCTCTGAGATCTCACAGCAAAAGCAAGAAGACTTTCAGAGCAGATAAGAGAAATCCTTAGGCCATTCAATCCGGAGTCCGCAGACTGAAGAGACCCAGAGAGAGGGTTGAGATGGGAGGTGGTGCTGGGATTTGGGAATGCTAGCTGGATTTTGCAACTACCACTAGAGTGCAAATGCCTCATTTAGCAGAGGAATGTCAAAAATCCTCTGAACTAAGAAACCCATTACAAAGTTTGTAAGAAATATTACAACTCGGTGGGAAGCAAGTCCAAGTGTGGGAGAAGCAAGATGATGTGTGAACCAGACATCCGTGTGCGAAGCAGAGTCTATTTGAACAGTCGTAGTCGCTGACTGCAGAGTGTTAAAAGTACACAAGCATTTAGGATGTTAATCGTGTGAATATTAAGACTCAGACTAGTGCTGAAGACGAAGGAATTTGAATAGATTTGCCGTGAAAGTCGTTGGGTTTTTGTTCCTGAAATGATTTATTTCAATTTAAGTTCCTTCTATGTAAGTCTTCTGGGAATTCTTTGCAAATTTCTTTGGAAGACGAGGACTCATTGGTTTATGAAGTTTTGATTTTGTAATAGGCAAATCGTTTGGGAAAATGGGATTCTGAGGCTCAAAGTAAGTGAGAATGAATGTTAATACAGAAGAAACCAGGTAATTACAGAAACTCAAAAATCAGTGCAAACAGGATGCTGGTTTGTACTGAGTCATTACGTATCTAGAATGAATTTATCAAAAGGTTACTATTGAACTCTTCTTGAAGGTCGTCATGCTCATGGTAAATGTTTTCTTTAAGATTTTGTTTATTTTTGCAAAGGAGAGAGTGCAAGGGCATGCATGCCTGAGCACGAGTCAGGGCAAGGGGCAGAGGGAGAAGCAGACTCCCAGCCAGGCAGGGAGCGTGACAGAGGACTTGATCCCAGAACCCTGGGATCATGACCTGAGCCGAAGGCAGTCGCTTAACCCACTGAGCCACCCGGGCGTTCCATGGTAAATGTTTTCTTAAGCTGCTTATAGTTTTAAAGACAAAAGAAGTACTTGCACCTGCTCTGTGTTCTGCTTCTCTGAATTCTGTGTTTGGGAGAGTTGAGGCTAAGGGTGTGAAATGTATTATATGTGTATATGGCTTTTAAGTCTGGTTTGATGGTCCCCCACTATGGGACCCTGTACAGTGTTGCCCCAAATCAGTTAGTGTTACCCTGTCTACCGCCTAGTACTTTCTTCCTCCTCTTCCATTTTATTCTCCTCCAAGCCTGAATGTTGGCCTACCAGTGGAATCCACTTACATGGTGCCATGGGCTGAATATGTCCTTTCTGCCCCCCACCCCCAATTCATATGTGGCTTTGGGAGGTGATTAGGTCCTGAGGGTGGGGCTCTCTTGAATTGAGATTGGTGCTCTTATAAAAGAGACCTCATAGAGCTCCCTGGTCCCTTCTGCCATTTGAGGATCCAGGGAGAAATTTGCAGTCTGGAAGAGGGCCCTCACCAGACCATGCCACCGTAATCTTAGACCTCCAGCCACCAGATCTGTGAGTGATAAATTTCTGTTGTGTATACACTACCTAGTGTGTGGTATTGTGTTGTATCAGCCTGAATGGACTAAGACACATTGCTTAACCTGATGGGTTGTTGTCAGGCAAAAGGTTGTAGTTGTTTACCTAAGGAGACCTTGACTGTTTTAACATACCTGCATCCATCCGACTCTGTCTTTAACCAATGCTGAACGTTCGATGCACCCCACAGCTTTTTTAGACATAGGACACGTTTGTGGTTCTTACAATCTGCTGTTTATCATAGAGTAATTAGTATATGGTTGCTGATGTCCATGAGTTGTTTGAGGTTGCTGGTAAGGAGGGCAGTGGCAAAAACCGTTAGTATCCCTCCTGTCTCCTTGCTGCAGATTCCCAAGGAAAGTGGAGGAAGCATACTCTGATTTGCTCGTGTGCTGAGTTGTCAAATACAAGTGCATTTTTTGCATGGCCATCCTGTGAGCGACCCATCATCATCTCTTCTTCTTTGCTATTTTGAGGACCTTGGTCTTGCAAACGCATACTTTGCTTGTGATGAGGTATCTATCCATGACATAGGGGTTAGCACCCATAATTCTTGACTTTCGTGCCTGCGGATATCACACCGAAGCCCATTTTTTAAAACAACCATACTTTGGTTTTTAAAATGTCTCAAGAATCTTGACACTAATTATCCTACCACTTAATCATAGCCACTGTGTTACATAGTCCTTCTAAACTTTCTGTTAACTATATAACTATAATTATGTGTATGTATAATATTCAAATAGAATAATGTATCGAGTGAATACTTTTTATTCTGCTCTTTACCCCACATATATTTTTACGTATACCTTTCTTGTTTCTACACAGTCTTCATGTGTACATAAATTTAACAGATGTATAAGTAATTCGCTGAACTAATACGTTATATTTGCAGTTTCTATTTGTTGATTATCTGGGTTATTTCGAGGGTTTTTTGTTATCGTAAATAAAATGCTATTAACACCTTGGCCATGTAGTGTTCTCTTTCGTCTTTTGGACCATTCCTTTGGGTTGAATTCCCAGGAGAAAGATTACTGCATATTTACGTTTTTTTTTTTTTTTTAAAGATTTTATTTATTTATTCGACAGAGATAGAGACAGCCAGCGAGAGAGGGAACACAGGCAGGGGGAGTGGGAGAGGAAGAAGCAGGCTCATAGCGGAGGAGCCTGATGTGGGGCTCGATCCCGTAACGCCGGGATCACGCCCTGAGCCGAAGGCAGACGCTTAACCGCTGTGCCACCCAGGCGCCCCCATATTTACGTTTTTTGTTGGCAAAACCACCTTTCCAAGAATTGCCCAGTCTGCTACCACATTTTATAATTTATGTGGTTCATATTTAGTCATTGTTTTGTTTTATGGGTTAATATTAAATATTACTAGCATACTATTGATGTCAGAGTCTTTTATTCCACTGTTGGTCCTCGGTAGGTGCTCAGTAAATTAATTTCTTGAGCTTTTGGGAGAAGTACGTATCAGTATCAGCATTTCCAATATTGTAACCATTCAACTTTATGTGCGCCTTATTGACTGTTGTCTACAGGGGTTTTGCTGGGCGAGAAAGCTATGAAGAGAGAGAATTTTAAAAACCACTAGATTGCATTTGGCCCGAAGATTGCAAGCTCTGCCTAACTGCTTTTCCCATCTACCTTTTAGCTTTTCTACTCCACGGATTGTGATTGGTTAGGTGTGTCTCCGTGTGCATTTCTGTGCTGCTGTAACATCCCGTCCATTTTTAAAGTACATGACTATTCAGAATCATGGCCGTACCTGCTGGGAGGGAATATCGTTCTACGGATAGGCATGTGGGACAATGAAAAGGAACACTAAAAAAGAAGAGTTCAAAATGTAATTAATGTTTAAAGGACACCCTGAACAGACAACAGAAGTCTCAATGCGTGCACAGGCTAGCCTTGTCTTATTACAATAGATAGCGTGATTTAATGCCCTTTGTTCAGAGTCGTTCCGTATTAAACTGATTTGCCCAGACATTGGACCTTTTGGGTTGAGAATAAGCTGAGTCCCCTTGAGCATTAGGCTTCTCAGTATAATTTCTCAATTGGCATTGGTTGCTCCGGATTGAACTCATAAAATCAAGTTCCTTAATGGGCAAAAAAGCAAAAGGCCAGACCTGATAGGTAGACAGATGCCGCTGTTTGCACCCAGACAGAAATTTCCAGATTTCCTGAAAACCTATTCTGGTTCTTAGGTCTTGAGTGAAGCTTTCCTCTGCTGATGGGGGCTTTCCTGCTGTCCTCTTGGATAAAGTACACCATTGTGCCTTCCCCCATTTACATCATGCGCTCTCTGCCACTTCATTACTTTTTTTTCTTCTGATGTTATTTTTTAAATTGAGAGAGAGAGAGCACGAGCAGGGGGCAGCAGTAAAGGGAAAGGAAGAAGCAGGCTCCCTGCTGAGCAGGGAACCCAGTGCAGGACTCGATCCCAGGACCCTGGGATCATGACCGAGCTAAAGGCGGATGCTTGACTGACTGAGCCACCCAGGCGCCTTCTTCTGACGTTCTACTCCCCCATCATTTCTTCCACATATCTGAGGTTTAAAAGAAAAAAAAAAAGCCCCCTGGATTTTTCTGATGTTCTGCCAATCACAATTCCCCTTCTTCTCTGCTGTGTCTGAGTGAGTCAGTGTTGGGGTATAATCTTGGGTCTCTCCTTGCTGTGTTTTATTTCTGGGAGCAGTGCTCAAAGAACTCCTCACTAAAGCTAGCTATCATTCATATATATATATATATGTATGTATATATATATTTTTTTCTTTTAATGTCTGGGTACCTCAAGTCCTTACTAAACAGATTCTAAAGGTGGTCTCCTTATGGTGCCTATTTTATTGGTAATTGGATCCATTAAAATATCTATTATATGGATATTTTTCCATAAATTACTTTTTGACCTCGAAAGCCAAACAGTGACTTCTTTGAACGGTATTTGAGTTACTGTCGGCATGTGTACCACTTTACCTCCAACTTGGTTTTAATCACCTCGATCACACATAGGTCTAAGGAAAAAAAAAGCCACTACCTATTAGAAAAAGCAGCACTTTTGAAGTGCTGGCTTGTCACAGGAGAGTCCCTTAGGCGATGTAAGATGAAACCACTCTGGGCAGATGTGCAAGGGGCCACGTCCATTTTGAATTTTTGCAAACTCTCCAACCATCCCCCGTCATCCCCCACGTGGTGCTGTGGAAAGGGCACTCCTGTGGAATTTCAGAAACCTGAGTCCCTAGTTCGGCCGCTAATTAGCTATTTTAGTTTTAGGCAAGTTCCTTAGCCACTCGTGACTCAGTTTCCTTGTCTTCATCCTGAGTTAGTTGGTCTAATAGAATATTATTCCTTGGGTTCCTAACTCCACACTTCGTTGAAAATTCAGTAGTTCCAGAAAACTTTTTGTTTCATCCCTGCGGTTGAGTTTTGTGGTCAGAGCAAAGAAGGAAGCCTCTGTGCTGTTACTCTTCTCAGAAGAAACTCCTACTTGTCTGATTCTTTTTTGTCCACGAATAGATTCAAATCGCATATTTAAATCTTAGGTGTAACTTTTTTTCTTTGTGGTGGTGGTTCATTTTGTGTCCGTGATTTTAATGTATGTACTGTACTTGTAACATTGACGTGGGTGTTTATTTTGTTTGGATGTATTTTCAGAGCTTCACTGTGGTGGTTGAGAGGTAAACATTAGGTGGTGTTGGACGTTGCCCTGTCAGAGTGGCAAGCTCTGGGACGAGGGGACTAGTGTAAACAGAAGAAGTCTCTGTCCTGCTGTCTGTCCATTGCCCTCCGCAGAACGTGGTCTTCGTGACAGTGTGGCCTGACGTTCAGATCTCTGGGCAGAGGTTTAACGGTATGGCTGTTAACTGCGTTCATCTCGAAAGTATTTGTAGGTTGCTCTATGTCCCATATGTGCCTCTTTGGCTTCTCCTGAGCTGGGATTTGTATCCTTTTGGGAATTGCAACATCATCTCTGGGGTTTTAGGTTTCTTGACACCCTACACTGCAGATTTCTTTATAGCAAATGCTTATTACATTGATCTGTTTTGAGAATTTCATAACTTATTTTGAAATACTGTGAGACACGCAGGGATGGTTTAGATTCTAGGCTGGAAACCTACAGTCTAGAAAGCAGCGCATGCTGGACGAGACAGCAAAGAGATCGGGAGGTGGGTCATGGATTTCCAGACGGGAAGCTATAGCTTTTATGTACGGGTTGCTGGATGGGAACATACAGTAGCCTTCCTTTATCCAAAGTTACAGTCCTCCTTTGGACTTATCCTCGGAAGGTCAGTAGTAGCCCGACACTACATCACAATGCCCCTGTCGTTCACCTCACTTCATCTCAGACATTTTATCATCTCCTGTCACAAGAAGAAGAAGAAGAAGAAGAAGAAGGGTGAGCATGGTAAAGTAGGATATTTTGAGAGAGAGACCACATTCACATCACTGTTATTGCAGTATAATTGTTCTATTATTGTGTTAATCTCTTACTGTTCCTAATTTATAAATTAAACGTTATCATAGGTATGTATGTATAGGAAAAAACACGGTATCTCTAGGGTTCAGTGCTGTCTGGAGGTTTCAGGCATCTCCTGGAGGTCTTGGAAGGTATCCCCCACAATGAGAGGGGGCTACTGTTTTCTGAAAAAATAGATTTTGCAGTTTATATGATATCTTTCCTTTGAGCCTATTATATTTTTAATCCTTTAATATTTTTAAAAGCATATCTTACATTGCTTACTTTCCACTCTAACTGGATCTTAATTTAACCAAAAATCTTTATTTTTTTCATTCTAAACACAGACACACAGACACACACACAGTTTCTTTTTATTGATACAAATTGCTGTCTTTTGCTTTTTTGCCCTTGAATCGTACTACTGTTTCCACTTCTAGTCCCACTTTATCAAGGACAGGTCCAGAAGTTTGTAAAATCAATTAGCCTGGAACCAGGCTTTGATTTTCCAATAGAAACTTCGCTTACGTTCTTGGCTAGCTGGCGAAAGCCCATTTCTCTTAACATAGCATAGTACAGAATTAAGCTACTCTTTTAAATACTATTTTAGTGGAGAAAGAGATCCTCAGCTCTATGTTTAGTGACAGGAGTCTGTGGCAGGAGACTCAGCAAGAGGAAAGGGCTCCAGGCTTTATAGTGGTGGCCAGTATCCTTGGACCAGCTGCCTAGGAAATGCCTCTGGATACCTGGGCTCCCATCCCCCTTGGGGACTCACAGAAACTGCCCACAGGACCTTCAGTTGTCAAATCCATGGGGCCAGCTACAGTGATCACTCTGGGTTCATTCTTGGTTAGGAAAGACTACCAATAAGGGATGTGTAAGGAAAACGGGAAGATAGGGGAGGAGGGGTGGGGAAGCAGATGTGTTCCTGTGAAAGAGTATGTTGACCTTTAGATGCAAGGCCCAGGTCACTGCCTGTCTCTGTAGATCCTCTATTGTGCAAATGCCAGAATCACCCAAGGATTAATAGTTTATTCATCTTCTATATGCTTAGATGCCTTATACATATGATTGAGTCTTAAATGGCAGAATAATTTTCGTTATTTTAGAACATAACTTCTGATCACCATTGCAATTTAAAAAATCTTGAGTTGGTGTTGCTTTTTTTTTAAGGATTTATTTCTTTATTTAGAGAGAGCATGCTTGGGGGGGGGAGGGGCAAAGGAAGAGAGGGAGAGAGCCCAGAGCCTGACACAGGGTTCCATCTGACGACCCTGAGATCACTACCTGAGCCAAAACTAGGAGTTAGCCACTTAACTGGCTTTGCCATTTAGGTGCCCCTCCCTGCTTCTTAATAGGCCGAGTGGCTGCCTCCTTTTCCCCTCCTCTTGTCTTGGCAGCATTTTAAATGTAAATGATATCACCTGCAATTTTTAAGTGCCGCACGTGAAGTTGCACAGATCCCTGAAAACGCCATGACGTCTAATTTCATAATTGGTTATCTTTTGTTCCCAAGTGAAGTTTTTGCAACTTTCTCATCATTCCTTCTCTTCCTCCTTTTTTTTTTTTTTCTTTTTGGTGGTCTTCGTTTATACTTTTCACGTTCTTTATTGAAAATAGCCTGGAGTCGACTTTCAACACTTAGCACTATTTGGTGTAGACTCAAGGAATCTTAACTTTTTTTTTTAATGCTGCTGTAAGACAAATAGAATTAGGAAAGCAAGTTTGTTTCAGAACCTGATATAAAGCCTGTACTGTGTATGCATTCTTTGGTTACATTCTACTGGTCTGAATATTTGTATTCTGATCGTAATTATTTGAGTCTGTTCAATTAGCTGTTGATCAGTCATTTCGCAAGTTAACCCTTTTTGAAAAGGAGACACTCGTTTACTCCAAAGCTTGCCTTAGTAATGATCGTACCAAACCCCAAAATGGCCATTCCATTGTTAATGAATGTTAGTTTTGAATCTTAAATTTGCTACATTACTGATATGAAATCTCTCAAACTTGGGAAAAAAATGATCCCCGAAGCTTGCAATTTATTTATTTATTTTGCAAATTAAATACAGACAAAACAAACAAATCTTATGAAATATGGTTTTAGCTGCCTCTGACAAATTGAGGGAACCCATGCTAGTTTAATGTTGCCCATACTCTCTCTGTTTATTTTGCCACCTTTAAGAGATTTTCCTGTTGAACTCTTGGTTCTTTTTTGTTTCTATTTATTTAACTGTCCTCTAGTTAGTAGTCATAGATTTTTTTTTTTTTTAACGAAAGTTAGGGATTTGGTGTTTTAAATTGTACTGGTCTTTTCAAAAAGCTCTTTTCTGTAGCAGAGCTAAAGTAGGTGACAGAAGTCCTTTTTGCCACTAGTTAAGGAATTGTCAAATACTTTATGAAAACAACTTACATACACGTTTATATGAGAGTTCTTTTTACAGACACTATTAACATGCCATGTGTACCATGGACCTTGTGCTGATTAACGCCTTTTTTTTTTTGAGAGAGAGAATGCGTGAACGTGAGCAGAGGAGGGGCCGACGGAGGGGAGAGAGAATCTTAAGCAGGCTCCCCTGCTCAGAGCAGAGCTCGACATGGGGTTCAATCTCATGACCCTGAGATCCTGAGCTGAGCTGAAGTCAAGAGTCAGAGGCGTAACTGACCGGGCCACCCAGACGTCCCTGATTAATGCCTTTTCAACAACTATTTTTTAAATTGCATCTAGCCACGTGTTTTTTTCTTTTTTTAACTGCCACTTCCAAAGATAAACTTCATTCTCAAGTTAGGAAAACAGATGACTGTTTTTCCCTAAAATTCCTCTATGAAATGACATGTGGACCTGACAGTCATTGTCAATATGCTTTATTTTCCCCTCGTGTTACAAACAGCAAGGCAGGCATTTTAGCCCCTTTAAAGAGATGCTAGCCTGGGGTAAATAACAATTTAGTCCGGGTGGGTAGAAAAGAATGCTTATGACTGCTTATGACATTCTTTTCACCAGCTCCATGTGTAACCTCTGAGCAGGAGGTCAGGCAGTAAAACATTTGAGTGAACTGGTGAAATGTTTTGTATTTGTTTACAGGCCTCTTAATCACAAGACCGATCCCAATAAACTCAACGAGTCAAAGTGATGGAGGAAAGTATATGAGGCATGCAGAACAGTAAAAGTGGGGAATGGAAGGGGCCTGTAGAGTGCATTTAGCCTGCTCTTCTGTTCCTCCTGTGCAGAGATGACCGTTGGAATCTCGGGTGCAGCGGACGTGGATGGAGGTGATGAGGAATGCGGTTGTACTCATTCTCTTCCCACCTGCCATCTTGCTTTCAGATTCCAGCCATCCTGAAGTCTTAGAATTCTGTCTTGCTGAAAATTCTCAATTCTTCTTCTTAAACCTTTCCTATCCAAACCTTCTCTTGCATCATTCTTAATGTATTTTGTATTTTCTCCTCTCCTGGAGTTGATGACTTGATGTCATTGCTTACCACAGTAGGGTTTAAAGTAAAAGCATTCCGAAACCTTCTAAGTTTTGTCATTTTTAGTGTTACCATATTTAAAAAAATTATTTAGGTATAGCATTTGGAGAATTTTTTTAAGAGGGAAGAACACAGGGCCTCTAGATAAGAAGTCTATAATATTTTCTACCCAGAAGGCCTGATACATGTTAAGGGCTGGGGTCCGTAGACATTCATTCCGTGATCTCCTTTCCTGAAGCCTGGCCGTTCATCTTCCGATTGCAATCATACCTGATTGTTCTGCCTTTTTATATCTCAAAAAAAATATTTCATGGGGTAGGTGGGTTAAACTCTTTGTGTGAATATTAATAATCCAGATTCATTTGAAAGAACTTTCCTTTTATATGCTACTAGAAAAATAGCTTGTACAAGCAGTTATCTCTGTGACCTAGCAGAAGTCTAGGCAGGGTAGATTCAGTGATTAAATAGGAATAATTTAGTGTTAGCCTATTATACAATTAAGAATGCTTTCTTATCTAAAATAAGATTTTTTTTTTTTAATTTGGACATCTCTCCTTTTCAAACTGTCACTGGACCATATTAAAATATATTAGGAGGTTACTTCCGTTTATTACGGACCAGCAAGCATTACTGAGAATTCCCGGTGCTGCTAGGTGAAGTGGAAATGGTAGGTTAGGAAGTTTGAAAAGATACCAAAGCATGGTTCCTTCTTTAAAGGATCTTCTTATAAATTCTTCATATTTCAAGTCCCTTTTTTAGAAGACTTTATTATAAGCTTTATATATTTTAAGTCTTTTCTTTCCTGCCCTCCTCTTCCTGCTTCCATTCCCCCCCCCCCCTTCCATTTCATCTCAGAAGAAAGATACGTTTCGCTTTGCTGCTGTGTTCTTGCCTCTTTTCATTTATGGCTCCTGGTGAGTGCTGTGATAACATTTTTGGGTGTGGGTGGTTAAGTGCTGTCTCTGTCTTCAGCTATTTTAGCTGTGTTATCCTTGTTAAATTTGGTGCGTTGACCCAGCAGCAGCCTCTCAAGCTGCTGCTTTGGATTCAATGGATGGACTGACTGTGTCTTCAACGAATCTTAACCTCAGTGGTGATGGGCCGTGTTGCAATGGGATATCCTCGAGGGAGGGCTCGCCCTTCTCCATTTAGGTTAAGTTTTGGCACAGTAATGATTTCTGAGAGGAAGAAACATCGTGCATTTTGTAATGCATACAGAAAGGCTGCTTTTTGGGAAAAGCATAGAGCACCTCCCGTGCTTTCACAGAGTGGAGATGGTCATGCGGGTGAGGCGGAAGGAAATACTCTTGCGGGGTTGATGACTGCCCTGTAAATTATTTGAATGAAATGTTGCAAAGGCAGGATTGATTGCATTGACCTGGGTGATACGAGGCAACGTTAGCGGAAGAGGAAGTAGCCAAGGCTGGAAGGATGAACGGGACCTCCAGGAAGAAAGAAGAGAAAGAATGTCTCCAGAAGGAGGGAGGTAACATGGGCTTTGAGAGGGGCGGAGAGTGGACACCTACATACTGAGGAAGCTAGGAGCCGGGTATGCGGGGGGTAGCAGGAGATGGATGGTGGTGCTGGTAAAGAATGGGAATTGCTCTTAAATTAAATATGGCAACAAAGGAATGTGCGTCACTTTTCTTTTTTTTTTTTTTTTCTTTTTAAAGATTATTTATTTATTTATTCGACAGAGACAGCCAGCGAGAGAGGGAACACAAGCAGGGGGAGTGGGAGAGGAAGAAGCAGGCTCACAGCGGAGGAGCCTGATGTGGGGCTCGATCCCACAACGCCAGGATCACGCCCTGAGCCGAAGGCAGACGCTTAACTGCTGTGCCACCCAGGTGCCCCAGTGCGTCACTTTTCTATTCGGAAAGATTAAGATTTTTCTAGATGGGACCCTTGGTACCTGCCTGTCTCACTGTGTTTTTTTTTGTGTGTGTGTTCCTCGTATCAAAGTTAATCCAGTGTTTTTCAAACATACAGTGGTTTTCTGTTTCCATTGGGTTCTGTCCTCAAAGAAAATAAATATTTATGGGCCTGGTAGCAATAGGATCACCTGGGTAAGCATTTAGTCACACAGGTACCTTCAAACACTCTTTACCAAACCACATTTTGTATTTGTTTTGCTCTGGTGCTCACATGGCAAGAATGGTGTCTAGCAGGGACGTCAACATATCTTAATAAGCCATTTGTTTGACAGGAATGCTGGGGTTTTGGCAAATGTACTGTCTGCCTGGCATACGTTTTGCAGTGATGATTCTTTGAAACTTGTTCCAGTGGGGACAGTAGCATATTTCATTGGTCACTGTCATCCTTGTGAAGGGGAGTCTGACGTGCTGTGAGTTACTTTTTGATTTGTATATATACCTCGGCCTCTTAGACTATCACCATGAAAAACAAAAATTAAACATCGTACAGAAATTATTTCTACCCATTTAGTATTATGACTTTATTTTTTTTTTAAGATTTTATTTATTCACTTGAGATAGAGAGATAGAGAGAGAGAGAGCATGAGCAGAGGGGAGAGGCAGAGGGAGAGAGAGCAGCAGACTCCTTGTTGAGCTGGGAGCCCGACGTGAGGCTCGATCCCTGGACCCAGAGACCGTGACCTGATCCGAAGGCAGATGCTTAACTGACTGAGCCACCCAAGTGCCCCAGTATTCTGACTTCAACTGTCAGAAGTGGGTGGGAAGGGTGAAGAAACTGGAAAGGCAAGTGATTTGTTCTTATTGAGTGTCTGGCCTTGACACCTTATGCATGTGCCAATCCAGCGAGATTTTTCTCGAGGTGGGGGTGGCAGGTGGAGTGGGTGGGGGAAGCCTGGCTCCTCTGGGGAGAGGTGGGGGTATACTTCCTGCTTTTATGGTTTGGCAGGAGGGGTTCAGGAGCATCATACCCAGATATGAGGAGCTTCTTTGAAAGTTGGGCACAGCCCTCTTTATCAGACACGGGACAAGGCCTACATGAGAAAATTGGCCCAATGGCATTTCGGCCAGGAGAGTTGTATTTTGCCAAATGTTACTTTTCCAAGGGCAATGATACAGCAAGACATTTCTGAGAGAAGGAAATAAAATCTATTTATGGGATTAAAATTGCAATGAATATGCTGGGCTGAGTTTTTTTTTTAAAAAACTCAGTTAAACAGTGGGTAAATTTTTCATTGCCCAAGAGAAGGCTTTTTCTGCTTATGGAGGGATCTTTCTGTGCAGTTTTGGGTAGCTGACTGGTCAAAAGGCATTGACTGAAAAGATGCCATTCCCTGGGCCATGTGTCCACTTTATTAAGTTAGAAGATATATCGGGAGGAGGAATTTCTTTTCTTGAGGTTAGCTCTGCTCCTGGTCGTGGCCCTGGATGGTGGCGGGAGGCAGATGCTTGTTTAGTGTTGACCGTGGAGCAAGGGCACAGCCGGGACAGTGAGCAGGGCCCAGAGGGTTTCTGCTGAGCGTGTGACTTTAAACTAGCGCCTCGAGTGCCGGTTCTGGTGCTCATGCTGAGTCGAGGGGCACTCAGTCCTCTGTGACAGGAGGGTCCTCAGGGCACACAGCGCATCTGTTCTGGAGTGGTAAGTGTGTGGTGTTACACACCATGGGGCAGCACCGTGCAGCAGCTGGTGAGCGGGGGTGACAGGGGCAAGGCCGGATCTGTGGGCACACTTAGGCCTCTTGGCCAGCCCTAGCTCTGCTCGCTGGGAGCTCAGGAAAAGTAGGTCCCTGCCAGGGACCCCAGACATGGGGAATCACCTTCTCTAATGGGGGAGGCTTAGAGTCTGCATTTTAACACATTCCCTGGGTGGCTTTTTAGTTGGGAAACCACTGGTTCGTGTTTTTCCCCTGCTGCCGACTGCTGTCAGCCCATTTCGCAATTTTGAAACACCTTTCCTCATACAGTCTGGCTATGGGCTGGTGGGTGAGGAGCCCAGAACGTTTCCCATGTGCTAGCGGGGCTCCTGTATGCGGCACGCCTTAAATTACGGCCCCTTTCATGGTATCTTTGCAGACACCTCGAGGGTCTGTATCAAGCACAGTTTTGTTGCCTTTTTGAATGGGGCGTTTTATTCAGTTTAAAGGTGGTCTCAGATTATTAATTTCGCTCTCTGGGATCATATGCCAAATATGCTTGCTGCTCTGGAATTTGTGGTTGGGGGAACGTCCAGATGGTAAAGGACTACGTGGGGTTCCTAAGTCAACTCTCAAAATTATCCTAGATGAAAAAAAAAAAGAAAAAAAAAAAAGGACAGAAAAGAAAAACAATTGGGGGCAGGGGTGGTGTAAGGAGGGCATCTTTCACAATTGGGTGAGTCCTGGCCTTCCCTCCCTGGTTTGTTTTTCTTGTAATAATGATGATGATAGTGATGAGGAGGTTATAAACAAACACAACAACAAATAATAAGAATAGCAAGGATTTAATGGGGAGTTGCTCTGTGCCAAGCACTCTGTTAAACCCTTTGCTAAACCCTTAGTGTATTAGCGCCTCATTTAATTTTTGCGGCAATGCTATGAAGTAGGTGCCGTTATTATCACCCCATTTTACAGGTGAGGAAACTGAGGAAGGCAGTTTCGTTCAAGTCAAATACCTAGTATGGCAGATGTGGAATTCAAACTCTGTGAAGCCCCAAATTCAGGGCAGATTCAAGATTCAAATGCCTGTAGGGCTAGGCGGGCAGAATAAATGAGGCAGGCCTGCAGTTGCACCGGAGAGTGCTTCTATCGGGGTAATCCCTTCAATCCCAGCAACTTGTTGCCAGGCTGAAATTTGGGCCATGCACTCAGATATTTTTTTTTCGAGAGCAAATGGAGATCTATATTTTTATGTGAAACATCTTGATTTTTAAATAGTGGCAACACATTCAAATTTTAAAACTATCTGGGCCAAACGAAACATGCGAATGTAAGCAAGGTTTTTTACATCTGTTGTGTTTACTGCTCTATGCCCAGCACCTAGAACGGTGCCTGGCATATGGCAGGTGCCCAGGCGAGGCTTGTTGAACAGATGAATGAATGAGTGTTTGTGGGCTGCGTTACATTGGGAGGCTGCCAGTTTTCAGCCTGTGCTCTGTGGCTTTCCCCAACTACCTTTTAGGTTTTTCTGCTGCTTCCTATCCCCGACCAGGTCACTTTTTAACTAAATATATAGATCAGATATACTTCCAAGGTTAAAATCCCTCTGGTGTTCGGATCAGCATTCCTGGTTTTTTTCTTAGTTTTTGTTTATTTGTTTTAAAAATTCTTTTTGGGTGGCTCAGTCCACTGACCATCTGACTCTTGGTTTTGGCTCAGGTCATGACCTTTGGGGTCGTGAGTTGGAGCCCTGAGCCAAGCTCAGTGCTCAGTGTGGAGTCTGCTGGAGATTCCCCCCCCCCGCCCCCTGTCCACTCCGTCCCCTCTCTGCTTCTCCCCTTTTGCTCCTCTCCCACCCCTCACGTTCTTTAAAATAAATAATAAATAAATAAATAAATAAACCCTTAACATTTTTTTTGGGGGTCCCTGGGTGGCTCCATCAGTTAAACATCTGCCTTTGGCTCAGGTCATGATCCCAGAGCCCGCCTCTCCCTTTGCAGCTCCTCCTGTTTGTGCTCTCGCTCTCTCAAATAAACAAAATCTTCAAAAAAAAGGTAAAAATTTTTAGAAAAAAGAGTGATAAAAAAGTCCTCAAAAAAGATTGTGGTTACATTTTAGCCATTTTGCAGGATACAATTCAGTAGTGTCCAGGTACGCACACAGCTGTGGAACAGCTCTCCAGAACTTTATTTTGCAGAATTAAAACTCTGCACCCACTAAAGAATAACTCTTCCTTCCCCAGCCCCTGGTAGCCACCATTCCGTTTCTGTGAATTTGGCTGTTTTAGGTGCCTTCAGAAGTGGAATCATGCAGTATTTGTCTCTTTGTGACTGGCTTACTTCACGTGGCATAATGTCCTCAAAGTTCATCCACGTCGTAGCATTATCAGAAGTTCCTTCCTTTTTAAGGCTGCATTGTATTCCATTGTACGCAGACACCGCATTCATCTGTCCGTGCACGTGTGGGTGGCTTCCACACTATTGTGAATAGTGCCACCGTGAACATGGGTGTGCAAGTGTCTCTTTGAGATTCTGCTTTCAGTTCTTTCGGATGTATACCCAGAAGGGGGATTACCGGATCTCCTGGCAATTCTATTTCTAATTTGGGGGGGAGCCCCCATACTGTTTTCCATAATGACTGTACCATTTTACATTAGGTTCAATGGTACATGAAAGTTCTGGTTTCTCCCATCCTTGTCAGCTCTTGGTATTTTCTGGTTTTGTTGTTGTCTGTTTTCCTTTCATTTTGTTTTGTTTTTGGATTGTGGCTCTCCTGATGGGGATGAGATCATATCTCACTGCGGGTTTGGCTTTCATTTTTCCAATGATGCTGATGTTGGGCATCTTTCCAGGTGCTTTTTGGCCATTGCTTTGTATTTCACTGTTCAGTAGCTTTAAATCTGTGAGCTTTCAAGGGCCATACAAGTGTATTTCCTATTATTGCCTTGGTATAGCAATGAAGAATCTTCCCCGTGTGATTGTGTTCTCCCCTGCACGAAAATACAAAAGCTCATCCAACCAGCCTAGCTTGAGGAACCATTAAAGAATCAGAAACCACAGCCAGGAGCCCTGGCCTCTGGCTCTAACTGTTTATAGAGAACATAATATTTATTTTCAGTGGACCTACTATGTTCTGGCGTAGGCTTAGGCCTACCTAGAAAAAGTACAGACAAAGTGAGAGGATCCCTAGCTATTTGTCCATCGTAGAGGGGTCACTTTTCATCCCGAGGGCACTATTCTGTGGAATCTGATGGAGCTTTTTGAGTTGAGGCTGTGGAGGGCAAGGGAGGTGAGGGAGAGTTGAAGTGACTGACTCTTCAGAAAGTGAGCCATCTCCTAGTGACAGAGCTTAGTGTAGCCATATGAGGAGAGTAAGTAAATGATCTTTCCCCCCACTATATCAGTAGTTGGTGCTGATTAGAACAAAAGGAAGTTGGTTATAATCAGTCTGGTGAAAATAATGCTAATGTCTAAACCCCCTAAGTCCTAGAGAAGAGTAGATTTCATTCTGTGTCAGCTAATTTGTAGTTTTAGGGTTAAAAAGTGTTATATATGCCTCTTGAAAATTTCATTCTAGAACTTAATATTCTAGGGTGAGCCCCTGCTGACTCAGGATTAATTGAAAAAAAGGTACGTATGTTGAGATCTTGACTTCTGAGATGTCCTTTACTGATAGGGCATTGATGTGGGATTGACCGTATCTGTGGCATTCCAAACAGGAGGCATTCCTGCCTTTTCAGTGTCTAGTTTGTGGACCCGGAGGGCTAGGAAGGATTCTGGGGGCTATTGTTAGCCAGTAGGTTAATGGTTAACTCCTGCCACATGCCAAACGGAACACCTAATCTTTGATGAGACCCACTGCTTGGAATGAGTAATGGTTAACCATTCCTTCCCTTTGACTAAGACCATATACCTTCCATCGTTGGTTCTCTTAAATATGTGAGACTGCGAAGGTTTTTTGTTTTCCTTTTGCAAATTAAATGTCCATGGCACAGAAGTTTTATGACCCATTCCTTGCAAAGAAAGCAGGTGGTGGTATCCATGAATAGTTTGCCCTTTTCAGGGACAAGTAGGATGATGCTACCGAATCTTCATTTAACTTGATCTGAGTTGTGTAGAGACCAGTATAAAACGGTCTTTTCTTCAGTGTTACAACAACAAATAGTGCTCCTGTGAACAGACCTGTCCTTTCAGTTTGCTGTGCTGCACGCGGCAGTGCGATTTTCTTATTTGTGGGGGCCAGTCATCTGGGCTGAAAAAAGAGAAAAAGTTTAAAAAGGGGAGCAAAGAGAAATGGGAGGTCTCCCTCCCTTCACAGGGGCTGCTTCAGGCTGAGTGTGTGCCTGTCCCTGAGGAGTCCGCCACCTCATTCCTCTTTAACGCGGGCTGCCCCCCTGGTAGAATGCCATCACCACGAAGGTGTAGTTTCAGATTTTCCATTTATTACGTCCAACTGAACCTTTTGGTGCTCTTGCCCACTTAAGAACATTCTAGAAACATTAGAAATAGCTTTTATATTAAAAAAAAAAACTTGGCTGAGAATTTTGTGCTTTTTGCATTCACGATTCCAAGCTCATTATCAGGGTCCTAGTTTTCTTTCTTAGAAACCTCTCTAATGTTCTTTGTTTCCTTTCTTCCTGTAGTCCATCTGCTGTCTCTAATCTGAGGTTGCAGGTAGACATGGTCTCTTTCCTTTGTAGCTAAGGTTTCGGAGATAGTTCTGAGAGTTGGCTGCATCTCCTGTTCAGGCTTGGGCTCCGTGTCCTTGGCTGGTGGTCCCATCTCTCTGCCTGGACGCTGCGTTTGCCAAGGGGCCAGATAACTCGTAATGGCCAGTGTGTATTTCTCAGCCTGGATCTTAATTGACTTTCCTTTGGATTTCGACATTGACCTCAACCTCCTTTTTGAAGCATTGCTTTCTTGGGTCCTCTTGACGTTGCTTCTACACTGGGTGTTTTCCGTCACTGACTTTTGAAGGTTCTCCTCCCCTGATCACCTGTTGGATGTAGGTGTGATCTGGCACCTATTTCCACAGCCATATCCGAGACTACTCCTCTAAGTGCCTCTGTAACTCATATGCCCCTCTCTTTGGGGCCCCCACATTCCAACTGCCTACTGAATTAGCCATGTGGATTGACTGCAAATACCTTCAGCTCAGCATGGCACAAACAGAACTCCTTGGCTTTCTCCTCAAACTTGTTCTTTTCCTCTGTTTCTTACTTTGGTGATGGTGTTACCTCCTATCCTTAAATAGAGTACTTGAGTCATCCTAAGATCCTCATTCTCCCTCATGCTCTATCTGCCATAATCATCAAAACCTTTTCTTTACCCTGCCATAGCTACTTTTCCCCTTAATCCTAGGTAATCATACTGCCCTTCAATTCAGTATGTACCTTGCCTCCTGCAGAAAGATCCCCCGAATTGCAGACCTGTCCCTTATCCTGCGGTATGCTTTACCTGTTTACCTGTTTATCTCTTGGTCTACCCTTAATTAAGTTTGGCCTCAGCTGGGGCCATGCCTCCTTCACCCTAGTTTCACACCCACCAAGGCAGAGTGGTGCATCGGAAATGTGTTGAGGGGAAGTGTCTGAGTACTGTCCATGGCTGTGTCCTGCCCTTTACATGAACAGATGGGGCTGGGACATCAGTCTGTGGACTTTCTGGTCCTAAAATTCCTGTTTCTGTGATGTCTGTCCTTTCTTTGCTTGCTTCAGGTTGGATATGACCTCTGTGGGAAGGCGATGGAGGCCAGGAGGCGGTTTGGGGGCATTGAGAAGAACACAGACTCCCAGCACTTGGCTGGAAAGATTAGGGAAGAATAATGCATCAGAAGCACCAGATGAGTAGTTGGTTCTCGGTTATGGTGTGTTTGGGGCAGCCACCCGTTGCCAGGGGCTGGGCTAGGGGCCTGGAGGCCGCAGCAGTAAGGTTCCCTGTCTGGCTACATGGAGATTGACGGAGGTCACCTCCTCATCTTTCTGGCTCCTTGAGTGCAGTGTGAAGGTCTTGGCAGGAATGGGGATCACGGGGAGGGAGTGGCAATTGCTTTACATGTAGAATGTAAGTTGGAAGACTTGACTGGAGTCTCAGGTCGAGTTTCCCACATTGCATAATGCTTGCGGAGGAACTAGGGAATGGGTATCACGGGCGGCATTTTTTTTCCTGATCCTGCGGGTTGGGGAAGGTACCAGTTTCCCAGCTATTTCTCACACATCTTGATAACAAGAAAGCTCTGTGATCGAAATGGTTAGTCGGAGGAGACATATTCTTACTCTGAAAGCTCAGAGACTCACCTGTGAGCTAAAATAAAGGGGTAAAAAGACACGAGGCAAACCTTATCGGAGTAGGTGAAGTCAGGTGTGTTTGTTGCGGAACAGATAGAAATATTTTATGTGCGGATAAAATAAGACAACTCCTGATCATGGTTGATGTTAGTCTGTGCTCTTCCTGCGGCTAAATATGTCCTACGATTTTCCCTGCTTGCCCCACCTGGTGGTTCCCGGGCCAACATTACAGAAGGAGGCTGACAAGACCGCATATTAACGTGCTGCGCTTTGCTTCCCAGAAATGGGACAGTCCCGAACTGAGATTTGAAGTGAAATTGGAGTGCTGGTTTCAGTTTTTTCTTTTCTCGAACTCAGGTTTGTTTGTTTGTTTTTTTAAGTTGATCTTGTCCTGCAAATACTCACCTGCATATCAGAGGTAAGAATGGAAGAGAAGGGGGGCGCCTGGGTGGCACAGCGGTTAAGCGTCTGCCTTCGGCTCAGGGTGTGATCCCGGCGTTCTGGGATCGAGCCCCACATCAGGCTCTTCCACTATGAGCCTGCTTCTTCCTCTCCCACTCCCCCTGCTTGTGTTCCCTCTCTCGCTGGCTGTCTCTATCTCTGTCGAATAAATAAATAAAATCTTTAAAAAAAAAAAAAAAAGAATGGAAGAGAAGGCAGCTGCTGATAACACTTAGGGCTATGTTTAAATAAGGTGCAGGCCTTCTGGTGACTGAGCTGTGTCCAAGATTCTAGATCCAAAATGTCTTTCCCCGCCCCAACCGCAAAGTCAGCACACGTTCAGCTCGGATTACCTCTATTGTCTCGTTGGAGATTATTTTGAAGATTTCATGAGTCAGTTCTTAATAGAGTACTTAGGCTAGTGTCTGTCATAGTAAACACCAAATAGTGCTTGCCATTTTATTGTCATTACTTATTTTTAACAAACTTGTACTTAAATTTTGCTTTTGATGACCTGTTTCTCCAAATATAAACTAACGGTGTGATTTTCACTGTTTGAATTTAAAGCTCAGAATCCCTTCCTTACTTGGATTTGGTCTTTTTGGTTGGAATTTTCTTTTGAGATACTTTGCTATTTTTGATCAATAATCTCTACTTGATAAGTTTTTAAATTACAAATTTCAACAACTTCCCACTTCATTTTTCTGTCCTGTTAAAGAACTTCGAAGGAAATCTGGTTGTATCCTATACAGATAATTGCTATGAGAATGATGGTATGGTTTCATTTATATTTTCCACATAGGTATTTTCTGTGATATTGTTATGTCTAACATGATCATGTTATGTTTTATTAGGGAACTATTTTACATGATCAAATCACTATGCCTTTGGTTTTGATAATTTCTTCTCAATTCCTTGACAGATGCTGTATTTCCTCCAAAGCTTAAATTACAATGCCTATCGTTTTCACTTAGCTTTTAAATTATAAAAATGTTTAATATTACAGACGTTTTTCAGGGCTTACGACGTGCCGGGCACTGTTTGCATCTGTTTTCCATGTGTAAGTCTTGCCAGTCTGTGAGCTGTATTTCAGGAAAATGAGGCATATTTTGCACCTGGGAAAACAGGCCTAAAAATGCACATCTCACACACACACACACACACACACACACACACTGCACATCACTTGCTGGGCTAGTAAGGGGCAGAACTGGACTGAACCCGCGTCTCTATTCTAAAGTCCAGACTCTTGGGGCGCCTGGCTGGCGCAGTCATTGGGCGTCTGCCTTCGGCTCAGGGTGTGATCCCGGCATTCTGGGGTCGGGCCGCATCGGGCTCCTCTGCTGGGAGCCTGCTTCTTCCTCTCCCACTCCCCCTGCTTGTGTTCCCTCTCTCACTGGCTGTCTCTCTCTCTCTGTCAAATAAATAAATAAAATCTTTAAAAAAAATTAAAAAATAAAGTCCAGACTCTTAACTACCACAATAAAAAACTTTCAAAATAATTGCTCTTGGAATCAACTGAATGTATGGCATGAAAGATGGATTTCAGGTAGCTTTTCTCTATACCCCATGTAGTGATCTCAGTTCATTTCCGTAGCAGCTATTTATTGAGCTCTTACTATGTTCCAGGTGCAGTGTTGGGTAGCAATTCAACAGGTGTAAGACAAGCATAGGGTCACCTCTCGAAGAGTTGATAGCTGCTCGTGCATAGAATCCTTACTATGTTTTTGCTGATGTTTTCTGTGTTTCACCAGCTCTCATATGGCTTATGAGCCTATAAAATTATTATAGTCACACTATAATATTACTAAAATATTAAGAGATGAATTTGGCATTTTTGCCCAGTTCTGCCAGATGAATATCACCATTTGCTGTATTTTCCCTTGAACTTTGGTGTTGACTTCAAACTGCACAGCATGTCAATCAGAATATTTTTTTGTCTTTATTTAGTTTTCTCAAACTTACTGTGGAGCATGCTGAATCCTTCGTGGTGAGTGAGTGAACAGTAATGAGTAGGGGCGCCGAGCTGTCTCAGTCGGTTAAGCATCTGCCTTTGGCTTAGGTCACGATCCCAGGGTCCTGGGGTCAAGCCCCACATGGGGCTCCCTGCTTAGCTGGGAGCCTGCTTCTGCCTCTCCCTCTGCTGCTCTCCCCTGCATGTGTTCTCGCTTTCTCTTTCAAATAAAGAAATAAAGTCTTTAAAAAAAACCCAATAATGAACAAGTACCACCTTCCAGATGTCTTTTTAAATCTTTCCCGTAGTGTGCACAACCATCCTCCAGAATGAGTCTGTGTTCTCCTCCTCTTATTGATGCAGGGACCTGAGGCACCACGCCCCACAGACGTAGTTCCGGATAAGTCCTCCGCTGGCTTCAGATTTCTGTTAGTCCTTCTAATGAAGACCATACATGGGCTGTAACAGAGCATCCCCTTCTCCCCTTCCGGGATCGCTAAAGTTGCTGTAGTCATTGAAACCTGGTGAGACGTGGTGATTGAGCATTTCCATCTGTCTGCTCCTTAGTGGTCCCGATACCCTAGAACGTTGTTCTTCTCAAGACAGATTTCCGCCCCTTATTCGGTAATCCTGTGATCTTGGAGCCACTTGTATCAGGAACCAAAGAAGAGTTGTTTACTGAGTCCCAGAGGGTATTGGTGACTTCCTTGTGTTGCTCAAAGGGTGGCAGTGATTATAAGAAGCCTCTCGTGTAGAGCGTGGGCAGGAATGTGAAGCCACATCCCCATGGAAGAGTGTGGGAAGTTGGGGGAGGGGCTTAAAATTTGAATTGACTGGGGGATGTTGTAGAGGAGATCGAAGACTTGGCTCGGAAGGGAACGGGGTTATGGACCCTTCTAATTCGGGCTCTGGGACCTGAGTCCATCTCTTGTCCCACCCAGGCTGCTAGGATCACTTTTCAGGGATCTTTCCTAATTGCCACAGGTGGGTCAACAACATGAACACATGGGGGTGTGTGTGACTTACCTGGGAGAATGTTCTGCAGAGAACTCTTGTTCTTGGGCACATCCCCACTGATGTTTTAGAATTAAGTATAGAGACACAATGCCATGAACTGGAATTATGGCTCATTGCCTAGAATGAGAAAGTGTCACACACACGTCGTGGCAGAAATGCAGGTAGGACTGTTTGCGCTTCCCCCTCTCAAGTGCCTGGTACAGTTGTGTCACCAGGAGCAAGAGTTCCTGCAGGAACTGTAATGGCGTTTGAAGTTGAGTTTCCTGTCACGTGACGAGTGTTTCTGTGTTCAGAGACATCAAACAAAACCGAGTATTATTTTCTTTTTAGGAATGGCCTCATAGGCATGTGTAGAAAATTTAGACTTCAGTTGGAAATAATATAACCGTGTTACAGAGAGTTTGACAGGCCAGCCATTTAAAAAATTGCAGTCACTTGGACTTTGGCAGACTTTCTGAGTTCACATAAAGGGCTAATTTTACTGTATAAAGTATTGGCTTTGAAGTTTCCTTTCGAGGGCAGAGATACATGTATGATATTTAAACTCTAAGTCATATTTATTTTTGTTTGAATGGGTGAAAAAAAATAAGGCAAAATTTAAAAATACAAAAGGTGATATGGTAGAAAGTCTTTATCCTACCCTGTTCTCTAGTCTCAGGTTCCCCTCTTAGAGATCAACTGTTCATAGTGTTTAATATGGTCTCCCAGAGCTATTTTGTATACGTACAAACATACATACATCTCCCTGCCCTCCATTTCCCACAGAGCTGGTGCACTACACCACCCCTGTTGCATATGAGATTCTTTCATCCTGGAAGCTGTTCATTTCAGTGTATAAAGGACCTCTTCATTCATTTTTCCCTTCTTTAAACACACCATTATTTACACTGTCTTCTGTGATGGACTTTTTAGGTTGTTTCCAGATTTTGCAATTTCAAAGAATTTTTTCACACATGTATTAGTTTTTAGATAAATTTCTAGAAGTGGAATTGCTGAGTCAAGGGCTTGTGCATTTGTAATTTTCATAGATATTGCCAAATTGCTTGCCATGGAAGTTATACCACCAGCAATGTGTAGAAGAACCTTGTGGAGGTTGGGCTTTGAAGTCTTGGGGGTAGGAATTTGAGAATTTGAAGATATGCATATTTAAATATATAATATGTGCATATTTAAATATGTTTCATAGACATGTCATTACTGCATTGTCCTATTTGAGTCTGTTTCTGAAAGGTGGCTGTTTAACGTGGCAGATTTTCAAATGTAAGAGCTATCTGGTTGAGAACAGATGAATAGTAAGGTAATTTGAGAGCTGCACCCATGTCCCCTCTTCCTCTCTTTTGCTGCTCTGAATTCTTTAAGATCCACTCAGTGTTGCCTTTTTTCCATGGAACTTTCTGTAATTATTCTAACTTTTACTGATGTGGGACAACATTTAGCTCCCATACTCAGTTATATGTTTTTATTATAATTTATCTGTATTGTGTTTTTATCATGTCAGAAGAATCAGAGTATTAGAGTGGAAAGAGCAAGGAGGGGTTTAACTCTTGGCTTTGCCCTATGTTTTTGGTCTAGTTCTTGGGACACAAACAATAACATTAAAAAAATACTGCTTCCTCAAGTTTTTTTTAAGCCCCCTCAAGTACTTCATTGTAACATTTGAAGCACAACTCTTAATATTATTCTGAGTATAAAAGTAGTAATGATCATAATAGAAAATGTAAGAAATAGAGAAAATTTTATAAAGCAGCCAATGAAAATCACCTAGAATCCTACCACCCAAATGTTATGAACCATCAGTTCTTTTGTCCTTGTGTCTGAGAAATTAAATTGGGAGCATCATTGATGTAGGTTTTTATGTGTGTTCTTTTTTTTTTTTTTAACATTTTATTTATTTGAGGGAGAGCGTGAACAGAGGGAGGGGCAAAGGGGATGGGAGAGGGAGACAGAAAGAGAATCTCAAGCAGACTCCACGCTGAGGGCTCAGGGCTCGTTCTCACTACCCTGAGGTCAGGACCTGAGCCAAAACCAAGAGTTGGTCGGTTAACTGACTGAGCCACCCAGGTGCCCCTGATGTAGTTTTATTTATTTGTTTATTTATAAAGATTTTATTTATTTATTCGACAGAGATAGAGACAGCCAGTGAGAGAGGGAACACAAGCAGGGGGAGTGGGAGAGGAAGAAGCAGGCTCATAGCAGAAGAGCCTGATGTGGGGCTCGATCCCAGATCGCTGGGATCACGCCCTGAGCCGAAGGCAGACGCTCAACCGCTGTGCCACCCAGGCGCCCCCCTGATGTAGTTTTATATTCTCCCTTTACACCCTGCCAGCAGCTAATGTTTGGGGTATGCCCTCCCAGAACTTTCCTTTTGCTCATACATAGGTAATATGAAATGTGAAGAAAGTTTTAAAAAGTAAATTAGAAGCAAAACTATATACCATGCATGATGCTGAACTTTTGCCGCTCAGAGACGGCAGGTCAGCCCCCCATTTTGTGAGTATGTACTGATCCTAGTTCTTCTAAACATTTGCACCATGTTCCGTACAACACTCTTGTGTATCTAGTTTTCCCTATTATAAAGAATGCTGAGATGATTTTTTTTTTTTTTAGATACATATATGTAGAATCTTGTGGACAGAATCCTAGAAGTGGAAATACTGGGTTAAAGGTCATGCACACCTAAGTTTTTGCAGGTGATGCCAGATTTCCCTTTAAAAATCTTACTATGTATATTCCAATAAATAACACTTCTGTATCATCAGCACTAAAATGATCAGTCTCTTTTGTTTTGTTTTGTTTTGGGGGGGGTTGCAACTCGAGAGATTTTTTAGAATGGCCTCTTCTGCGTGTTTAATTTTACATTTTCCTGATGGTGAAGTTGAATGTCTTCATAGGCTTCTTAGCTCTGTTTCTTTCAGCTGTAAATGGTCTGTTTTTCTAGTTTCTTATTGGTTATTGGCATTTCTTTCATACTAACTTTTATGTTACATATGTTGCAAGATTTTTCTTCCATGTGATAATTTTGTCACCTGCTCTATGTTGTCTTTAGCCATGCAGCACTTCTAAGTGATGTAACAAAATCTGATACGGTTTCAGAGTTTGAGATTTTAGGAAAGATTTCTGTACTTTCACATCTATAATGTATTTTATTGTGGCGCTTTTATAATTTTGTTTTCTTGCATTTAGACTGAGCTAGATTGATCAGATGGTTGAATTCTTTTCCTTTCCCACTGTAGTCTCATCATGGAAATCGGCATATTTTTGTACAGGATTCTTATGACTTAACAGAGCAATTCTGTATAATAATAAATCAGGTTAAAATTGAATGATGGCAATTTACATGTTCCAGATTAATTTTTTTCTTGGGGATTTACAAATCTTTCTCCAGCTCTCCTACAGTTTGTCTTTTCAAATAGTGTTTCCTGGTCGCTATGGAGATCCCAGGACTTGGGGCTGGGGAGGGGGGTGTCACAGAGGATATACAGTTGTCAGGAAGTCCGTTCTGCTTTTTATCTGTAATGTTTTATTTGAAAATAAAGGTGTTGCTTAAAAAAAAAAAAAAGAAACAAAACCAATGATTTGCTAATCTATTTGAAGTTTTGGGAGCTGGGCAGGTAATAGTAACTCCTTTTCCCCGAGGGGTTCCAGTGTGTTGGTGCTGGTCATGCATGTGGTTGGTCCGTGTTCACCGGAGCGAGAATTCCTTGCCTTGAGGGGCTGGGCTGAGCCTCGCACTGTTTCCAGCCCTGTCCTGTTACGGTTACAAAGTGTGTTCCGTGGTTTGACCTTATGCTCCAGAACACTTTGCCCGCCATTAGTCCACATTTCCTCTTGGATACCTTTCTCATCCGTACACTGGGATCTAGTTATGTAGAAGCAATAAATACTTCAGAGCATAAATATTTTGGTAAGAACTGAAGTACTTTTTTCAATCTGTGAGCGCCAAAGTAAAATGGAAAGTTACTGAGTACATCATAAGCTCAGGACCAAGAATGCCGGGAGAGTTTTATTTTTATGTTTAGAAAAGAAACATGCAGTGTTGCTTATCTGTGGGTGTGAAAAATATATCAAAATAGCAAATAGTGACTATTTCGAAAAGCTTTTTTCCCCTGCCCCATCTGAATTTGACAAACTGCAGTCTTGTCCAAAGGCAGTTTTTCCTGAAGCAGATTAATGGCACATTCTTTCTTATTTGGACTCCCTTGAGACACTGCAGGTTTGTTTTGACCGTTTGGTTCTTATTTGTCACCTTTAATTTGCTTTTTGGAAAATCAGATTAATTTTAGTTCTTAGTATTCCCTTTCAAATTTTTTTTACTTTATGAGCGTTAAATTTTTTTTTTTTACCACCTTTCCTCTAATTATAATAGCTAGATTAATAGATAACTTGTTAGGTATTTCATTGTGGCCAGATACTCTGGTAATTGCTTTATACCCATTACCTCATTTAATCCTTCCAGTAACCCCGTAATGTGTAGTGACTGTTACAGTCAGTCCCTGAGCAATGTAGGTGACCTCCTTCCCCCCCCCACACGCAGTTGAAAATCCGTGTATGACTTTTGACTGCCCCCAAACTTAACTATTAATAGCCTGCTGTTGACCAGAAGCCTTCCTGATAACGTAAGCAGCCTATTAACACATGGTTTGTAGGTTATACGTATTATATACTGTATTCTTAAAATAAAGGAAGCCAGAGAAAAGAAAATGTTAAAGAGGAAGAAATACATTTATGGTATCATATTGTGAAAACTCCACATGTGAGCGGAACTGTGCAGTTCACACCCATGTCGTTCAAGGACTTTTTAAATTTTCGTCTGACAGATGAAGAAACTGAGGCTCAGAGAGGTTAAGTAGTTTGCCCGAGATTTTACAGTTAGTTAAAACTCAAGCCTAGTATCCAAGCTCAGGACTCTCTTCAAAGCCCACGCTCTTAACTATTATACTAACTATTATAATGTCTTCAGATTTTTTTCTCACCTTAGGGAGTAACTGAATGCATCTTCTCCCGTTTCCAGGGTGAGACTAAGAAGAGAGAATACATCTCACCATAACGGCTGGTCCCAGGTCTCAGACAGTTGATACTTGATCCAAAGAGAATTACGAAGTCCTCTCCAAGGCTTGTTTAGCTTCATGAGTCGGCCCAGAGAAATTCCACATCTTGCAAGCATCTCTTTCCCTTAAGTTCACTTGGGGTGAAGATGACTTGGGGTCACTGTTGCTAATTATACTTCCCTCCCTCTTTTCCTTGAATCTTGTCAAGGAACAGAACCCCCTCCCTCGTTCCTGCTCTTCCATTCAATAATGCAGTGGTGACTCTTGGTGTTAGAAATGTCATGAGAGGCCACGCTTCCTTTAGACCCCCAAGTACTTTGTTAGCTTTTGTTCTGTCTGCCTCGCTCATGCAAGAACTTCCGCTGTATGGGCAGTTTCCTAGCATCTTTTCTTTCCACTTTCAGAAAAAAAGAGCAGCTCTGACTTCTTCATGTTACCTACCAATGACACACAACAGAGCATGCCATAGAAGTTGGTTAACTCAGTGGGTAAAGAGAAGTGTATGCAGGGCTCGCTTCTGTTTTGACCAGAAAGCATTAAAGCATATGTCTGTGTAGCAGGAATCTCCCACCTCTGTAATGTTGGGGGATGCTAGCCCATCAGTAGGGCCCACAGGACTACTGACATCACGTGCAAGGGGAGGAAGTGGTAAGGGGGAGACGGGAGGAAAAGAAAGGCAGTAGGGATGGGGGAGCAGACACTGGCTGGGTGGTCCCAACAATTTACCTAGTTGTCTCTATGTAGATTGAGCACCACTCAAGTTGAGAAGTTGTTGTTTCCTCCGAGAGATGCCAACAAGACTGTGTTCTGTAAAACGTCCTCCTGGTGTATAATCACTCTGCCCCTATTTCAGGTTTGAGCAGCTCCTGGTCACATATAGGTGACCATATGAATATAAAGTGAGTCTGGCGTGGGCCAACATATGAGCCTGTATCCTCCTCACTGATCCCACTGTGCCTCTGAATAGATTAAACTTGTGTAAAAAGGTCAAGTTCTCCCGTAACGTTCTGGGTTTTTAGACGAGGTGCTAGTGTAGTGAATGAGCCTCTTTTGGAGGCAGGCACATAAAAGAAAAATGAAACATGAAAGGGAAATGATGCAAGTTTGCTCTGTTACACAGATGAACTAAACTCGGGGGGACATCCTGGTGTCCCCCCCTCAGTCTCTGGGCTCTTTCCAAAACCAGCTTTCTAAGTTGCGAAGTTTTCATGACAAGCCTGGAGGGGGGCACAGCTGGGCTTGTAACAAGACCGGTGAATGCAAGTTGGAATATTCCAGCAACGGGCTCTGGGCAGCCTCTGCAGAGCTCTTCGCTGGCCGTTTCATTGATGAAATAATGTGACATTGTGGCGCCATGAAAGCACGTCAGGGGAGGCTTGATTTTAGAGTTTTTTCCTAGGCCGTTGCTAGTCCTACATAATTATTATAATGAGATCTGTAGATTTCAAAAACCTGTTAAGGAAAATGTAATTTTAAAAATAAACCATTCCTAAGCCACCGAATATGGAGTTACACCATATGAAGTAAATTATATTTTTTAAAGTAGCATTAATATAACTGGTAATTCTGCCATCGTTCATGGTGCTGTCATGTGTATATACAGACTGGGAAACACTTCTGTTGTCTAATGTACAGCCAAGGACGTTTTGATGAATATGGCGTAAAATGGCTAGGATTTTAGACTATGACCTGGCGGTGCACAAGATAGGATTACTGATAGTGCTGTGTCACAGGTCAGTGTCACACAAGTGGCTGCTGTATTCGGAGCTAGGTTATCAGTTCCCACAGAAATGTTTGTCTTGGGAGAAAAGGTTACATTCAAGGTTATTTGAAGACATTTTCCCCCCCTCAAAGTTTTATGGAAAAACCTAAATGATCTTTATTTTTCAGATTTTATTTATTTATTTATTTATTTGAGAGAGAGAGAGAGAGAGAGAGGGAGGGGCCGTGCAGGAGGAGGGGCAGAGGGACAAGCAGACTCCCCAGTGAGTGGGGAGTCCAACATGAGGCTCGATCCTGGGACCCTGAGGTCATGACCTGAGCCAAAACCAAGAGCCCGCCGCCCAACTCACCGAGCCACCTAGGCGCCCTAACCTAAATGTTCTTTAAACGTTTAGGTCTGGAAGGGACCTGGATCGGTTGTGGAAATGAGCCTTCATACCCCCCAACCACATCATGAGAAGAGTGGCTTTATATTTGCTCAGAGCCTTGAGATTGGGGGGGAGGGAGAAGCCGACTCTGGAGGGCAAAGTTCGTTGTTAGAGGGCTGGGTTTGGACCTGTGCTTCACTACTGATAGCTGGCATTGGACGCCTACCGCATGCCACCTACTGAGCTAAGCCTTGGAACAGCCTTTTGTGCTCGGTGCCACTGGACAGCCTTCATTTTATAGATGAGACGCCGAGGCTTAGAGACGTAAGTTAATTGGTCAGGTCGGTAAGAAATGGAGTCAGGACTTGAACTCAGGGATTTCTGGTCCCGGAGACCCTGCGTACGTGCCCTCACTGGGCTGTGGAGCTGCGGAGTTGAATATGAAGTGGCCCAGGGCCTTGAGCGGCTTCTGACCCAATGGCCGTGATGGCAGAGTGCTGTGGGAGAGGGGGTCTGTGCCCAGCGCGGAGCGGATCCAGACAGGAGGCGTCAGACTTCAGAGGGGGCGTCCACACAGGTTTCCTGGAAAGGTGACTCCGAATGAGTTCTGAAAGACAGGTAGGAGCTCAGCTGGACGCCGACTGGAAGGTAGGGTCTCTCAGAGGGCATCGCACGTGACGGCGTGGAGGACGAAGATGGTACCAAGGCAGGAGTTCGGTGCACGCAAGAAAAGGTGGCTGAGCGAGGCTGTGGTACGGTGGGTGCACGTTGGGGCTTGGCTCTGCCACATCCTGGCTTTGCGTTCTTGAGCCAAATCTCTCCAGTCCTCAGTTTCTTCATCTGTACAGTGGGGATAAATAATCTGCCTCTCTCGTAGGGCTGTAATCCTCACACTGCTTGACGCATACTAAATGCTCAGTACATTGAAGATGCAGGTATTGATCACCATTGTCCCCGTCGGCGTCCTCTTCCTCCTCCTCCGCATCATTCCGGTAGACAAGGTCCTTGAAGGACCTTCCTCACACTACTGTATTTAGTCTTTAGGAACTGCTTTAGCCACGGTGTAGACTGGGGAACATTCTGATGTCTTTGATTGCCATTGTGGGAGGGTCAAGTGAATTTCATTTCTGGAGAAGTGGCAGCAAACTCATTCGGATGAAGTGCATTTCAACATAGCAGAGAGGTCAAGAGCCTTTTCTGAGGTCTGTGCTTGTTATAGGGACATTTGTAAGGAGAAAAAGGCGATAATATTACTTGGTGTCAGTTTTGCAAAAAACTTTTAAAAACACAGCTGTCAAAGCTCTTTCCCGAGAATGCCATTTGCCCTCTGATTCTTCATTGCCCGCATTACTTTACAAGCTTCTGAAGACAAGACCCGTGTTATACTCTTTGTGTCTACGCTGTCTGACACCTGGTAATTGCTCTGAAGAAATGAGTGGAGTGAGTGCAAGTTGGTTGTATTCCTTAATGTTCCGGTATTGGATAGTTCAAGGACGAAAAGAGAGAAAGAAGAGAAAAGAGAAGACTTGTGCCAATGTGTTATTCCGTGGTTTTTATATGCTCAGCAGTAATCCCGTTCTGCTTCATTTCAGTTCCTTGGTGCACCTGTGTAGACAGACGGTTGTTTGAGAGACATTTAAGGTGGCTTACAGTAGGTGAGCTCTGGGAGGACAACACGGCTGTGTCTCTTCTTAACTAGTTTTATCCCTACCGTCTAGGCTAGTGGCTGGCCCAGAGTAGGTCATTGATAAATACTTGCAGTAATGAATTTCTTTTAAAAGTGTGGGTTAGGCCATTGTCCTGAAATAGAATCTTCATCTAACCAGGGAAAACCGATTGGACTTTCAGTTCCTTTTCTTGGATCCTACGTAGGAGGCTGGCCTGGGGTCAGTACAAACTTCAAGTTTGGGTGGAAATCCTCTTCTGTTTAAAAGGTTGGCTTATACGCCCCATGGTTTCCTCTACGTGTATCCTTCAGGAGCGTCGCGCTGTAAGGGCAAGGTCTTTGCATCCAGGGGCTACAGTGCTTTATTTAGGGCATGGACTTTAGGCCCCAGCTCCGTTCCGATTCTGTTTGCTCTTGCTTCCATGCGGGGATGATGGGAGGTGTGGCAGACCAGCAAAGCCATCCGGTAATGCCTTCCCCCACCCCCTCTCAGATGCATCCATTTCTGGGGCCAAAAGGTCCTACTGGCAGCATCTGCCTCCCCTTCCGGAGCCTGTTAGGGAGGAGCTCCCTTCACCCCGTGGGCTTAGGTTTCAGTCACCGTGAGCATGTTACCTTGCAACAAGATGCTTTCAGACCTTTTCATACATCATTTGCAAGCAGAGGTTGATGACGCTCTTTTCCCTTATTGCTCTTATAATTGGATTTGGGAGTCTTTGATTCACTTTCCTTAATACTAGTCTGGCTAGTTTTCAAGACTCAGTAAGTTGTTCCCTGCCTCCTCCTTCCTTTCCTTTCCTTTCTCTAGTCCTGTGTGAACTACCCACGGATCAGTGGCTTGACTTGAGTTTGTTTTCATGCTGGAATTGGCTTGCAAGGAGCATGTGTGGTGAAGTTTGTGTTCATATCCGCACTTACCCATGAAACTAGACAAGGACATTGTTTTTTTTCCTGGTATTTATTCTTTTAATTCTTAAAAAAATTTCAGCTTTATTGGAGTGTAACTGCATATAAAATTGTAAGATATTGAAAGTGAATGCCGTGATTTGAGATGCACGTATATTGTGAAAAGATTCCCACCCCCCTGCCCCCAGTCTAGTTAATTAACACATTCATCATCTTACATGTTTATCTGGTATTTATTATTCTGTTGGTAGAATGAAAAGATGCTTTGGAGAATTGGACCAAAATGTACAAATTAATACAAATAGGTAGAAGGTTTTTGCCTCTGGGTGACAGTGGGTCAGCTTTTCCAGATTTCCTGAGAAGGGCCAAAGTTAAAACTGTGCCAGTTTGTCATGTAAATATCTGAGAACTTTCCCACATTTGGGTTTATTTATTTATTTTTTTAAAGATTTTATTTATTCATTCGACAGAGACAGCCAGCGAGAGAGGGAACACAAGCAGGGGGAGTGGGAGAGGAAGAAGCAGGCTTCCCAGCGGAGGAGCCTGATGTGGGGCTCGATCCCAGAACCCTGGGATCACGCCCTGAGCCGAAGGCAGACGCTTAACGACTGAGCCACCCAGGCACCCCTGGGTTTATTTTTTTAACACTGCAGTATCAAGATGGGCCTCTGTTCACTTTTGGGTGGAACGTGAGGATCTATGGGAAGTTGTTTTTGTCTTTGAAACAGAGGAACAATATGGTAAATGCCAGGCATATGTCGAGAGCCAACACCAGGCCCATGTGGGTGAAGACTGGGGCGCCTCCCTCTTTACTCCTTCTAATCTCAATTCTTGCTTTTTCTTCTGACCCTGGGGCCGTCTGGCAACTTCGTTCCCATTGTCCTAACCCTAGGTGCTCAAAGAGTCTATTTTTCTAACATGGTTAACTAGTTGTATACAACACTGTCAGTAGGTCACGAGCTCTAAGTTAGAATTCCATCAGCAGAGATTGACTTCCCTGTCACCCTCCAGACTCTGTAAAAAAGTCATAATAAAGGCTCTTTTAAGATATTATGGAAGATGAGAGACTATGTAGCCTAAGTGAGACTGTGAATTCCATCGCTAGCTAGTATGTTTCTTAGGTGAGTTAAACCCTGTAAGCTTCAGTTGACTTATCTGTAAAATGGGTATAATGCCTACCACAGGGTTGATGACGTGAGTACTAGAACATAGAGTTTCGTATGGAGGAGATGCTCCAGAAATGGCAACTATAATTTCAAAAAAAAAATCAAGATCCAAAATTTTGATTTTAATATAAAAAATGTGTCCAAGAAAGAAAACCCAATCTAAACACCACTCTTGGCTAAGCTATAAACATTACTTGCATATTTATACTGAACAGAAAGCAGTGAACTGAGTCTAACCAGAGTATTAGTGAGACGATTCTGGAATCTTTTCACAATATATAACGCAGAATATCATTAATATATACAATATACATGAATTTAAATTCCTTTGAAGCCAACACCAGAGCCATAGTCATTGGAGTCATAGTCATTATATATATATATTAATATATATGTATATAATTAATATACAATATATGAATCTTTTCATAATATATATTTCAAATCATGGTATTCACTTTAAATATCTTACAATTTTATATGCAGTTATACTCCAATAAAGCTGAAATTAAAAGAATAAATACCAGGATAATTTTGATTTAATTTAATTTAAATTCAAAATTTTTGAATTTCTGGTAAAATTAAGGCATGGCTTTGGTCACAAACATTTAGTGACCATAACATCGACCCTCTCAGTAATACCAGTTTGTATTTTTTTTTTTAAAGATTTTATTTATTTATTCGACAGAGATAGAGACAGCCAGCGAGAGAGGGAACACAAGCAGGGGGAGTGGGAGAGGAAGAAGCAGGCTCACAGCGGGGGAGCCTGATGTGGGGCTCGATCCCACAACGCCGGGATCACGCCCTGAGCCGAAGGCAGACGCTCAACCGCTGTGCCACCCAGGCGCCCCAGTAATACCAGTTTTAATGGTTCCCGCGTCTGTGGATGTCTGTGCTCAGGGAATCACTGTGTACATCTAAAAGACTGGATGTCTTCAGCCCTGCTCTTCATGGGGTTAGGCTCAGTACAAAAGCTGTCTGTGCTTGTGTTGTGATTAACCTTCTGTATTTTTTGGGTTGTGGAGTGGAGGGCAAGGTCAGTTGTATTTTAGATTTCTCTTCAGGTCGACTTTTCCCAGCTCAGTGTCCCCTGGCCCTTCTTCAGTCATCTGTTCTTGTCTAATGCAGGCTTGCTTCTGGCAGTTACCATAGACTTCCTGAAGTTGGGTGGGATGTTCCTCCTGTCCTTGCTGGAAGAATTCCAAAGGCGACCGCAGGACATTCAAAGGGGGCTTTCCTTGCTAGAGACACATCCCTCCTTTCTCAGTCTGGGAGGCTTCATGATGCCTTCTGTTTTGTGGCCGACTCCCGGGAAAGACCCAAGGTCCATTTCCAAGGGCACAGGATGAGAACTGTAAAGCCTGCTAAGTGCTCCGTAATGTTAGCCAGGATGATGGTGGTGGTGGCAGCAGCAGCAGGGAAGGACCTTAGCTCATTTATACCCCATCTTCCTTGCCACCATCATTCCAGAATCATTGCACTAATACTCTGGTTAGATCCAATTCAGTGCTTTCTGTTCAGTTTAAATATGCAAGTAATGTTTACAGCTTAGCCAAGTGTGGTGTTTAGATTGGGTTTTTTTTTCTTGGACACATTTTTGTTTTTTCTTGAGTTTGTAAATGCTTCACGTTTGCATTTGCTTGGTTTTCTTTAAACATCTAAGTCTTCCCACATACCTCTAACTGCTTTAAGGAGCTCCTCTTACACAACTTTCCACGTGAGCCGGACTTGTCAGAATATTTCACCCTGCCCCCTCTTTCTTTCCTCCTGGAGCCCTCTGACTTCCTGTACCATCTGGACTGGGAGGAGTAAAGACATTCAAACAATTCCCCTACTTTCAAATCCTTCCCTACTCACAACCTACACACTTCACAAAACCAAAATGACGTACCCACCTCACAAAAACAAAAACCAACACCTGGTACCTTGTGCCTCTCAAAGTTAAGCTTCCAGAAGACCCATCTAGCTTACTCTCCCAGGTTTTTCCCGTCTGTATTTGTATTTTTTATTTTTTTTGATGTGAGGTTTCTGAAATCTCCCTTGTTTCTTCAAACATGGAGCTTGTATCATTTGTGTTGTGTTGCTGTCCATGATCTGAAGTGATTTTTCAACCGGGGGAACATCTTTGTTTTGCAAACCCTGTTATCTCCCACCTTCTTGCTTTAACTTTCTAATTGTTGACTGGATTCAAGTAACCAGGTGGAGCAAGGAATTAAGCCTAGGTATTCCAGACCCACTTCATACTTTCTTTTTCCTTTGTCACATTCTTCTTCATTATCGGACACAAATGAGAGCATGGTTAGATTTTCTTTTGGTGTCTTCTCTAGTGAGTGATTTTTGTTCAAGTAAAAGTTTCATGGGCAAATCCAACATGTGTGCTCTGTGTTTTCTGAAATAAGCCCATCCCCATGAGTTAGTTTGTAGAGATAACTTGCCACATTTTAGTTCTGCAATGAAGAGAAAACAAGAAGGATTTAGAGTGAATAGGGAACCACAGAGATGATTATAGGGCAATGAACTAGTACCTCAAAAGAGAAGGCAAGCAAGGTGGGAATATTTATGTTGGAGAATCTGAGGCAGTAAGTGGTATAATAAGAGTGTTAAATATATCACAATGTGTTGTGGAGATGATGGTTCCCAGTTGCCCTCTTCAGGATGGAAAGACTTCAAGGAGGAAATAGATAAAATTATCAGTAGAGATATCATTTTATTTTACGAAGAAGAGATTTCAGGATGGTTGGAAGATTGTTACTGGAATGAGCCATCGAGTTATGGCCATCTTGAGGAATTTTGCTTTTTTTTTTTTTTTTTTTTAAGATTTTATTTATTTATTCATGAGAGACAGAGAGAGGGGCAAAGGCAGAGAGAGAAAGGCTCCTCACAGAGCAGGGAGCCTGAGGCAGGACTCCATCCTAGGACCTTGGGATCATGATCTGAGCCAAAGGCAGATGCTTAACCGACTGAGCCACCCAGGTACCCTGAATAATTTTGCTTTGATGTGTTTCTTTTCTTTCTTTTTAATAGATTTTATTTATTTGAGAGTGTGTGCGTGAGTGGGAGGGAGGGGCAGAGACAGAGAATCTCAAGCAGACTCTGTGCTAAGCATGGGAGCTGACATGGGACTTGATTTCATAACCCATGTGCCAAAACCAAGAGTTGGACACTCACCGACTGAGCCACCCAAGTTGCCCCTCTTTGATGTGTTTCTAAAAGTTAGAATAGAAGGGATTCCCCACCATGACATTATTATTTTTTTTTTTTTCCAAATCAGTTCACCCTCCCTTGAGAGGGTCCAGGCATAGGCAGTAGAATGAAATCTCCAGTCATCATTACTTGCCTATCTTAGTTGCTAGATCAGAATCCTCATTTACCAGGCTGAGTTTCGTGCAGTTGTGCTCTTGAGGACCAAGGACTATGGCTCCAGTGTTGGCCTCAATGGAACAATTTTAAAAAATCATATGTACTCGTAAGAGGAAGAGAATATTTTGGTTTTTATTCTTGCCTTATGCTGAATTTGTGTGGGCTCCCCATGGCTCTTGCTTCAAATACTGCATTTATATAGAATAAAATGAGCTTCGACATACTCGTCAGATTCTCTCCACCCTGGATGCTCTTCTTTTTTCTTCTTGAGCCATGTGCCTTTGCCATCTGCCCTCCTACCTTCTGTAGATTGTCCCGAACCGGAGAGCCGTCTCCATCCAGGTGGTGGGTGTGCATTTTTCATCCCGTCCTAGTTTCTTGCTCATCCTTGCTTGTGTCTGGGCTCATCTCTTCCCAGCCGCCCAGCCTATGTGCCGCTCTGTTTTTATCCTTACCTAGCATTTCCTACTACTTGGTAGGCAGAGAGGGTGTCTTACTTGTTCTTTGGGATTTCCCACAATCAGTAGTCTGTGCTGAGTGAATAATAGTTTTTGAGGAAATGATATATAAATATAAGGAAGTACAGTCATTTGATGTGCAGGCCAAGTAATCTCCATGGTTACCACCTGATGGAGGACACCACGTTGTATTTCTCAAAAACTCTCCTCAGAGAAGGGATCCTATTTATTGCAGGCTGGATTTGGGGAGACGTTCTGCTGCCCAGACCTGCTCTCATTTTAGGACTTTGTTATATCCTTTTTGGGTTGAAATTGTCCTTTACAAAAGCTTTCCTGCCTCGTTGAGCCGCCATGCTTAAGGTAACCCAGTAAGAAAAAAAGAAAGCTGTAACCTGATCTCGGTGCTTTTGACTCCCAAGTTTGATTCCTTTCTGTTCCACATTATGCAGTTTTTCATGGAAGTCCTTGAGAAAACACATTATTTCAATCATTTTGCAGGTAATGAAAAGGAAATCATAGCAATTTATCATAGCTTCGGCATTTGACAGTCCTTTGGGAATCCGTTTAGGAGTATGCGGTAAGACCCTTCTAAAAACATACAGCTTTTGACTTAATAACTCTCTTCCTTAAGAATCACCCTAAAGGGGGGCGCCTGGGTGGCTCAGTTGTTAAGCATCTGCCTTCGGCTCAGGGCGCGATCCCAGAGTCCTGGGATCGAGCCCCACATCAGGCTCCTCCGCTGGGAGCCTGCTTCTTCCTCTCCCACTCCCCCTGCTTGTGTTCCCTCTCTTGCTGGCTGTCTCTCTCTCTGTCAAATTAAAAAAAAAAAAAAAATCACCCTAAAGGGGTGCCTGGGTGGCTCAGTCGGTTTTTGGCTTAGGTCGTGATGTCCTGGTCCTGGGATCCAGCCCTGAGTCAGGCTCCTTGCTCAGCGGGGAGTCTGCTTCTCCCTCAGCCCTCCCCCTGCTTGTGCTCTGTCTCTCTCTCTCTTCTCTCAAACAAACAAATAAATAAATAAAATCTTAAAAAAAAAAGAAAAATAGGAATCTACCCTAAAGAAAGAATCGGAGGTATAGGAAGATCGTTTCGAACCGTAGCAAAAAATCAGAACCAACCCAACATTTCAACAATAAATAAATGTTGATCTGTACTGTAGAATATTATGCAACAGTTTAACTTGTTTTTGAAAAACATGTGTAAGTTTTACGTAACTTACTTTCAGTAAGTTTTTCAGAAACAATAAGGGAAAATAATAGAAAGTATTAGACGAGGCAGTACAATTCCAGCTATGTCAACAAATCTAAAATATACTTAAGGAATGGGATAAAGAATGCAAAAGTTTGAAATTGATCCTGTTTGGGTGGTGACATTTTGGGTGATTTTTGTTTTTCCCTCATAGTTTTCTGTAATTTTCTGTTGTTGTTTTTTTTATAGTGAACTTGTAGTCAGGAAGAATTAAAGATGATTAAGAATTTTGTTTAAAGTAGAAAAAGAATGGTCTGTCTAGGCCTGATAATTTAAAAGAATGAAAACTCATGGAAGTCCAGGATTTAAGTGGTTTTTAATTCCAGTTTTGAAAAGGAATGTTTGATCCCAAATGATTTTTTTTTATTTTTGCTTTTGCTCTTTGTCAAGGTATGATTTATAGGGTGCTGAAAGCCATGTGGTTAATGAGATAGTGTTCTAAGTATTGTTATTTGTGAAGGGGGCATATATGGTCAATGTGCACTTTACCGGATGTATAATCTAGTTGTGAAGACTGAGCTTCGGAGCCAGCGTCTGCCACCTGCTAGCTTTGGAACTTTGGCCAGGTTACGTAGTCTCAGTTTTCTTGTCTGTAAGCTGGGATTATGAGGGTCAGATAATACAGTGCCTGTAACCGTCTAGCTCAATTCTGGCACGTTGTAATCACACAGATGTTGTTATAGCTGATGTGTTAAATGATGGCTGATAGGATATTACTCCTGAAGGAACACTTCTCCCCAGTTTTTTATATCTAGCATTTAGAAAAGGTAGTATTTATTTATTTATGTATTTATTTTTAAAGATTTTATTTATGTATTTGAGAGAGAGAGAGAATGTGCACGGGGGGCGGGGAGTGGGGGCAGAGGGGCAGAGGCAGAGGGAGAAGCGGACTCCCCATTAAGCAGGGAACTGGACTCTGGGCTTGAGATCAGGACCTGAGCCAAAGGCAGACACTTAATCGACTGAGCCACGCAGGCGCCCCAGGAGAGGCAGTATTTAACATAAGGGGTTTTTTGGGTTTAACACAACATTAATACTCCAAAGATTGTATAAAGACAAAGTAGATGTTCTGTTTCCCCTTTTATCCCTCTGAGGATGGACATATTCCACACCTTTCTCCAAGATTGTGTGAGCATAAACACATACAAGATGACTAGCTTTGCTTTGTTTTTGCCTTGTGTATTACCCTGCAACTTTTGCAACAAGCCAATAGGTATAGAATTTTTCATGGGTGTTGCTCTGAGTGCATAGATTCCACTTTAAGTTTTGATAATTGCATAATACCCTAAATAATGTGCCTCTGCCAGGGTTAATTCGGTCACAATTCTAGTATAGACATTCAGGTTGTTTTTAGTCCCCCACCTTCCAGTACAGACGACGTTTACTGCACCATCCTTTTTTTTTTTTTTTTAAGATTTTTTATTTTTATTTATCCGACAGAGATAGACAGCCAGTGAGAGAGGGAACACAAGCAGGGGAGTGGGAGAGGAAGAAGCAGGCTCCCAGCAGAGGAGCCCGATGCGGGACTTGATCCCGGAACGCCAGGATCGCTCCCTGAGCCGAAGGCAGACGCCCAACGACTGCGCCACCCAGGCACCCCTACTGCACCATCCTTATACATAATCCTCAAGATTCATTGCTTTTTGTTTCCCCAAAGTGGCATTGCTGAGTTAGAGTATGCATTAATTATAGTGCAGAGGGATTTGGGGTTCTAAAAGCTGTATAAAAGCATTGTTGGTTCCTGGCCTCGCACAATCTAGTTGAAGAATAGATATGCATTTATTTTCCCAGGGATGTGTTTGCTTATATACAAAGATTTCAGTAGACAGGGTTTATTTCCAGGGAGATTTGAAATCCTTCGCATTCTGAAGCGTAGGTATAAGTCAGGAGAGCAAAGGGAGCCTCTCGAATTAGGTTTACTCCGTGTCGTGTTTGCTGTATTGATCAGATATGAATTTGTTCGAAATCGTACATGTTTTAAGTTTCTCAGTTTTTAAGAGCTAAGAGTCCAGCTTGAGAGCTGAAGCACTTGACATTTGCCCTCCTGTTTCTTCCTGTGCCCACACCCTTCAGGGCTGCTCCCGGGGCGGGGGGGGGGGGGGGGGGGAGCCATCCCTGCAGGTGGCATCTTGTCTCTAGAGGCGGGGCTTGCTCAACACTGATGCAGGCAGCTGGGCACCTTCAGTTTTGAGTCACTGATGGTAAGAGGAATGTTAGTATGCTGACAAATTGTTTTTATAACAGCAACGTTACTCTGCCAGAAGCAGGTGCCTTTTCTTTGTAATGTCCCTGAGAGCTGCTAGTACAACATAAGTTTTTTCCAAGTAGCCACTTGTGTGTGTGTCTCATAGGCAGGGGACAGAGGGAAGAAAGGACGATTATGATGGGCTTCCTGTGCGTGTGTGTGCATGTGTGCATGTCGTCTGCCTATTATGTAGATGCCAGCCTACAGCATGACCATCTCTGTTTAGAAGCTTTGTTTTCTCCCATTAGTAATTAACACTTGGTTACATCAGTTGGGATTATGCAACTGTGTAACAGCTGACGCTAGTTCATACCTGTTTCCATTCTTTCTCCCTTCTGATTCAACTTCTTGGCTCTGGAGCAGGGATTGCATTGTAGCGCTTGAGAACCCGCTTGCTTGGATGCCTGACTCCCTGAAGTGGTCACAGTATCTGAAACCCACAGAGTATCCTGTCATGGTTCCCAGTCCCCGAGACCTGTAGTTGCTTGTTTTGCATTCATTTTTTGTCTCCTTGGGAGAAATAGCCTTACCTTTCAACATTCGATAACCACTGGCTTGTTGGAGACCCGTTCTTACACTTGTGACACTTGGCAGTCGGTATTTCCTTGGGCTTCCTGCAGGATTCAATGACAGGAACAATAAGGACAGTGACTGTGGACAAGTGAATAGCGCTCACCGTGTGCCAGGCACGGTGCCAGCTCTTGATGGATCACTGACGGGTGTAATCCAACAGCTCTGGGTGGCGGGCACTTACCACCCCAGAGCACAAATGCAGACAGTGAGGCAGAAAGTGAAGAAATGCGGAGCTGTGGTTCTGCGGCCTGTAAGTGGCTTATTCAGGGAAATCATTCCACGTCTGGGCGAGGTTCACTGGTGGGGCTAGAGAAACCAGGGAACGTGGCGATGTACCCAGGGAAGCTGGGCGCTGCGGGCACCCACCCACTCGCAGAGACGGTTGGCGGAGAGGCGTGGCTGCTGCTTCTGTTCGGATAGGAAGTGACACGGGTGAGTCCTCCCATCCGAAAGCCCTGGACATGTGAGGGAAGTTGAGGGAACTCAGGCATGGGCAGGAAGGAAGCGGGAGAGGGAGGTGTGGAAAACTTTGCTAACAAGGGAGGTCACTGGTAACAGCCTCTCGCGAAGAGCCCCTCTCTTGATCAGCTTTGTCCCTTCAGGGTGCACATCCCAGAGGAGCGTGAAGCAAGTTGGAGGTATGTTTACCTTCAGCGAGTTTCTTTTGTTTTGATGAGTGAGTCATATGAACAGGCTGGAAAACCTCTTCGGCTGCTCTTGTGATTGTGTTTTTCAAGTTGGTTTTTGAAGAGGTTGTATGTGATGGGCCAGGATTATCCCTCCCTGCAGCACAGACTGGAACCCTAGAAGGAAAGTTGTCGAGGTAAGAGGCACTGGGTCGGGGGGTGGAGGTATGGGATGCTGTGACGGGGCAGGGCCCTGATTCTGCTGCCATGCCCTCTGCAAAGAACCTCCTAGGGCTCGGGATACTTTTCCACCATCTCTGAATAGAGTCCACTCTGGGTGAGCAAAGAGCGCCTGCAGATGGCATGTCGAAGCCTTCCTTATAGAATGTGGTTGTTTGCTATTGTCATTGTTCTTTTTATATCACCAGGTCGTTTCCTACCCCCTTTCGGGGTGTTCTTAGCATGGTTTTAGCATTCAGTAAGCGCAGAGGGTCAGATAGTGTCATTAGTAACTGTGTGATCTCGGGCAAGGTCGTAACTTATCCTGCCTTGGTGCCCTAGTCTTAAAATGGGGGNNCGGAAGAGCCATCTCCTAGGGCCACTGGAGATCCTGCTTTGCAGAATGCCTCTGTCATTGTATCTGCTTTAAAAATGGAGGTGCTCATTATTGCCTTCTTAGTGTCTGACACTGGCAGGACTCTCCCATTCTGCTTCCTATCTATGATTAGCTGCGACATTCCAGGACGCACATCACCGAGGGTGTAGACCCTGACCGCGAAAAGAACTGGATTTGGAGAGTTGCAGATTCTACGGTCTCTCAAAGGGTGGAGTCTCTGAGGACAAAGCATTCCTGGCGTGAACAGACAGAGAAAGCTCCTCAGAGAAGTCAGGCGGAGTCAGGTGTTCTGATGGAGTTGATTGAGCACGTTGCGCGCAGGGAAGAGTCCCTTATCCTCAGCCTGATTGTTCTTTGCATTTTCTCCAACTTGTCAGCTTTACCTACAAAAGGAATTTTTCTTGCCATGTTTTAAACATGGAATGGAAAATGATTACTGTCAATTCGATGTAGCTAAATGCAAGCTTCATTTTGGAAGGACAAGAGGGGTTTGCATCGAGGGAGAATTCTGATGCCTTTTTTCTGTAACGTATTTCTGCAAAGTGGGCACTGTTTTCGGTTTTACCAGATTACTTTATAAAGTGCCATTTAAGAAATACTTCTTTTTAAGAAAAAAAAAAAACCCTAACTTTTTAATATGGAAAATTTTGAGCACATGCAAAACTGTAGGGAATGGTATGAGCCCTGACATCCCTATCTGCTACCTGCCACTGGCAACTCTCATGGCCAATCTTGCTTTATCTTTACCCCCAACCCCCCCCC